>NC_054385.1:124900252-125216502 GCF_017654675.1 Xenopus laevis | reverse complement strand
ATAGACTAGGGAGTTTTGAAATATATACAACAATTGTGGAAAAAAAATCATTTTATATATCGCTACTCAGCCCGGTGGAAGTGCTTTTTTTTCCGTTAGGACAGGGTGCAGATTGTTCCTCAGATATTGCTTGTGGTTTTTAGAAAAGGAAATGCCCAAATATTGAAACTCACTAACCCACTGAAGTTATTGCGGGGCTGCGGTATCAAGTGGAAATATATGAATTCTCCTGATGTTCATGGAGGTTGCCCTTCCAGGCATAAACCCAGTTTGGTCTCTATGTATCAGTTTAAGGATTACCCTGTTTAGGCTTATATCCATAACTTTCTCTAGTATTTTAATGTCACGGTTTAATAAAGATATAGGGTTATAGGATTCACAGTGTGTTAAGTCTTTTCCTTTTTTTGGGTATCAGTGATATAAGGGCCTCTGTCATGGATGGTGGTAGTGCTTTAGTGGATAGTGATTGGTTATAGCAAGTTTTTAGCCTAGGAACTATGACTTCTGTGTATTTTTTATAGAACTCTATAGGGATCCCATCAGTGACTGGGGCTTTACCAGTGGGGAAGGCATTGATAGCGTCACCTATCTCCTGTTCAGTTACATTGCTATCTAGGAAGTCTCTGTCCTCTGGAGTTAGGATGGGAAAGTGGAATTCACCCAAATAGTCCTGGAGCTCTTCCTTTGAATATGTAACCTTAGACTTGTATGCCGGAGAAAAGTAGTGTTGGAAGACTTTATTAATCTCTTGTATATCTGATACCACTGTTCCATCATGGGGTATGAATATTAAGTGTTGTGGTTGGGGCTATTTCCCTACACATAAGTGCCAGCAGCTGTCCTGTTCTGTCACCAAACTGGGCTATTTTATGTTTGCAATCTAGGATGCTCTTATGTGCCTGCTGCAGTGAGAATTCCTGATATTCTCAAGTTTTAAGGAGCCAGGCTGCCATGTTCTCTGGGGTGGGTTGTAGAGTATACTGCATTTCTGCTTTTGCAAGGCTACCCTCAAGGTGAACCCCTTTCTCCCCTTTTCTCTTTTTCTAACTAGTCTATATTTGACCAACTGCCTAATGTGAGACTTCATAGCATCCCATTCACTGGACTCAGGAGCCCTATGCTCATTATGGGACCAATATTCATGTATTGCCTTTGAAAGGCCAGTAGTTATATCTGGGAGGTGTAACCAATATGGTTGCATCCTCCAGGGGTTATTAGAGTGAGCGAGTTGAGTCACTGTGAGGGAGTGGGTGAGTGGTCTGACACCCCATGAGACAGTATTTTTATACTTTGGATACTGGGGAGCAATTCTGGGGAAAGCAATGCAAGGTCTATCCTGGACGTGGTACCATGTGTGACCGAGTAGCATGTATATTGTTTTACAGTGGGATGTCTAGCCCTCCATACATCTACCAGGCCTAGTGCATTTATATATTGTTGGAATTTGTAAGAGGATTGGGCACCTGATAGGACTGTGGGGGTAAATTTGTCCAGGTTTGCATCCAAAACTCAATTAAAGTTTCCCATGCAGATAACTGGCAGATTGGGAAACATTGGTAGTGGGGAGAGGCAAGTTGCTCTAGAGTGAATGGCAGTGGGATATATACCCCTATTAACAAAAGCTCCCTCTCATCGATCTTAGCATGAACTTACACAAATTTACCCTTGGGGTCAGTTTTAATCTTGATTGGTTGAAACATCAGTTGCCTTCTAATCAATAGTGAGACACCCCTGGCATAGTCAGAGTAAAATGCGTGATATACAGCACTTAACCAGGGTCTCCTGAGTGAGGGAAATTTATCAAAAGTCATATGTGTTTCTTATAATATATAATTCCAATGTGTGGGTGTTTCTTTAGAAAGTTAAAAACGAAAGATCTTTTGATTTTATCTCGGAGGCCCCTCACATTCCAGCTAATCAAACCCTTAAATCAGTGGCAGCCATTACCAAAGTGTTGTAAAAATATTTGGGAGTCACAGGGAGACTAACTGACAGTAGAATTCATCCTAAATAAAGTAAGGAATTGCAAGGAAATAAGAAATGCCATCATACTGAACAGGACCGGGCCAAGCTGACCGGGCACCCTATGCAACTTGGCTGACGCACATATGTGTCGGCGCACCCTGATGTCGAGGGGGAGCAGCGGCAGAGGGGAGAGCCGAAGTGGAGAGGGGAAGCGGCAGAGGGGAGGGGCAGTGAGGAGAGGGGAAGCCGCAGAGGGGAGGGGCAGTGAGGAGAGGGGAAGCCGCAGAGGGATGGGCTGGAGGGTGAGGAGTGGAGGGGGCAATGGGAAGGGTAAGCAGCAGAGGGGAGGGCCAGAGAGGAGAGAGATAGCGGCAGAGGGGAGGGACAGAGAGGAGAGGGGAAGCAGCAAAGGAGAGGGTAGACCAGCACAAGCAAGAGACTATGAACTGGGGGTGGGCAGAAGAGGTACCTGCACATTGCCCCCCTATTGTTGTGCCCTAGGCAGGTGCCTCTTCTGCCTTCCCCTAATTCCAGCCCTGATACTGAAGGACATGCCCATCAAAATATAAACCCCCATTCCCACCCTGTTTTAAATCCTTTACCCCAACTTGGGTTCAGCTTAACTGGATCCCTAACTAACAAAATCATCTTATATCACACACATGTAGTGTGGGGGGAGCCTGTAGCTCAAAAATGGTGAACAGCTTGAATAATTAAAATAGTGATCTGAAACCCTACTTATCAACATCAATGTTCTTTCTCTCCCATGGGTGATTGTTCTGAAGAGGAAGTAAGTTGTGTTGTAAGTAATCCAAACCTGCAAGTTAAAGGGAACGGTGAACGTGCAAAGAGTGTTTTACAAAACCTATCCATCCAACGCTACATTCCGTCTACATTTGAAGGATGATGATTCCAGCCAGTCTGTTAGTTGCCGCAGAGATGAAAAAAATAATTTTGCCCATTGTGTACAATCCAAAGTTTAACTAGAAATAGGAATTCCATATTTGAGGTTTAGCTGCTGCAGTCTCTTTTTAACATACAGTACATGAACTGTCGCCTTTGCTTTTTGACCTCCACAAAAAATCTGGGTATATTACAACAGTGTTTTTTTTGGAAACTCAGTTCCTTGGAGTGAGCCTCCCAAAAAGCAGTATCCCGGTCACGGTAGTTCAAGGGGCGAGCTATCAGTGTGTTGCACCAGGAGGGTCTAGCAGGGACCAGGTGAGCATGCTCCACCAAGAACATATTGGAGAAGGTTTTGTCTCCAAATTGAGAAAGAAGAAATTGTTCCACAAAGACTTGTGGTTCAGCACCCTCTGGCATCCAACCAGTGGTATGTTATTGCATCTTAGGGGGTTTTCAAGATCATCTGCCTTGGCCTCCAGTAATTGTATACGCTTAGTTGCGACATTGCTCTGTAATTGAACACATGCATCTTCCAGCTGCAAAATGAAATGCTCTGCCTCAAATGTACGGTCTCACAGTTTAGAGAGATGCTGTTTCACAAAGTCTGTCTTTAAGCCATCAATTTTGTGGACCAGAGTTTTATGGTTCTGTCTCATGATATACAGTATGTGATCTCTGTTAAAGAAGGCTCTGCATCTCCCGCTGGGGCAATGTTAGAGGGCTGTTGAGGGGGGCTGTGGTGCAGATGTTCTGCCTAATGAGTGGTGAGATAGTCAGGAGTGTGTGCAGCTGACTCATGTGCAAAGACTCCCAACCTTTAAAGGAAAACTATACCCCCAAAATGAATACTTGAGCAACAGATAGTTTATATCAAATTGAATGACATATTAAAGAATCTTACCAAACTGGAATATATATATTTACATAAATATTGTCCTTTTACATCTCTTGCCTTGAACCACCATTTCGTGACTCTATCTGTGCTGCCTCAGAGATCACCTGACCAGAAATACTACAACACTAAGGGGCCGATTCATCAAGGGTCGAATATCGAGGGTTAATTAACCCTCGATATTCGACTAGGAACTAAAATCCTTCAACTTCGAATATCGAAGTCGAAGGATTTAGCGCAGATAGTACGATCGTACGATCGAAGGATTATTACTTCGATTGAACGATTAAATCCTTCTAATCGAACAATTCGAAGGATTTAAATCCAACGATTGAGGGAATATCCTTCGATCAAAAAAACTTAGGAAAGCCTATGGGGACCTTCCCCATAGGCTAACATTGACTTCGGTAGCTTTTAGCTGCCGAACTAGGGGGTCGAATTTTTTTTTAAAGAGAAAGTACTTCGACTATCGAATGGTCGAATAGTCGAACGATTTTTACTTCGAATCCTTCGATAGTCGTAGTCGAAGGTCGAAGTAGCCCATTCGATGGTCGAAGTAGCCCAAAAAAACTTCGAAAATCAAAGCTTTTTACCTTCGAATCCTTCACTCGAAGTTAATGAATCGGCCCCTTATTGTAACAGGAAGAAGTGAGGAAGCAAAAGGCAGATCTCTGTCTGTTAATTGGCTCATGTGACCTTACATGTGGTCTGTATGTGTGCACAGTGAATCTTACGATCTCAGGGGACGGCCCTTATTTTTTAAAATGGCAATTTTCTATTTATGATTACCCAATGGCACATACTACTAGAAAAGTATATTATTATGATAATGGTTCATTTACATGAAGCAGGGTTTTACATATGAGCTGTTTTACTCAGTATCTTTTAATAGAGACCTACATTGTTTGGGGGGTATAGTTTTCCTTTAAGCTGCCAGGGCACCGATGACTGATTTATCACCACTCACTTTATTAGGAGAGAGACGAAGTTCAGTAGCTGGGCCAGCGCCATCTTGGACTTGTGTCGCATCTCTGTTATCAGATCATTTGGAGGCACTCACTGAGGGTTTAGCTGCAGAATTGCATTTGTCCCTGAGTGGAGCTGGAGTAATTCTTGGAGTCTTTCCATTGTGTATAAAGATGACGTAACAATGGGTCACACTGTGCTGCTGCTGCTGCTGCTGTTGCTGTTGAGTCTGGGTGTCTGTGCCGTACATTGTGCCGGTGAGTAACAATATCTTGTGTAATTTATATCACCTGTTGTTGTGAAATAAGTGTTGTCACCTTGATCCTAAACCCTTCTGCTTGCAATTAACTTGAAACAATGTATTATTCAAACAGCATTCCAGGGCAGGTTTCCATAACTGCAATTGTCATGAGTTCTGAAATATTTAAAGAGGTTTTAACACAAAAATACATTTAATGATTAATCAGCCTTATATTGTGACATTTCTATTCTATGTGTACTGTATATTGTGAGTGGCTCCCTAAGCTCAGTAAGTGACAGCAGCACAGAGCATGTGCAGTGAATCAGCAGAAAAGAAGATGGGGAGCTACTGGGGCATCTTTGGAGACACAGATCTTTACTGCTAAAGGGCTGTGGTTGCCTTGGGCTGGTACAGAAGCACAAAGCATAATGTACAACATTTCTACCTACTTCTTTAGTTAGGGTTTAGTTCTCCTTTAAAGCATTGCTGATTACATTTTCCACAGAAATTTTAAATACCTCTGGGGGAAGTCAAAAAAGTGAAGTAAACTGAAAACAATATTATTAATCATCATCATTTATTTATATAGAACTGACACAAGTTACGCGGTTCTTTACCTTAGTTATAACAGATGGGGAATAAATGGAGAATAATAAACGAGGGTTACAGATACAATAGGATTAGAGGGGCCTACAAATTAGAGTTTACAAAGTAAAGGTTAGGGTACAATTGAGAGATTAGGATTTTAGAAACAATTGTGTGATTTATAATTTAGCAATGACTGATTAATTAAGGTACATTGAATAAGCTTCTTTAAACAGGTGGGTCTTTAAGGAGCATTTGGAAAGAAGGAGAAAGTCACCAGAATTCAACTTAAATTGGAGTTGAAAGAATATCAAAATTGCAAAATCCTTAAAGCGGGGATTCACCTTAAAGTTAGCTTTTAGTATTTTCTAGGATGACCAATTCTAAGCAACCTTTCAAATGGCCTTCGTTTTTTTTCTTTTCTATAGCATTTGAATTATTTGCCTTTTTCTTGCTGACTCCTTTCAGCTTTCAAATGGGGGTCATTGACTCCATCTAAAAACATGATCTGTGAGACTACAAATGTATTGATATTGTTACTTTTTATTACTTGTAATTCTATTCAGGCCTCTCCTATTCATATTCCAGTCTCTTATTCAAGTAAACACATGGTTGCTAGGGTGATTTGGACCCTAGCAACCAGATGGCTGAAATTGCAAACTGGAGAGCTGCTGAATACAAAGCTAAATAGCTCAAAAACCACAAATAATAATGCTAAATAATTCACGCCAACTTCAACTTGGCATTAGTGATGGGCGAATCTTTTATCGTCTTGTTTCACTGCGGAAATTAAGCCCATAGACTTAAATTGCGTCCCGAGTAAAAAAAAATTACGCACATCAAAAAAATTTGCTGCCCATAGACTTTAATGGGCATTGGCAAATTTTCGCCAGCAGAGAATTTTTGGTGAAGAGAAACAGGCCAAATTCACCCATTTGACTTGAATAAAAATAATATAAAAATAATATAAAATAATATCAATAAAATATGCATAGTAACCTTTACATTTTTACATGGGTTCCCATAATGGTGTTAAAGCATAAGTAAACCTTTAAAATAAGTAGGGATGCACCGAATCCAGGATTCGGTTCGGGATTTGGCCAGGATTCGGCCTTTTTCAGCAAGATTCGGCCGAATCCTTCTGCCCGGCTGAACCAAATTCAAATCCTAATTTGCATATGCAAATTAGGGACGAGGAGGGAAATTGCGTTTTCCCCTTCCCATCCCTAATTTGCATATGCAAATTCGGATTTTGTTCGGTATTCGGCCGAATCTTTCGCAAAGGATTCGGGGGTTCAGCTGAATCCAAAATAGTGGATTCGGTGCATGCCTAAAAATAAGTGAATGTAAAATTGATGAGAGTGTTATTCTAAACACTTTTGCAATATACATTCATTATTTTTGTTAAGGGATACATGTACTGTTAATATAAATGAATTTTGTTAGTCTGCTGCAGTCTATAGTTGATACTGTGTATGTGTGATAAGGTGGGGGGATTTTAAAGGAAAATTCATTTATAATTTGTAGTGAATAGTAGTGCTAGGGATGCTGTGGGACCATATAGCTCTTGGTTTTTCTTTTCAGGCACAATGTGTATATGCAGAACTTTTGGGTAGAGTTGGGCTACTTACTGTAGATCCATAGGTCCTACTTACAACTTCTAGTTGCTGCTGTACTAGAACAACCACCAGTCTTCCACTTTATACAGGTATGGGATCCATTGTCCAGAAACCCATTATCCAGAAAGCCGTCTCCCGTAGACTCCATTTTATCCAAATAATCCCCATTTATAAAAATGATTTCCTTTATACCTTGTACTTGATCCACAATAATTCATCGTTATTGGAAGCAAAACCAGTCGATTGGGTTTATTTCATGTTTTCGTGAAATACACTTGTTGAGTTAGGAATGACATTTTATATGGAAAAGTGAATTATTTGCAGTCATTTAGGAAAAACAACACCAAAAATCATGACAGGATCCCTTTTAACTTGTTCTACCTGATTTCTTTTTTTCATGAACTTCTCTTCTGACAGATCTACACTCTCACCAATGTTCATAGGTTTATCTTTCTTCCATGTTTGCTGCTTTGGCCCAATCTCTGATATAAAAGTTTTCGTCCCTTCTGCTTCCAAGTCTGACTTTATTGTGTCCTGACCTCTGCTCTTTCCTACTCTCTTCTTCAGGGTCTGACTGGGGGGCCCGGGGCCCATAGACTTAAATTGCGTCCCGAGTAAAAAAAAATTACGCACATCAAAAAAATTTGCTGCCCATAGACTTTAATGAGCATTGGCAAATTTTCGCCAGCAGAGAATTTTTGGTGAAGAGAAACAGGCCAAATTCACCCATTTGACTTGAATAAAAATAATAGAAAAATAATAGAAAATAATAGAAATAAAATATGCATAGTAACCTTTACATTTTTACATGGGTTCCCATAATGGTGTTAAAGCATAAGTAAACCTTAAAAATAAGTAGGGATGCACCGAATCCAGGATTCGGTTCGGGATTTGGCCAGGATTCGGCCTTTTTCAGCAGGATTCGGCCGAATCCTTCTGCCCGGCTGAACCGAATTCGAATCCTAATTTGCATATGCAAATTAGGGACGGGGAGGAAAATTGTGTTTTCCCCTTCCCATCCCTAATTTGCATATGCAAATTCGGATTTTTTTTACTCGGGATGGAATTTAAGTCTATGGGCCCCGGGCCCCCCAGTCAGACCCTGAAGAAGAGAGTAGGAAAGAGCAGAGGTCAGGACACAATAAAGTCAGACTTGGAAGCAGAAGGGACGAAAACTTTTATATCAGAGATTGGGCCAAAGCAGCAAACATGGAAGAAAGATAAACCTATGAACATTGGTGAGAGTGTAGATCTGTCAGAAGAGAAGTTCATGAAAAAAAGAAATCAGGTAGAACTACTGTCCAGGGCCCCCCACCCAGCCCCCTACAGTCACGCACAGATTGTGCACAAATGAAGGCACCGCTCGGCGTGCCTGCGTGAAGGCACCTGGTGTCAAGTGCATGCGCAGAAGGCGATGCGCAGATGGTGTCAAGTGCATAAAAAACCTTTTTCCGGAGATCTGGAGAGGGGTCTGGCCCAGTAGGGGCCCATTAAGGTTCGGGCCCACCGGGTATTTTCCCAGTGTCCCGCCGGGCCAGTCCGACACTGTTCTTCTTTCTTTTTTTGTATTCTGTTAGTGCTCTGAGAAACTGGCGACTGAGCTCTTGCCCCTTACTTCTGTCACCTCTAATCATCCCGTGCCTACTTTGCTGGCGTTGCATTGTAATGGTTTCCTTTCTGCAACTGTCACCCGAATGAGTTCTGCCTCTCCTCCGTCTTGTGATTGAGAGCAGAAATAGCGGAAGTCATGTGATCTGTGATGTGTAATGGTTTCCTGGGTAATACCGCATAATAATATTGTATACTATAAAATAATGTCTAACCGCATTGCATGGTTTAAAAAAATGCACCAAAACCCTGAATGTATCCCATTTTTTATTAAATCAAATGCGGCCTAACTCCCATCCTTGAATTCAAATTTATCAAATAATCAGCTCGAAAAAAGACGGTGCGGGAAAAGTCACGTCAAAATCGAAATTCAATCAAAATTGTACGGCTTTTTCGGATTTGATGCCCGATCTTTTATTTTCAAGCTGTTGACCGAAAATCCAGAATTTTGCAGATTATCGTAGGGGACCCAGTGCAGATCACGACCTCTTCAAATTGTAAAATTGGCATCTGCCATTGGCTTCTACACAGGCCTGGACTGGGAGTCAAAATAGGCCCTGCTATTCCAAGTCTACAGAGGCCCAAACAGCCCCCTACCAGCCCAAACAGCCCCCTTCCAGCCCAAACAGCCCCCTACCAGCCCAAACAGCCCCCTTCCAGCCCAAACAGCCCCCTTCCAGCCCACTATATGGTAACTTTCTATGGAACCATAGAGCAGCCCCTCTGGCATTTACAAGAACCCACAGATTGCCAGTCCGGGCCTGTCTACATGACCTCGACAGGTTTTAGCTGGAGAATTTTCGGATTGGATTTTTAGCAGCTTCAGTGTATAATAAATCCTGAAAAAAAAAAGTTTTTTTCTTCTAAACATGTGAGTTTTCCCCTTTAAAAACTCGAGCAGAAAAAAAGAGGCTTCCCCTTAGTGAATTGATCATTAATTCTACAAATACAAGAAGTGATGCCATTTTTAGTGCCTGCTAACATTTGCTTTTTTACCTTTTGTGAATCGGCCCCACAATCTCCTGCCCTGCCTTTATAATTCATCAGTTATCAGTGCACAAAGATTGTGACTTTTGGTGTAAAATGCATGCTTTTGCACCAATATCTGCCCTTCACTGACACATGAATTCCATGCTATTTGTGAAGACGGAGCTGAACGCAATGGATTGAGTTCTCTCAGCTGCTATCATTACTATAATTACATATGTCTATATTTAGAAAAGAAAACACAGCACATGACACTATACTAATCCTTATTCTGAAACCCTGCTTATAAATTTAAAAGGATCTCAATCAAGGTGCATTTCCTGCAATTTACATTTATTTTCAGTTTTTAGCATATATTTGCAGTTTTATACATCTAGAGGGTTATTTAACAAAGGTCGAGTGTTAGAGTTTTTTATACCTCGAATAAACTCGAAACACAAATGGGATCTTACTTAAGAAAAAACTTAAATGCCAAAACTCAAGTCTGCGAGTTCGAGTCCTGATTAATTGATTCGCAAATTAATTGATTTTTCGTCGTTAAAAAAATAAAAATAGCTCAAATTATTTTTCAGGCTGTTAACATCTTCAAATGATTTAAGGGACCTCTGCCATTGACTCAAACATGACCTCCACATAACTTAGATTTTCTGGATTCAAGCTATTGCCAGAGTTGGGGTATAATAAATCTCCAAAGATTTGCATTTTTTTTAAAAAAAAAAAAAAACACAAAAAATGTGTAAATTTCTTTAATTTGAAAATGTGGGTTTTGACCAAAATATACAACTCAAAAACTCGAATTTTAGTGGTAAACACTACTTGAACCTTAATAAATCTGCCCCTTAATATCAGACTGTTGATTCAACTTACAGTTGGAATTTCAAAGGTTACTCAGAAATCACTAAAAATAAAAAAATAACGGAAATTGCAAAAATGCTCATAGGATCAATAAGTTTCAAATTCTTTTCTTGGGTTAGATCCTCTCTAAATAATATCAACTGGAGTTCAAGTACATCCGTTTTCTGCCTGGTAACTCTGTCTACAGCTCTATCTGGTTTCTTATTGGACAGAACATTTAACCCTGCCCAGTCCAGTCCTGATAATTTACTGTGCAGAGAAGTTTGGTACTGGCATTTTGTTCCTGAGTGGAGCTGGAGTAATTCTTGGAGTCTTTCCATTGTGTATAAAGATAAGGTAACAATGGGTCACACTGTGCTGCTGCTGCTGCTGCTGCTGTTGAGTCTGGGTGTCTGTGCCGTACATTGTGCCGGTGAGTAACAATATCCTGTGTAATTTATATCGCCTGTAATACTTTTGTTGTGAAATAAGTGTTGGCACCTTGATTCTAAACCCTTCTGCTTGCAATTAACTTGAAATAATGTATTATTCAAACAACATTCTAGGGCACGTTTCCATAACTGCAATTGTCATGAGTTCTGAAATATTTAAAAAGGATGTAAATCCAAAAATACGATTTTGCCCAGTGATAAAAGTTATTTGTTGGATTTCTTTAAATTCTCCAGATCTGACTCTTTAAACAATGTACTAGAGGTCTGTTAAATCAGCCGGGCTTCTACTACTTGGTTTCAAAAGTGACAACCAGACCGGTAGGATGGAAAGGCAACAACAACAGATAATTGTTTTCAATTATGTTTTAATTATATTGGAAAGTTGCTTAAAGGGGACCCGTCACCCAAAAAAATTATTCAAAATCCTATTTTATCAAATTAGTCAAGCAAAATGAACTTTAATTACACTATATAAATTATTTGAATCTTGCTTCCTCCAGTCTGGGAATTCATAATTATAATAAGCAGGCAGGAGCCATTTTGTGGACACTGTTATTAAGACAAGTCTTGTATCATCTCAGAATCTTGTTTGTGCACCAGAATGTGGGACCTGATGTCCATCCCCATGTCCTGGCTACACAATTAAATGGTGAAGAGAACTGGGGGAATGTGGGGAGAGCAGTGACATGTAGGAAGTGCTGAATGGAAAGTGAAAGTAATTGTCTGCCCCGCCTCTATGCCACTGGCATAGAGGAGGGGCAGACAATATTTGATTGACAGCTGAGATGTTTAATGAGATTACAACAGCTATGAATGCTTTAATAAAAAATAGAAATTGGATTTCATGTTTAGTTTGAAAAGGACTTTTATTATACAGATTTTTGTGTCTGGGTGACAGGTCCACTTTAAAGGGCACCTATTGGGTAAAAATGTTATCCCCAACCAAAGGTGCGGGCTGATAGAGCCCGCATTCCGGTTGGGGATAACAGTAGTTTTTTTTTAAAAGAAAATGCCCCCCGCCAGCGCTAGGCTACTTGCACAGGGAGGGAGTTCACAGTGTGAGCAGCCATGTCCGGTCACTCGCATGCGCATAATGAAGAGCTGGCCGAATTGCTCATTATGCGCATGCACGTGACGTCATACACGCATTATGCGCATGCGAGTGACCGGACAAAGCTGCTCGCACCGGGAGCTTCCTCCCTATGCGAGTAGCCTAGCGCTGTCGGGGGGCATTTCTTAAAAAAAACAACTGTTATCTCCAACCAGAATGCGGGCTCTATCAATCCGCACCTTTGGTTGGGGATAACATTTTTACCCAATAGGTGCCCTTTAAAGATAGGGGGGTAAGATCAACAGCTACCAAGCAATATGTTGGCACTCTATAAACACATGAAAAAAAAAGAAAGAACATTTCCTTGTAGAATTTTTAAATTCTCAACTTCACTTAGTTACTGTCAGATTGTGTAGAGGTATTCAGTAATTACTAAATGTGATTTATCTTGAATAAAATAGCACTAAACCCCCACAGATTTAATTTAAAATGAATTTGATTAATTAACCATAAAGTGCATCGATTATTAAGGCGCTTAGTGCCAATGAATTCACACAAAGTGTTATAGTATATATATCAATTCTGTGCTCTCACATCAAGCAATTAATTAATTAATGAATTCAATTAAAAACAAATCTGGGTCATCACAATAACCAATTAATTATCAATCCATTTAAGGTCAATCAATTCTTAATAGAAATGTAATTAATTAAAGTGCTTGTGCCTAATAAATGTTGATAATTATAGAAGGTGAGTTCATTAACTTTAGAATTTTCAAAATAGCCAGCAATTCATGAAATGTAGATCAGAAAAGGAAAATAGAATAGAGGTGGAGCTGTCCCAAATTTTCTATCTATGCGTGTTTCGCTTACACGTGATCAAGGCAAAATGTGCCGCTACTTAAGGCTTCCGCGTGTTAAATCACTAAATTATTGCGAGAGCTGCGCATCATCAATTACGACAGCACTTTTTACTTGACCATACACAGTGATGCAGCCCCAACACCCACAGGCACGGAAATGGGAGAAAAATCCCTCCTATGCAAACACCTCTTTGTGGGATTGTGGAAAGTACAGTTTATCTATAATAACAATCAATTCAAACATTATTTATTTTGGATTTGCCTAGTTAAGCAATTGTGTTGCTAGGGTCCAAATCACCCTAGCAACCATGCATTGATTTAAATATGAGACTGGAATATGAATAGGAGAGGCCTGAACAGAAAGATGAGTAATAAAAAGTAGCAATAACAATAAATGTGTAGCCTTACAGAGCATTTGTTTTTTAGATGGGGTCAGTGACCCCCATTTGAAAGGTAGAAAGAGTCAGAAGCAGAAGGCAAATAATTCACAAACTATAAAAAGGAAAAATTAAGGTCAATTGACAGATTGCTTAGAATTAGCCATTTTATTACCTACGAAAAGTTATCTTAAAGGTGAACCACCCCTTTAGTTCCCAAGTTACTTCGCTTAGAACAAAATGGTTTTTCTGTCTCTTGTTTTTCTTTCTGTTTTCTTCAGAAACAGATATTATTGAACAGGGACTTTCATGTCACCTGCTACTCTTCATGATCTTACAGTAAATCCCAGATCAGCAATTTGGAGACTTTCCCAGCCTCGAATACCGGCTCTGTAAGTCTCCATGAACACAAGACGCGGTGTTCAAGTTGTAATATTGCCGTAGTCAGTTTTTAAACAAAATATTTGCATTTCAGATAATACTTTTCTGTATTTTGTTTTTCATGATTAAATCTATAGTTAAACTGGATATACAATGTCGGACTGGGACACCAGGGGCCCACCAAAAAACCTTAGACCAGGGGCCACTCTCAGTGCTATTATTCTTCCTCTTCTCACTCAACCTCTGTTTTCCTAGTTTCTTTTCTTTATATAATATAATCAATTATTCCATCTATTTAGTCTCTTTGTGCCCACAGAAATAGGGAATGGCCATGAATTAGTCCAAATGTTTAGCAGCATTAGGGCCCACTGAAGCCTGAGCCCACCAGGAGTTTTCCCGGTATCGCGGTGGGCCAGTCCGAAACTGTGTACATGCCCGGGTGTTTGTTGGCTTTGAAATGTGTATAAGGTGTTATTGTTGTCTATACACCTATGGGTGCCTTTGCAACACTGAAGCAAATTTTGAAGCAATTTGATTGGTGGTTGTGAGGTGATGTCATCATTATTGGTATTGTAAATTGTACCCGCTATATCCATTAGACTTGCAAGTGCCCTATCAGGTACAGCATGCGTTAGGCTTTTATTTATGTGCTAATAAATATATTTCTGTACATTCTGTGAGGCTTACGCAATTTCAAAGGTCATCTAAATTGCTTCCAAGTATAAAATGCTGTGTCTGCTTTCTAACTATGCAATTGCTTCCCTTATTAAATGTTTTTTATTCTCCATACACGTCACCTATTACCTATAATATTCCAACTATAAAGCTTAATAACACAGATCTGTGTTTCGTTGTATTACAGGTGGCCATGTTTTCCAATATCTCATAACACGAATATTATTTCCAACCCCGGGCCTGCCTATGTATTCTATAATTCTGTATCTTGATGACTTAAAGTGTGGAAAGTACAGCAGTGACACCCGCCAGGCTCAGGTTTTGATTTCACTTGATGGTTTAATTAATATCCTGCCACAGAAAGTCCTGGCTGTGCACCTGGAGATGCAGACTAAATTTGCTCAGGAATTGGAGATTACTGAAAGGGACGAAATGGAATTTATAATGGGGTTTTCAAACAAGACATACGGTGAGTACAATGAAATGCAAATCTGAGACAGTTGGGTATGTAATAATGTATAAATTATAAATATATAAATATATATATATATATACAAGTATATATATATATATATATATATATATATATATATATATATATATATATATATATGTGTTTGTATTACAGATAAAGGACAGTTCCATGTCTACCAGAGGAAATTTGTCTGTGAGCTGAATGAAGACGGTACCACTAGTGGATATGAGGAGATTGCATTAAATGGCAAAGAAATTATAGCACTGGATAAAGAGAAGGTGGTGTATGTGCCTGTAATGCAAGAGGCTCTGGTTATGATGGACCAATTGAATAAGCGCTATGATCATGCAGTGGATAATAAGATGTACATGGAGAATGAATGTATCCAACAAATTAAGCTGTATCTCTATTATTTATCAGCTGACTTGAACAGGAAAGGTGAGATCATATAATATTATTTGTCTTTGGATACCTATGATATGTTTCAATGAGCATTAAAGGACCAGTAACATCAAAAAATGAAATTGTTTTGAAGTAATAAATATTTCTGTTTATCTGTTGCTTCAGAAACACTACTATTGTTTATATAAACAAGCTGCTGTGTAGCCATGGGGGCAGCCATTCAAGCACAGGATACACAGTAGATAACAGATAAGTACTACTATAGTTTATATAAACAAGCTGCTGTGTATCCATGGGGGCAGCCATTCAAGCACAGGATACACAGTAGATAACAGATAAGTACTACTATTGTTTATATAAACAAGCTGCTGTGTAGCCATGGGGGCAGCCATTCAAGCACAGGATACACAGTAGATAACAGATAAGTACTACTATAGTTTATATAAACAAGCTGCTGTGTAGCCATGGGGGCAGCCATTCAAGCACAGGATACACAGTAGATAACAGATAAGTACTACTATAATTTATATAAACAAGCTGCTGTGTAGCCATGGGGGCAGCCATTCAAGCACAGGATACACAGTAGATAACAGATAAGTACTACTATAGTTTATACAAACAAGCTGCTGTGTAGCCATGGGGGCAGCTATTCAAGCACAGGATACACAGTAGATAACAGATAAGTACTATTATAGTTTATATAAACAAGCTGCTGTGTAGCCATGGGGGCAGCCATTCAAGCACAGGATACACAGTAGATAACAGATAAGTACTACTATAGTTTATATAAACAAGCTGCTGTGTAGCCATGGGGGCAGCCATTCAAGCACAGGATACACAGTAGATAACAGATAAGTACTACTATAGTTTATATAAATAAGCTGCTGTGTAGCCATGGGGGCAGCCATTCAAAGGTGAAAAGGCTCAGGTTTCACAGCAGATAACAGATAAACTCTGTTGAACATAATGGTGTTATCTGTTATCCACTATTTAACCTGTGCCATATAGCCTTTTTCAATTGCCATTGCTACTCAGCAGCTTCTTTATATGAACTATAGTGGTGTTTCTGAATCAAACAGATCAGTTTTACCAGTGCAGGGCAACACTAAGGGGCCGATTCACTAACTTCGAGTGAAGGATTCGAAGTTAAAAAACTTTGAATTTCGAAGTTTTTTTTGGGCTACTTCGACCATCGAATGGGCTACTTCGACCTTCGACTACAACTTCGAATCGAAGGATTCAAACTAAAAATCGTTCGACTATTCGACCATTCGATAGTTGAAGTACTGTCTCTTTAAAAAAAACTTCGACCCCCTAGTTCGCCATCTAAAAGCTAGGATATTCCTTCGATCGTTGGATTAAAATCCTTCGAATCGTTCGATTCGAAAGATTTAATCGTTCGATCGAAGGAATAATCCTTCGATCGTTCGATCGTCCTATTTCCGCTAAATCCTTCGACTTCGATATTCGAAGTCGAAGGATTTTAATTCCTGGTCGAATATCGAAGGTTAATTAACCCTCGATATTCGACCCTTAGTGAATCGCCCCTAAATTATATTCCTATTACTTTAAAACACTTTCATTTTTATGTTGTAACTGTTCCTTTAATGACTAAAAGTGATATGTCATGTGACATACAGTATTTGGGATGTACAACTCGGCCTTTGAAAAATAGAATGTGCGAACATATGAATCATATAACATCAAAAAGTGAAAGTACAACAGTCTCAAGGACTATGTTGCGCATTCAAGGTGATTCAATACAGCCATACATTTGTCAACTTAGGGCACATTTACTAAGCTTGAGTGAAGGATTCGAATGAAAAAAACTTAGAATTTCGAAGTATTTTTTTGGGTACTTCGACCATCGAATAGGCTACTAACGACCTTCGACTTCGATTTGAACGATTCGAACTAAAAATCGTTCGACTATTCGACCATTCGATAGTCGAAGTACTGTCTCTTTAAAAAAAACTTTGAATACATACTTGGGCAGTTTAAACCTACTGAGGTACAATGGTAGCCTATGGGGACCTTCCCCATCACTTTTCTAAGCTTTTTTTGATCGAAGAAAAATCCTTCGATCGATCGCTTAAAATCGTTCGAATCGTTCGATCGAAGGATTTTTATTCGATCATAGGATTTGCGCTAAAATCCTTTGAATTCGATATTCAAATTACTTCGAGGGTTGAATTCAAGGGTTTATTAAATGTGCCCCTAAATGTACTCTTAAAGGATAAGTAAATCTTTAAAATAAGTGAATGTAAAATTGATGAGGGTACTATTTTAAGATATTTTGCAATGTATATTCATTATTTATTTTGCTTTTATTCCAAGATATTAAGGGATACATGTACTGTTAATATGAATGAATTTTGTTACAACAACGCCACCTGCTGGTCAGTTTCCTACCAGTCTGACCACCAAGTAGGCAAGAAAGTTGTCAGGAGAAAGAAAGAGGCTGCTCTGATGTTCTTCTGCTTAGGAAAAATATTAGAAATCTTTCTCAAATCTTTCCAAAGCAGAAGAAGATCAGAGCAGCCTCTTTCTTTCAAATTTAACCACAGGTGAAAGTGTGGTCATCCATAATTATTATTGGTAATGGCATAGAGCAGTACAAACTATAAATACCCCACAAAGAGCCACCATGAACACTTTAATTCCATATTAGTTGAATATGGGTTTCTTGCAAAAAGCATTTCACTTCTCTCTCCCTCGCTTCTCCCCCTTCCCATCAGTTTCCCCTAAAGTGAAGGTTTCCAGCTCAGAGTCAGAGAGTGGTACCAAACTGCACTGCTGGGCGTATGGGTTCTACCCCCGAGATGTGGAAGTGAAGTGGATAAAGAATGGGAGAGATGAGATTTACTCCGAGGAATCAGCAGAGATCCTGCCAAACCCTGATGGCACCTATCAGATCAGAGTCAGTGTGGAGGTAACACCAGAGGAGGGCGCCACTTACTCCTGCCATGTGGATCACAGCAGTTTGGAGGATAGACTGGTTGTTCCCTTTGGTGAGTGTTTTGAATTGTTGATCCCAATTATAAAAATATAAAGTGTTAAGGCAGAAAGTTGAGCATAATATCACTGGAAATGTTTTCTACTAGTTAAAAAGAGTTTTACCATTTATGTAATTTATTGTTCTAATACATGAAACCATCATCTTCTAATCACTGATGCCCTAGGTTGAAGGAAACATCCCCTACAGTACTTTCAGTATTCCACCTCTCCTAAAGTTGCCAGCATGGCTTTATCAATTCTGTTGAAGAACTGTGAATAGTCCATTAAAATTCTCTCAAGATTAGCACAACCTGCAACAAACAACTCTACAAGTTTAGGGAATTTGTTTTTCCTTAAGATGAGTTTATCCTTTAAAATCATCTTCTTTCATCCTAATAAACAGAATCCAGTAATAGAAGCATGTTGTACCTCCTGATCGGTGGGACTGCTCTTCTTCTTGTCCTTGCCAGTTTTGCGCTGGGAATATTCATATATACACGGAGAAAGAGTAAAGGTATGTATTGTCCTATTCTCTTGTTTTTCTGTTGGATTTGCAAGTACAGTTAAAATGTTCCTTGTAGCCCTTACTCTAACATTATAGGCAACTTTTGCAAATACACATACTGTACATAGTGAAACAGACAAAAACTACCAAAGCCACCTCCATCTGTTTAATACATTGTTGAGTAGCTGTGTGAGTTTGTACAGGAATGGGACCTGTTATCCAGAATGCTCGGGACCTAGGTTTGTCGGATAAAGTCTGTAATTTGGATCTCCATGCATTAGAGGGCAAATTTATTAAGCTTTGAGTTGTGTGCTCCATGAAAAATTTGAGCTTTCTGAGTTATTTTTGAGTCAAAAATAGAATTTTTGGGTTAACAAAAACTCAAATGTTGAAATAGCTCAAATCCGAAAATACACCTAAAACCTGTCAAGGTCATGTAGAAGTCAATGGCAGAGGTCCCTTGAACCATTTGAAGATGTTAATAGCCTTCATGGTGTTCAAGGTTTTTTTTCAGAGGGTTTCCCTTGAAAATCACGATTCCAGTTCATTTTTGCCGAAAACTCGATCAGTTCGAGTTTTCAGGTTGTCAACCCCAAATAAATTAGAAACCATTCGAGTTGTGAGTTCATTCAAGTTCGACCTTTGCTACTAAAAAATTATTTATACATTAAATAAACCCAATTGGATTATATTGCCTCCAATAAGGCTTAATTATACCATAGTTGGGGTCAAGTACATGCTACTGTTTTATTATTATTATTATTATTATTATTATTATTATTATTATTATTAGAAAGAAAAAGGAAATATATTTTAAAATGTTGAATTATTTGATTAAAATGGAGTCTATGGGAGATGGTCTTCCTGTAATTTGGAACATTTTGGATAAAGGATCCCATACCTGTACCAACAATGGATATATCAGGCATTCCCTGGTATCTGTCCTTGAACAGAGTTTGTAGGGTGCAGAAACAGGTGTGAGGTAGTCTGAAATTCCAAGGAGTAAATTCGAGCGATAGTTTTTTTTTACCTTGAATGACCGTGGAATTCAATTGGTATCTTATTTAAGGAAAAACTCAACCGACCTGAAACTAAAATCAAGCTTTCCTCAAAAAAAACCCCCTCAAATGTCAGGAGACTATGAATTCTTCAAGTAGGTCAGCGGAACTCCATTTGCCATTGACTTCAACCTGAATTCGGCAGGTTATAGGCGGTGACCTATTGAACATGAGTTACGGTAGGGGGATGATAAATCTCACATTCGAATTAGGGGGTTATTTATCAAAGTCCGAATTGATCTCAATATTTTCTGAAAAAAACTCTGACCAAATCCACACGGGGTTATTGGTCTTATTTATTAATGTTATTTATTAATTAATTGATTAATTTAACTTGTTCATGATTTTTTCAGAACTTTCATTCGATTTTCACAATTTTTTCAGATTTTTCACCCGAAAACTCAGAATTTTGCCCAAAAACTCTAAAAATCTTAGGGGCGTTGCCAAAAACCCAGCGCACATCAAAAAATCATCGGGACTTCTCCAATTGACTTATATGCAACCTTGACAGGTCTGAGATGCCGGATTTTCAGATGCGGACTTTTCCCTTCCTCGGGGCTTAATGGATTCTGAAATTTTTTTTTTTAAAAATCCAATTTTATTAAAAAAAAATCCTGAATTTCTCGTGATTTTTTCATTCGGAGTTTAGTAAATAACCCCCTTAGAGTTGGTGGTTTTAAACCAGCTCAAAAATTTGAATTAGAATTTATCATTCAAACCTTGCATTCTTAAATAGTCAGCTTTTTACTATTATTAATAGTAATAATATTACTAAGTTTATTATTATATAATTATTATTATTATTAATTGTATTTTTGTAAAGCATCTGCATATTTCATAGAACTGCAAAATGAACTGGAAGAAAGAAAGAGAAAACAATAGCAACTATAAATTGATATAGGTCAGAAAATCGTGTCTCCAAGATGAATAAAGCGAACCTGATGCTTCAAGGCATAAAACGTATTAGTCTGTTTTTGGACATGTAGATGAAATAATTACTTTTTTAACTAGTATTCTTATGGCCTGCATGTTAGATTTATTTTGGAAAGACAGCCCAGATTTTACAATCGATGAGGTTAACGTTAGTCCAAATGGTTGAACTTGATGGACTTGTGTCTTTTTCTTTCCAGCCTCATCTTCTCTGATGTATCCGACAGTGTTATAGAATTATTATTATGGTTATCCCTCAAGTTTATTTAGTTGGTAATTCAGTGCATGACATAAAAACTTCAACTGGACAGGATTGTGTACTTTGCACTGAATGTTTTATCCAGTGCAAGGTGCAGAGTCCATCTAGATACCAGATGTATATGCATTTTAAATGAGCACTAAGGGTGCACTATTGCTCTTGAGTTTGGGGGTCTCTGTAAAAGACCCCCAAAGTGTTTAATTCTACTTAAAAACACAATGGAAAGCTGTGTCATTTTGAAAACCGGTTATTTAATTTATAGCATTACAATTATTGGCCTTTTGTGCTTGCATGAGAAACCCATTGTCTGTGATTGTCAGTGGTGTAATTAAGCAGAGCCAGCTCCCCTACAAAAAGTTCTTCAGATGGTCTGGCTCACAAAACCAAACGCATGTGCTCCTTCCTTCTCCTCTCTCTTCTCACTCGGTCGATCATTAGTTTGAGTAGTGGGCAGAGAGAGATGGAGAAGGCCAGTGTAGGACCTGTAGAGGGAGAACCAAACAGTAGACTCCTCCACCATTCAGACCCCTCCATAGTAGTGATGGGCGAATTTGCGCCGTTTCGCTTCGCCGAAAAATTTGCGAAATCGCGCCGGCGTCTCGTTTTTGACGCCGGCGCCTGTTTTTGACGCTGGTGCCCGTTTTTTCGAAAAAAAACTTTGACGCGCCGGCGTTTCGCGAATTTATTCGCTAGCGGCGAATCGCGCAAATTCGCCGTGAATTCACGCCTGGCGAATAAATTCGCCCATCACTACTCCATAGTCATAGGATTTGCCGTATGGTGACTAAGGGGCCGATTCACAAAGGGTCGAATATCGAGGGTTAATTAACCCTCGATATTCGACTGGGAATTAAAATCCTTCAACTTCGAATATCGGAGTCGAAGGATTTTAGCGCAAATAGTGCGATCAAACGATCAAAGGAATAATCCTTCGATCGAACGATAAAATCCTTAGAATCGAACGATTCGAAGGATTTTAATCCAACGATCTAAGGATTATCCTTCGACCAAAAAAACTTAGGAAAGCCTATGGGGACCTTCCCCATAGGCTAACATTGACTTCGGTAGCTTTTAGATGGCGAACTAGTGGGTCGAAGTTTTTTCTTAAAGAGACAGTACTTCGACTATCGAATGGTCGAATAGTCGAATGATTTTTAGTTCGAATAGTTCGATTCGAAGTCGTAGTCGAAGGTCGAAGTAGCCCATTTGATGGTCGAAGTAGCCCAAAAAACACTTCGAAATTCGACGTTTTTTTACTTCGAATCCTTCACTCGAAGTTAGTGAATCGGCCCCTAACAGTAATAATAAGAATTAAAGAGAGAATAAGGCTTAGTTGAAGCATTGTACAAATATGCATAGAATGTATAGTTATATATTATATAAATAACTAGCATGTAGACCTCTAATGTAACCAAAAATAATGCGTGTGTCATAAAATAAATTATTATTATTATTAGTAGTAGTAATAATAATAAAGGCAGTGATTACCTTTTAAAATGTAATTATTCCCTTCCATGGGTTTATTGGGTGACATAGAGATTCTTTGCCTTGTTTAGGGGAATTTCTTTTATGCTGAATAAATTATTTTTCCTTTTAGGATTGGAAAAAACAGGAGAAACGGCGTGAATCTTGAGCAACTGTAGAAATAAGAATTATGGTGTTAGTGTTTGAATTACCTTTTCATAAGGGTCACTTTCTACAGGATTGATTTAGCCCAGCAATCTGTTTTTGGGGAGGAATCCCACAGACATTTCAAAGAGTTCTCTGGTTGGAATCAAATCCAGGACCTCAGCACTACAAGACAACCATGTTAACCTCACTACTACGCTTATATTTTGCCATCCAACAGCATAACAAATGAAACGATACTACACACCTTCTACAGAAGATCTCCCAGTTTTTTCACCACAGGAATGGTGACCAGGGAAAGCTGCCCTGAAACTCTATCGAGGCAATAAATATAAAATTGTGCCCAGAACACACAATATTAATGTTGAGCTACAGACAGTTTTAGACTGCTAGGCAGCTTTAGCTCGACAACACTCTTTGAAGGCCTAAAGTATCAATGATCCTGTCTGCTCACTGTCTGTACCAGATCTTGACTCATTATTATCACTAATGATTGGTGAATTCCCTTGCATCTGTAATTAGATTTTGGCCAACAGGATTCTCATTGGCAGCGTTTCATATATTTATAATTACTTGAATTGTAATCAAACTAGAGGGAGGGGCAGTGGAGCAGTTTTATGGAGGGTTTGCAGCCCTTTTAAGCACTTTATTCTGTTTCCAAGGAATGTCCTGGTGTCCTCTGGAAATAACAAATGGTGAATAAATGACTTTATTGATGGCCCAAACTGGCAATCTGTCGATTTAGACAAATGCCCAATGGGCCTGTCTATTTATTGTTAAGTGGGGGAAGCCGAGAAAACAGCTTGGGGTCCCTCGGGTATCGGGTCGACCCGCACATCACTTCTACTCACCATTTTGTTGAATTGTGTATTTTTTTTTATTTCTTGCCGTTCTTATCTGTCTTCCTCATCTATTTTGGTTTTCTTCCAGAACCTTCTGTTCTGCTCCTTTTAGCCACATTTTCTTTTCCTGTTCCACGTTTAATCTCTTTCCTTTCCATTTCACCGTCCCCTTGCTTCTGCCTCTACTTTGATTTTCTCTTCCTTTTTGTATACTCCATTTTCTCTGACTATCACTATTTGCAGGTGGGAATTCTAACCTCAGGTGGCATTTCACTAGGGGTCTATGGTAACTTCAAGGGCTGGATGTCCATTGTTTATAAAGTTTGCAAAACTGTGCACCCCAGCAGCACCAGAAATGCTCCTATTTGCAACCAATTTCTCTTTGTCTCCTGGTTTCTGTTACCTGATGCCATAACTTTGGTTGTGAGGTGCACATAGGAAGCTTGCCTGGTTTCCAGCTCTCTAACTCTGAGTTAGTCAGTGACTATAAGGGGGGCCACATGGGACATAACTGTTCAGTGAGTTTGTAATTGATCCTCAGCATTCAGCTCAGATTCAAAAGCAACAGATATGTCCCATATGGCCCCGCCTCACGTCACTGATTGGTTACTGCCTGGTAACCAATCAGTGGAACCAAGAGAGCTGAAAAGCAGGAAGTAGTGTTCTGGCTATTATGTTACACATCCAGTCACTCCAGCCTTTATACATTACATTTTTGCCTAACTAACTATATTAGAAAAAAAAATGTATTTTGCACAGCCTATCTATTTACCCAGTTTTTATTTTTATACTGAAAAATTCCTTTAAGGCGGGAGATGCATATGCATGAGAATAGAATTTTTTGTTAAAGCTATAGCATGCTTTTATTGTTTCTCAAGATCATAGAGTTCAACATGAATAAAAGCTGTGGCCTTTTCCTCCAACTTCGATCAGTGTCTGTGAGTTTTATTGTGGGTTCATTTTGAGTTAGACTGGCATAAGTATCCAATGTCCTTTCTTATTTCACAATCTTTTCCCACTTGCCATTAAAGTCACTGAAAGCACTTGGATTTCAGCTTGAATGCTGTCACAATCGGCACCATAAATCCAGAACAAGTGCTAGGCTCCCGGTCACGGCTCAGCTTCTGCCTTTAGCAACCACCTTTGGCTTTGGGAGGAGCCCAAGTTGGTGGGAAGGTTTAATTTCTGGTTCGGCCAGAATAAGGAAACCACTCTCAGTAATATATAAAGCCATTGTAAATAATGAGCTCCCTAGGGAGAGTGTTAAGAAAAAACAATGGGAGACTGACTTAAAACTTAAAATAGATGACTTATTGTGGCAGAAAATTATGCTGTCCATGCATAAGGGTTCTATAGCTACAAAGACCCAAGAAACAAATTACAAACTGTTAATGGGATGGTACTATACTCCGTCGAGGCTGCATAAAATGTTCCCGCAAGCGGATAATAGATGCTGGAGATGTCATGCGAGTGAAGGGGACCCACTTCATATATGGTTCGAATGTGGAAAAATAAAAGAGTTTTGGGGAAAGATTCTGGATAATATACAAAAAATAACACCCCTTGGAAAGGTAGTAGACATTGCGGTTTTGGTCTCCTTACATCTTGATCCAATTAAAGGTGAAATTATTAAAAATCAATTGACAATTTTCATGATACAGGCAGCTAAAGTTTTAATTCCTAAAAAGTGGAAATCCCCTAATATACCGACAATTTTAGAATGGGTTAAAACGATGGAAGAGATAAAAAAAACTTGAGGAATTAACTGCATAAAAAAAGGGAAAATTAAACATTTTTGGAGAACATGGGCTCCGTGGGGAAAATTAGGGAAAAACTCAATGCTGACCCTTGATACATGATATAAGAATTAGTATATGGATGTGAAACGGAATACTGGATTTCTTTCCCCTTCCTTTATGTTGGTTTTGTAATCTGCCCTCCTGTTTTCTTTCTGTACCCTTTATAAAAACTTGCTATAAATAAAGAATTCACCAAAAAAATAAATCCAGAACAAGTGCTAGACTCCCGGTCACTGCTCAGCTTCTGCCTTTAGCAACCACCTTTGGCTTTGGGAGGAGCCCTCAGCTACTCAGATGCCGCCAGGTCTTAATATGAGAGGAGCAAAGCAAGGGTTCTGGACGAGCAAAGGGGCACAATCGTTACCGTGGTTTTGGACGGAAGGCCACAGATCAAGGAGTAGACAAAAGTGTAGTCAGGCAGGCTGGGGTTGGTGTGGGCAGAGTTCAAGCAAGATCAGACAGGCCGGGTCGGTACAGGCAGCTTTCAAGGATAGTCAGACAGATAAGGATCAAATCGGCAGAGTTCAGAATGGTCAGGAAGGCAGGGATCAAAACCGGAATCAGAATACACAAAATCAAACCCAGGATACTAACAAGTTAGACCTAACAAGGGCAATGAGTTTAAGCTCAGAGCCCCTTTACATATTTGAATTTTGCAGCACTCGGCGTGATGATGTCATGCGCGGTGCGCGACCTAGTTACCGGCGCTAAGAAGAGGAAGGAACCCTCAACGGGTGTCCCCGCCGGCCCCTTAGACCACCAGGGTGAGTGTTCTTTACACTTGCAGTTCTTTGCCAAAACACACTTGGTGGATTTTGGCAAAGAAAAGCAAAACTTTGCATTTCAAGGCAAAATCCACAGAGTGTGTTTTGACACAAGGTTTTCGAATGCAAAAAGAGAAGAAGATCCGTCTAGCAGTTAGTGGCTGATTTCAATAGACTGATTTCTGCCCTATCTGGCCTTAGCCTAAATCTCCTATTGATTGTCTTGGGTGGTGGCACACAGGGACATTTAGTCACCTGCGATAAATCTTCTACGGGGGACTAATCTCCCCAAAATGGGCTAAATGAGCCGAAGATTCTCCCAGGCATGGGGGTGTGACAGCTGTCAAAATAGTATTAAAAATATTTCCCCATAGAGTTGCTTACCTGTATTCCATCTGGTTACTGTTTCAATTCCATCTTCAGGTTGCATCAAAAAAGGAGGTGTGACTTCACTAAAAAAGGGGTGAAAGCGGCCTATATAAAGACTAACTTGTGGAGCAGTCTTCATTGTTCATCTGCGGTCGAAGGGAAAGGATCGACTTCAGAATCCCACCCACACCTACACTCCAACACGCATAAGCAAATTTAGTGGCAACCCAGAACACGCCATTTGTTTTAGAGGATGTGGCAAACACGGATCCTTTCTACATACATGAAAATCGAGACCATTGATTCTAAACTATCCCATAAATTAGCCACACACATCCTGACAGCAGCAAGATCTCTCTTAGCAGCGAATTGGAAATGACCACAATTACCTGGTCGACAATCACTGATAAACAATAGGGATGTAGCGAACTGTTCGCCCGCGAACTAGTTCGCGCGAACTTCGACCGTTCGCGTCCGCCGAATGTTCGCGAACGTTTGGGAACGTTCGCAGTTTGAGTTCGCGTTCGATCGTTCGACCATTCGACCATTCGAATTCCTTCGACCGCTAAAAATCGAACGATTTCCATTCGTTCGAACGATTGTAAGCATTCGATCCAATGAAAAGCATTCGATCGAATGGCTTCGATCGTTCGATTCGAATGAAAATCCTTCGATCGAACGATTAAAATCCTTCGATCGTTCAATCGAACGATTTTAGCGGGTGTTCGAAGTTCGCGAACTGTTCGCGAACATTCGCATTTTTTGCCGGTGTTCGCGAACGGCGTTCGCGAACACCAAATCGGCAGTTCGCTACATCCCTAATAAACAAAGTAAACTGGATCCGAGCGATGGAATCCATCAGAAATATACTTCTGGATATGAGCTATGAGGGGGAGCTGGAGTGGAATACTTGGGCCCGATACCTGGAGGCAGGACCGCCATCAGAAATCGCAGGGCCCCATACGATAAAATTTCCTGGGCCCCCTGGGCTACACCTACTGCAAGCCCCACCTACAGGTCCGCCCTCCCCACCCCACAGTAAAAAAACAAAAAAAATACTGGTGGCTTGGGTTCCCACATGTTAATAAAAAATATATTGGTGGTCAGGGCCCCCCATAAAAAAACATTTGTGGCCAGGGCCCCCATCATTAAAAAATATTGGTGGCTAGGATCACACATGAGAAAAAAAATTGGTGGCCAAAACTGGTGGCCAGGCCCCCCCCCATTATAAGAAAATTGGTGGCCAGGGCCCCTTTAACTTCCATGCCTTCCCGAAGTCAGCAGCTCTCAGAAAGATGGGGGCCCAACTAATCAAGTAAGTGTGGCGTGGCCGGGCCCCCCTTACCCTCGGGCCCCCTACAACTCTCCCCCCCGTCCCCCCTTGATGGCTGCCCTGCCTGGAGGAAACCCAATCTGAGTCTAACTCCCCTGAATCTGGAACTACTTGAACAATCCAACAGATAAGATGTCGTCTGGTAAAGATGTATTATAGATATGATAACTGCCTCTCTACTTAAACTTTCTTCCCCCCTTTCTTTTCTCCCCCCTCCCCAATAACTGCCCCTTCCCCCCCTTTTTCCTCATCTACAAGCCAGCTGCGTGAATAGCACTGAATTGAAATAGCCCAAGGGGTCATGGGAAGTGACCAGACTCTAAGAATGTTCCGCAAAGAACGATATAACATATTTAGACGGACAAATCTGCAGCTGAATACTTGTTGTACTTTATTGCATTTTTTTATGTTACATTGAAAATCAATAAAAATTTCAAATATTAAAATAAAAAAAAAAAACAGGGGTCGCTTAATGCTTCTTAATCCTTTGAGATGGCCCGCTGCGGAGATCTCATGCAGGGTGGTTTGCTGGCTACAACTAACATGTGAATCGCCAGCAAGATGGCATAAGTGTTGCTTCGATTTTACAAAGTGGTCTCACTTGGAAAACCAAAGCGACTCTTATGCCATCCTGGTGCCGTTCTTGCGGGTGGGAAGGCGTTTCAGGGAGATAAGTCGCCTGCAGTAGCAAATATTTATTGCAGGGGACTAAATCTCCCGCGTGCCACCACCCTAAATGTTCACTTCAATTCTGAAGGGGCTATCTAAACAGATTTGCGATGAGGGAAGACAAAAATATAGAGATAAATAGTGATGGGCGAATTTATTCGCCAGGCGCGAATTCGCGGCGAATTTGCGTGTTTCGCCGCCAGCGAATAAATTCTCGAAACGCCCGCGAAAATTCGCGGCAAAAATTCGCCGGCGTAAAAAACGGGCGCCGGCGCCGTTTCGCAAATTTTTCGCCGTTTCGCGAATTTCGTGCGAAATTCGCAAATTTTTCGGCGAAGCAAAACGGCGCAAATTCGCCCATCACTAGAGATAAACTAATTTCTGGCATACAGTATGTGGAAGGGAGGCAAGTTCCTGTATATAGGAAAGGGCAATAGAAGATCCAGGCAATATTCTCTATTACAAGGAGATTGACTACATATGTTACATTTCTCTTACCTGAATATGAATGAAAAAGCTCTCATCTGTGATCATACAGTCATAGAAAAATATTCCAAATTCCTATGATTAAGTGCCCTGGGGGCACGAAACGAGTAGGGACAATAGAGATAGTGTTCCTTTTTTTAATGAATCTACAATAAACATTACATTTTTAACTTTATTTTTTGGCGGCCCTTGTAGAATTTCTCGGAGTGCCCAACACCCCCTTTATTTTATGTTGCAAGCAATGATATAACCAAGAAGATATGTATAAAAATACACTGTGAAAAAAGGAGGCTGCAATATTTCTTTTCACACGTCATTATTGTGCAGCTGAAATAAATCACAAAGTATTCTTCTCTTTATCTGTTTCACTCCATTTACCCTCAGCGAGTCCTGTGCCTCCTGAAACCACCAACGAAGACCTTTAATAAGGGACACATGAAATAACTAGGCATGGATGAATTTTTTTCGCCTTGTTTCATCGTGGAAATTACGCCATAGACTTCTATGGCGGCATGCGTAAAAAAAAAAGACGTGCGTCAAAATAATTTCGCCGCGCAACAAAGAAATGTTGACGCCCATAGACTTTAATGGGCGTCAGCGACATTTCATTGAAACAGGTCAAAGCGAAGCGCAATAGAGTAGATAGGGATTGCTTCAAAAAAAAAGGTCACATTTTTTCTAATTCCCAAAAAACGCTGGCGTTTTTTCTATATTATGGTTGATAGGCTGAAAAAGATCGAAACATTTTTTGGGGCTCCCCTCCTTCCCTCCTACATTTCCTGACTCATGGCAACTTAACTATACAGTGGGCACATGTGTAGGGCAAAATAAACATTTTATTTGATGTTTTGAAGGTTTCCCAGGCATTTGTAGTGATTCTACGTATTCCTCCATTGAAATTTGAATTTGGCGGCGTATGCAAATTAACCATCACTAGCGTAACTTCGCTTCGCTTAGCGAATCAACGCTAGTGTAACTTCGCAACCTTACGCTACCCCTGTGCGCAACTTCGGATTTTAGCGAATTTGCGGAGCGATGGCGAAACTACGCCTGACGAAGTGCGGCGAAGTTGCGCCTGGCGCAACTACGAATCTTAGTCAATTTGCCCCCCAATCTTTTAGCTGCCAGGGTAGTGATGCCGGATTTATCACCACTCACCTTATTAGGGGAGAGAGTAGAAGTTCAGTAGCTGGGCCAGCGCCATCTTGGACTTGTGTCGCATCTCTGTTATCAGATCCTTTTAGAGCCACTCACTGAGGGTTTAGCTGCAGAATGGCATTTTGTTCATGAGCAGAGCTGGAGTAATTCTTGGAGTCTTTCCATTGTGTATAAAGATAAGGTAACAATGGGTCACACTGTGCTGCTGCTGCTGCTGCTGCTGTTGAGTCTGGGTGTCTGTGCTGTACATTCTGAAACATTTAAAGAGCGTGTAACCCAGTGAAAGAGTGTTTGCCCAGTGAAAAATGTTTTCCGTGGCTTTGTTAAGTTTCTTTGGAATTAAATTCAGTGTTTCTTAGTCCCTTCCAGTTCTCCGGATCTGACTTTTTAAACAATGTACGAGGGGTCTGTTAATCAGCCGGGCTTCTAATACTTTGTTTTAAGAGTGAGGACCAGAATCATAGAATGGAAAGGCAACAACAGATAATTTTTCAAAGGCACAAGTAATTAAAAACTATTTCAATGATTCTTATTAATTATATTGGAAAGTTGCTTAAAGATAGGGAGATAAGACCTACAGCTACCAAGCGAGATATCATAGAGATATTAGGATTTTATTTTTAGTATTTTACTAACATGTTTTGTTTAAAGGAAAACTAAACCCTGAAAACGATTATGGCTAAAAATGGCATATTTTATACAGTGAACTTATTGCACGAGGCTAAAGTTTGAGCTTGTCAATAGCAGCAATGATCCAGGACTTCAAACTTGTCACAGGGGGTCACCATCTTGGAAAGTGTCTGTGACACTCACATGCTCAGTGGGCTCTGATTGGCTGTTGAGAAGCTAAGCTTAGGGCTCGTCACTAATTATCCAGCACAAAATTAGCTTCCCTGTAATATAAGCTGATGCTACAGGTTTGCTGATTATTAAATTCTGATGCTAATTGCACTGGTTTCTGTGCTGCCATGTAGTAATTATGTGTATTAATTACTAATCAGCCTTATATTGTGACATTTCTATTCTATGTGTACTGTATATTGTGAGTGGCTCCCTAAGCTCAGTAAGTGACAGCAGCACAGAGCATGTGCAGTGAATCAGCAGAAAAGAAGATGGGGAGCTACTGGGGCATCTTTGGAGACACAGATCTTTACTGCTAAAGGGCTGTGGTTGCCTTGGGCTGGTACAGAAGCACAAAACATCATGTACAACATTTCTACCTACTTCTTTAGTTAAGCTTTAGTTCTCCTTTAAAGCATTGCTTATTACTTTTTCCACAGAAATGTTAAAATACCTCTAGGGGAAGTAAACAGAAAACAATATTATTCGTCATCATCATTTATTTATATAGAGCTGACAAGTTACGCAGTGTTTTGCCTTAGTTTTAACAAATGGGGAATAAATGGTGGATAACAAACAAGGGTTACAGATACAATAGGATTAGAGGGGCCTATATGCGAGAGTTTATAAACTAAAGGTTAGGGTACAATTGAGAATTTGTGATTTATAATTCACCAATGATTGAATAATAAGGTACATTCAATAAGTTTCTTTAAACAGGTGGGTCTTTAAGAAACCTTTGGAAAGAAGGAGAAAGTCAGCAGAATTCAATGTCTTTTGGACCCTAGCAATGAGATTGGTGATATTGCAACCTGGAGAGCTGCTGAATAAAAAGCTAAATAGCTAAAAAAAAACACAAATAACAATGCTAAATAATTTAGGGGCATTTGGAAACAACAATATATCTCCAAAGTGAACAAAACTGCCGTTTTCACAAACGGGTTAAGGATTTTGTGAATCTGACTTTCTTTCAACAGAAGATAATAGTTCTACTTGAAATTCCAGTTTATTCTACTCCCCCAGGAGAACCAGAGTTTTCCAATTAAAAGTAATTCCATTTTGCTGGCTGTCGTTAATTATATCAAATTCATAAAGATGGAGCTGTTTCATTCACACTTTTTGATTCAAATAAATATAAGTTAAGTTAAATGAACATCAGCTTCCAAAGTCACCTTGACATTTTCACATGGGTTCCCATAATGGTGTTAAAAGATAAATAAACCTTAAAAATAAGTGAATATAAAAATGTTGATAGTAATATTCTGAGATACTTTTGTAATTTACATTTCTTTTTTTTATTCCAAAATTTTAAGGGATTCGTGTATTGTTAATTTAAATGAATTTCGTTACAACAGCGCCACCTGCTGGTCAGTTTCCCACCAGTCTGACCACCAAGTAGTCAAGGAAGTTGTCAGGAGAAAGAAAGAGGCTGCTCTGATGTTCTTCTGCTTAGGAAAGATTTGAAAAAGGTTTCTAATTTTATTCCTAAGCAGAAGAACATCAGAGCAGCCTTGCCTAAAAAAAGTTGCGGAAAAAAGTCTTGTCAAAATCGAAATTCAAATCATACGTTTTTTTTTGTACCTGAATTGGTCGTTTTTTTTTGACCCATTGTACGAGACCCACCGCAGATCATGGCCTCTTCAAACTGTAAAAGGGACATCTGCCAGTGACTTCTACATGACCTTGACAGGTTTTAGCTGGAATATTTTTGGATTTTTAGTAGCTTCGGGGTATCATAAATCTCGAAAAATTCTAGGTTTTTTTTTTCCTCTAAAAAGGTGTTTTCCCCTTTAAAAACTCGATCAGAAAAAAATGAGGCTTCCTATTAATTCTAAAAATACAGGAAGTGATGCCGTTTTTAGCGCATGCTAAAAATAATACTCGCTTTTTTGACTTTTGGAAATTAGTTCCACAATCTTCTGCCTTCTGCCCTGTCTTTATAATGCACTGATAGGCACAACATCCATCTATGACTGCAGAACGGTTGTGACTTTTAGGGGGTTAAATATTAGAGACCGAATGGAAAAAACTTGAATAATTCATTTTTTACTTCGTTACTATAAACTCCGAATTTTTTCTGGATTTATTAAAGCCTGATGCTGCAAAAATAGAACATCATGCAGGCTGTTAACATCCTCAAATGGTTCAAGGGACCTCTGCTGTTGACTCCTAAATGATCTTGACAGGTTTTAGGTGGTATATTTTTTAATTCGAGCTATTTCGAGGGTCTGGTTCTGGTATAATAAATCTGGAAAATTAGAGGGTTTAAAAAAAAAAAAAAAATTAAAGTTTTTTTAACCCGAGTTTTGACCAAAATAAAACGACTTGAAAACTGTAATTTTCATGGAAAACTAAACTCAAACCTTAGTAAATTTTCCCCTTAATATCAGAATGTTGATTCAACTTACAGCTGGAATTCCAAAAAATGAACAGAAATTGCTAAAATGCTCCAAGTTTCAATTCCTTTTCTTGGGCTTAGATCCCCTCTAAACATTACCAACTTCATGCTTTCAAATACATCTGTTTTCTGCCTGGTAACTCTATCTTTTTTATTATTGGACAGAACATTTAATCCTGCCCAGCCCAGGCCAGATTTTTACAGTACGGAGAAAGTTTGGCACTAGCATTTGATGCTAGATTCGATGAGCAGAGCTGGAGTAATTCTTGGAGTCTTTCCATTGTGTATAAAGATAACGTAACAATGGGTCACACTGTGCTGCTGCTGCTGCTGCTGCTGTTGAGTCTGGGTGTCTGTGCCGTACATTGTGCCGGTGAGTAACAATATCCTGTGTAATTTATATCGCCTGTAATACTTTTGTTGTGAAATAAGTGTTAGAACCTTGATTCTAAACCCTTCTGCTTGCAATTAACTTATATTATTCAAACAGCATTCTAGGGCAGGTTTATATAACTGCACTTGTCATGAGTTCTGAAATATTTTAAAAAGGATGTAAATTACCATCTTGGAAAGTGTTCATGACACTCCTTTCCAGTGGGCTACATGTACTGTTAATATGAATGCATTTTGTTTGAGATTTGAGAAAGGTTTATAATTTTTCTCTTAAGCAGAAGAACATGAGAGCAGCCTCTTTCTTTCTCCTGAAAACTTCCTGGACTACTTGGTGGTCAGAATTAACAGGACATGTATCCCTTCATTTCTTGGAATTAAAAAAAAAATAAAATAATGAATGTACATAGCAAAAGTGCTTAGCATAGCCCCCTCATGGATTTTATATTGACTTATTTTTTAAGGTTTACTTATCCTTTAACCTTCTGCTGCTTCTGCCTGCAGTCTAGCCGAGGTTATGTATCCGGGCGCAGGCACATTGGATACCAGAGGAGCAGATTCTCAGCCTGCGTTTCTCCACTGGCCAAGATCCACGTGGCTCTAGCCTAAAGAATCGTAGCAACTGTCGGCTGTTGTCTTTTGTACTAACATTGCAGCGTCTCTGACTGTTCATGTGTTGTTTTTATCTAGAGACTGAGCTTCGTATGATGGTCATATGATTATGTATGAAACCGGTTTTGCTGCAATTGATGCTGTTTATGTGTGATTAGGTGGGGGAATATTAAAAGAAAATGCATTTCAAAAAGTCAGGGAGGGATTCTGGGTGTTGTAGTGAATAGTAGCCCTAGGGATGCTGTGGGACCATACAGCTCTTGTTTTTATTTTTAGACACAATGGGGCTCATTTATCAACATTGGGAAAATTTGCCCATGGGCAGTTACCTATAGTAACTAGTGATGGGCGAATTTGCGGCGTTTCGCTTCGCCGAAAAATTTGCGAATTTCGCGCGAAATTCGCGAAGCAGCGAAAAATTTGCGAAATGCCGCCAGCGTCTCGTTTTTGACGCCGGCGAATTTTTCCGCGAATTTTCACGGGCGTTTTGCGAATTTATTCGCTGGCGGCGAATCGCGCAAATTCGCCTCGAATTCGCACCTGTCGAATAAATTCGCCCATCACTAATAGTAACCAATCAGTGATTAGCTTTTTAAAGTCAGCTGCAAGTAGAACATCGAGTACAGCAATTTGATTGGTTGCCATGGGTTACTCCATGGGCAAATGTGCCCAGTGTTGATAAATGACCCCCATTGTGTTTAAAATATTTTATTTGATTTTCATATTAAACAAATGAATTCAGAATGACAACAAATGTTATGCAGATGAAGCAGATAATGTTGCACATAAGACAATGGCATGATATTATCAAAACTATATCATCCATGAACAACAACAAAAACAAACTAAAATTAACTAAGCCAGTGGGTGCAAATGTAATAAAAGAAAGAAAAAGCCCATTTATCATCTGGAATGTCAGGTAGGTCATCTTACTATTGAAGAAAGTGCATTATTTGATCGCCAGTATTGGAGTTACAGATTTCAAAATAAGGAGACCAAACCAGCCTGAATGAATCTTTGGAAATACTACCTTTAGTTTTAGTTATTAAGGCTTCTTGCCAACTAAGCTGATTCATATAAGAGATGATGTTCTATAATGAGGGGGGTTCCCTTTGTAACCAGAAATTAAATAAAGCTTTCCTAGAAGCAGCTAGAAAAAAAGAAGTCGATAATTTACTCTCATGGGAGATAATATTTAACTTAGGAATTGCAGAAGGCATATTAACATCTAGATGCAGTAAAGCAAAACACGGAGATAGTTTAATTTTTATCTTCAGTCTAGAATTCAAAAATTTAGCAACTTCCCTCCAAAATAGGTTAATTTTTCGACAGGACCATAAATAATGAAAAAGTGACACATTGGTCTCGTCACATTTAGGACAAAATGATATAGGACTATTAGAGATACATTCCCATATCCTAAATGAATAAGCTTAAAGTCTTGAATTCTCCAACTCTCTGCCAAAGTATTAATAGATTTCCCCAAATCTGAGGGAGACACTTTAGGCACAATGTGTATATGCTGGATTAGGGGCCCTCTGGCTGTAATGTGAACCTAGCAGGGCCGGATTTACATAGTGGCGCCCCTAGGCCCACTGCCATTCATCGCCCCTGTTCCCTCCCCTTTATTTGGGAAAATCTTCATCATCTGGACCAGAGCAATAGGGATTGATGCACATTAAAAATGATTTTATCTCCAGCGCATCCCCACTGTTTTTGAACCAATGTGGGTGTGGTTGGGCAGCATGCCGCCCCCCTAAAATCCTGCCACCCTAGGCCCGAGCCTAGGTGGCCTTTCCATGAATCCGGGCCTGGAACCTAGGCAGGGTTGGACTGGAGCCTTGGGGGCTAACCGGGGCTGCAAACGACGGGCTCTCCCCCTTGACCTCCAATTCCCGGGCCCAGCACGAGCATGTGGGCAATTTAAGCTCTTTATGAGGCAAATGGGGGAGCAGGTCTGGGTCGGTGGGTCCCATGAGGGCCAGGGCCCACTGGGTTTTTTCCCGGTGTCCAGACTAGTCCGACCCTGTACCTAGGCAGGTAGAGTTGGGCTACTTACTGTAGATCAGGAGGTCCTACTTACAACTTCTAGTTCCTACTGTACTAGAATAACCACCAGTTTTCCACATTATACAGGTATGGGATCCATTATCCGAAAACCCATTATCTAGAAAGCTGTCTCCCATAGACTCCATTTCATCCAAATAATCTAAATTTTTTAAAATGATTTCCTTTTTCTGTGTAATAATAAAAAAGTAGCTTGTACTATAAGATATAATTAATCCTTATTGGAAGCAAAACCAGCCTATTGGGTTTATTTAATGTTTATATGCTTTTCTAGTGGACTTAAGCCACGAAGAACCAAATTATAGAAATATCCTTTATCCAGAAAACTCCAGGCAACAGGTCCCATATCTGTACTGGGAGGACTGCTTGGAGTTGTAACTTACGTGCAGTAGGGGTGAACTGTAGTGATTTTGTGCCATTTTGCCGTGCCGGTTACTTTTTACTGCTGAACTGCATGAAATGTAATGTGATTAATTCAGCTTTCTTTGAATCTGTAAAAGGTAATTACTTTTCCAGCAGGCATTTATGTGTATAATGACCAGCACTCCATTATTGTAAAAAATGATAAAGTTTCTTTATTCCACCATGTTATTGTAATTCCAACATTTCGGTCCTATATTGGGACCTTTATCAAGGATTAAACACGTGAACAAATTATAAATAAGTGCAAGTGAAAAAAAGGAGGTGCCAAATTATACCTCAGTTAGTTATACCATTTAGGACTTACTTGTAGTCCCTAGGGATCTAATACAGGACTTGAATTCGGCCCGAATTCGGGGGAATGGGGTGCAAGTGCACTCCGGCTAGTTTCCCTCTTGAGATCCACTGGGGACATTAGGATGGAAGATACAGCGCTGCGAAATATGTTGGCGCTATATAAATACATGTTAGTTATAATAATAGGTACAAAATGTCAAAACTTTTCTCCACTAGAACTTTTATAATTCTTGTATATCGGTATATCGGTAAGAGGTGCTCAATGTTAGCTCTTATATAATAATAATAATAGGTAAAGACGTTAAGTTTTTTCTTCTTAACGACCGATTTTAGTGCGATCTGACAGATCTCTGTCTCTGATTTCTCTGCACTGAAGGGAAAGTCCCTATTTTTCTTCACTGAAGGGAAAGTCCCTATTTCTCTGCACTGAACAGCCAAAAAACATACAATTGGCTCTTGGCAGAGAGCACAGAATAGATACTTGATACATTTGTTTTTGTCCCTTGGGAGAAGTTAGACTCACAGCTTAAAGAGCAATTCACCTACATTAGTAAAACTGTAATAAAACATAAAAACTGCAGAAATGTGTTCAAACCTTCATAACCTGGCACATTTTGTAAAATGGGCATGGTAATTAGGGGGTGTGGCTGCAAAAAAGGGTGTGGCAAATCTTTTTGTCCCTTTTTTTCGATTTCCAAAATGTTGGGAGGTATGTCATAGAAATAGGGAATAGCCATTAAATAGGCCAAATGTTTAGAAGCAAGAGGCCCACTGACACCTGAATCTATCGGGAGTTTTCCTGGTATTCCTATGGGCCAGTATGAAATTGTGTACATGAGCGGGTGTTTGTTGGCTTTGAAACGTGTGTAAGGTGTTATTGTTCTCTATACACCTATGGGTGCCTTTGCAACACTGTTCAAATTTTGAAGCAATTTGATTGGTGGTTGGGAGGTGATGTCACTATTGGTACTGGAAATTGTAAACGCCATATCCGTTAGCCTATGAGCAAGTGCCCTATCAGGCACAAAATGCGTTAGACTTTTATTTATGTGCTAATGAATATATTTCTGTACATTCTGTGAGGCTTATGCAATTTTATAGGTCATCTAAATTGCTTCCAAGTATAAAATGCTGTGTCTGCTTTGTAACTATGCAATTACTTCCCATAAAAAATAGTTTTTCTTCTCCATAAATATACCACATATTACCTATAATATTCCAACTATAAAGCTTAAAAATACATATCTGTGTTTTGTTGTATTACAGGTGGCCACACTCTCCGATATCTCATAACACGAATATTCTCCCCTACCCCGGGCCTGCCAGTATATACTATATATGTGTATATAGATGACTTCAAGTGTGGAAAGTACAACAGTGACACACGCCGGGCTCAGGTTTTGATTCCACTTAATGAGTCTTTTATTGCCGTGCCAGAGGATGCCCTGACTGAGCACCTGGAGATGCAGACTAAATTTGCTCAGGAATTGGAGATTACTGAAAGAGACAAAATGGAATTTATAATGGGGTTTTTAAACAAGACATATGGTGAGTACGGATGCGGTGTTCTTCTTCCTCCATGCAAAGCGCTTTTTGTTATGACATATATTTTCGAGTATACGCGAGTATAAGCCGACCTGATTATAAGCCGAGGTACCTAATTTTACCTACAAAAACTGGGAAAATTTATTGACTCGAGTATAAGCCTAGACACAACTATAGCCCTGTCTCCCAGCAGCGCACATTCCGCCAAAGCGACCCCCCCAGCGATCAACCGGACTTCTTTGCAAAGTTGATGGTGACTGAGAATTGCCAAATGGATTACTGTGCGCATTGTCCCACTGTCCCACTACCATGTGCAGAGGGTGCTGTGTGATATTGCCATCACTGTTATTCTTTCTTATAACCAAAAGAGGGCGCTGTGTGATATTGCCATCACTGTTAATCCATCATATAACCAACAGAGGGCGCTGTGTGATATTGCAGTCACTGTTATTCTTTCATATAACCAAAAGAGGGCGCTGTGTGATATTGCAGTCACTGTTATTCTTTCATATAACCAACAGATGGCGCTGTGTGATATTGCAGTCACTGTTAATCTTTCATATAACCAACAGAGGGCTTACTGTTATTCTTTCATATAACCAACAGATGGCGCTGTGTGATATTGCAGTCACTGTTAATCTTTCATATAACCAACAGAGGGCTCACTGTTATTCTTTCATATAACCAACAGATGGCGCTGTGTGATATTGCAGTCACTGTTATTCTTTCATATAACCAAAAGAGGACGCTGTGTGATATTGCAGTCACTGTTATTCTTTCATATAACCAACAGATGGCGCTGTGTGATATTGCAGTCACTGTTAATCTTTCATATAACCAACAGAGGGCTCACTGTTATTCTTTCATATAACCAACAGATGGCGCTGTGTGATATTGCAGTCACTGTTATTCTTTCATATAACCAAAAGAGGACGCTGTGTGATATTGCAGTCACTGTTAATCTTTCATGTAACCAAAAGAGGACGCTGTGTGATATTGCAGTCACTGTTAATCTTTCATATAACCAACAGATGGCGCTGTGTGATATTGCAGTCACTGTTATTCTTCCATATAAACAACAGATGGTGCTGTGTGATATTGCAGTCACTGTTATTCTTTCATATAACCAACACAGGGCACTGTGTGATATTGCAGTCACTGTTAATCTTTCATATAACCAACAGAGGGCGCACTGTTATTCTTTCATATAACCAACAGAGGGCGCACTGTTATTCTTTCATATAACCAACAGAGGGCGCTGTGTGATATTGCAGTCACTGTTATTCTTTCATATAACCAACAGAGGGCGCTGTGTTATATTGCAGTCACTGTTATTCTTTCATATAACCAACAGAGGGCGCTGTGTGATATTGCAGTCTCTCCCCAAGCGTACTGTTGGTATAGGAATGATTAAAAGTGACTGCAATCTCAGCTACTGCCCGCTGACTCGAGTATAAGATGAGGTAGACTTTTTCAGCACATTTTGGATGCTGAAAAACTCGGCTTATACTCGAGTATATACGGTAACTAAATTTTGTCTCAGCAGTCCAAAGCACTTTGTTCCAAAATGACAGTGGCTTGTCTAAATGAGCTTTTGTATACAACAAGCGACTCTGTTTGTGTTTGTGTGAGTGCAGAAAGGGCTTCTTTCTCATCACCCTGCCATATAGATCATCTTTGTGCAAGTTGGACTGAATTGTAGAACGATGTACAGATACACCATCTGCAGCGAGATGTTCTTGCAGGTCTTTGGAGGTGATCTTTGGGTTGTCTATAACCATTCTTACAATCCTCTGCATATGCCGCTTCTGTATTTTTCTTGGCCTGCCGGACCTGGGTTTTACAGCAACTGTGCCTGTGGCCTTCCATTTCCTGATTACATTCCTTACAGTTGAAACTGACAGTTTAAACCTCTGAGATAGCTTTTTGTAGCCTTCCCCTAAACCATGATACTGAACAATCTTTGTTTTCAGATCTTTTGAGAGTTGCTTTGAGGATCCCATGCTGTCACTCTTCAGAGGAGAGTCAAACAGAAGCACAACTTGCAATTGGCCACCTTAAATACCTTTTCTCATGATTGGACACACCTGCCCATGAAGGTCAAGGCTAAAGCTGGCCATAGATGTTGAGATTTTTAAAAGGTCAGATCCTGATCGTGAGACCACGATCTTCTCAGAACTAATGAATACTGCTTCACTATTTGTTTTACAGATAATGGAGGGTTCCCTGTCTACCAGAGGAGGTTTGTCTGTGAGCTGAAAGAGGATGGTACGGCTGGTGGAAATGAGAAGATTGGGTTTAATGGCAAAGAGATTATAGCATTGGATAAAGAGAAGGTGGTGTATGTGTCTGTAACTCAAGAGGCTCTGGTTATGATGGACCAATGGAATAAGCGCTATGATGATGCTACTGATAATAAGATCTACATGGATAATGAATGTATCCAACAACTTAAGTTATATCTCCATTATATATCAGCCTACATGGAGAAGAAAGGTGAGATCCTATGATATGTCTTGTGTATGATATGTTTCAATGAACATTTAAAGACTGCAATTAATTCAATACAGACATACATTCATCTTAATGTACTTTTAATTAAAAAAATATCCAGGCTGATGGGGAGCCAGGGGGTATGGTGGCCCAGTGAGTTCATAAAGAGCATGCAGTTTTATTATATCTTTGCAAAACAGGTGATTGTCCTAAAGTCTAGGGAGGTTCTAAAATGAGTTTGCTGTGGGTCTCAGGAGCTTTCAGTTATACTACCAGTACATTTTCATAATTGTAATTGATCATTACATCGAAGGCAAAATCCAACTGTGAAAGTAAAGTCAATTTTCTTTGCTAGATGGACCTAATTATTATCTCACCTTAATTATACAAGGTCTTTAGTTTATCTTGCTCAACTTTCATTCCTAAATCTTTGCCCTCTCTCCTTTAACTACTCAGAGCATTGCCACTGCAGCCTTTGCATTCTTTGTGTTTAAAGGATAAGAAAACCTTTAAAATAAGTGAATGTAAAATTCCAAGATATTAAAGGGATTTTGGCATGATTTTCATGGTGTAGTTTTTATTTCAATTACACTGTTTACACTACAAACAATTCACTCTACCATGTAAACGTTCATTCTTGAAGCAACAAGTATAATTTTTTCAAGTTATAATATTGGCGTGTAGGTGCATCTCAGGTCATTTTGCCTGGTCATGTGCTTTCAGAAAGATCCAGCACTTTAGGATGGAACTGCTTTCTGGCAGGCTGTTGTTTCTCTTAGTTAGTGTAATGGAAGGAGTCATAAGGGGACATGGATTTTTACTACTGTGCGCTATGCTTATATCTACCAGTGAACTGTTATCTGGATACCTTCCCATTGTTCTGCTGAGGGGCTGCTGGGTGGGGGGGGGAGGGTGATAATATTCCAACTTGCAATACAGCAGACTGAAGTTTATCAGAGCACAAGTCACATGACTGGGGGCACCTGGGAAACTGACAACATGTCTATCCCCATGTCAGATTTCAACATTAATTATAAAAAAAAATCTATTTGTTCTTTTGAAAAATGGATTTCAGTGCAGTTTACTATAGCAGCACTATTAACTGATGCATTTTGAAAAAAAAAAACCCATGTTTTTCCATGACTTATACTTGTACTGTTAATATAAATTAATTTTGTTACAACAGCACCACCTGCTGGTCAGTTTCCCACTATTCTGATAACCAAATAGTCAAGGAAGTTGTCAGGAGAAAGAAAGGTTGCTTCTGCTTAGGAAAGATATCAGAAACCTTTCTCACATCTTTCCTAAGCAGAAAAACATCAGAGCAGCCTCTTTCTTTCAAATTTAACCAAAGGTGAAACACAATCTATTTCTCTATTCTTTGAATATGGGTTTCTTGCGAAAAGCATTTCACCTCTCTCCCTCCCTTCCTGTCAGTTCACCCTAAAGTGAAGATTTCCAGCTCAGAGTCAGAGAGTGGTACCAAACTGCACTGCTGGGTGTATGGGTTCTACCCCCGAGATGTGGAAGTGAAGTGGATAAAGAATGGGAGAGATGAGATTTACTCCGAGGAATCAGCAGAGATCCTGCCAAACCCTGATGGCACCTATCAGATCAGAGTCAGTGTGGAGGTAACACCAGAGGAGGGCGCCACTTACTCCTGCCATGTGGATCACAGCAGTTTGGAGAATCCCCTGGTTGTACCATTTGGTGAGTTTTAAATTGTTGATCCCAATAATTTTGTGCTCAAAACATTTATTTTGTGCCCAAAAATGTTTACTATATCCAGAAATTACATTAGTCACCACAAATATATTTATATGTAATTTATTGTTCTAATACATGAAACCATCATCTTCTAATCACTGATGCCCTAGGTTGAAGGAAACATCCCCTACAGTACTTTCAGTATTCAACATCTCCTGAAGTTCTAAAGTAGCCAGCAAGGCTTTATTAATTCTGTTGAAGAACCACAAATAATCTGATCCATTAGAATTCTCACAGGATTAGCACAACCTGTAACCAACAACTTTAGAGGCTGATTTTTTTTTTCATTAAGTTGTGTTTACCTTTTAAAATCATCTTCTTTCCACCTAATAAACAGAATCCAGTAATAGAAGCATGTTGTACCTCCTGATCGGTGGGACTGCTCTTCTTGTCCTTGCCCTTTTTGCCCTGGGAATATTCATATATAAACAGAGAAAGAGTAAAGGTATGTATTGTCATATTCTCTTGTTTTTCTGTAGGATTTTCAAATGTTCAGTTAAAATGTTCCTTGTAGCCCTTACTCTAACATTATAGGCAGATTTTGGAAATACACATACTGTACATAGTGAAACAGACAAAAACTACCAAAGCCACCTCCATCTGTTTAATACATTGTTTAGTAACTGTGTGAGTTTGTACAGGAATGGGATCTGTTATCCAGAATGCTCACAACCTAGGTTTGCCGAAAAGGTATCTTATTTAAGAAAAAACTCACTGTCTAAAATTCTAATGTTACTGACCAGAAAACTTGAATCTAATTAGAACGTAATTCGAATCAAGTTTTTCTCCAAAAAAAACTCAGGAAGGCTATTAACTTCTTCAAATAGATCATCCATTGACTTCTACATGAACTCGGTAGGTTTTACGTGGCGACCTATTGAATTTGAGTTACTTCCATGGTAGGGGGATGATAAATCTCGCATTTGAATTCGAGTTGGTGGTTTTAATCTCAAAATGTGAGTTTTGACCGAAAAAAGACAATAAAAAAATTTGAATTTGCCATTCGAACCTTAATAAATTTTCCCCTAAGAGTTAGATGGGGAGGTAATATTCTCAAAGTCCAAGGTTGAAGTTATAAAGATATATTGCTTTATACTGAACATACAGTAAAGGTACAGTGTGTGATAAGGAGAACAATATAACCCCATATGATACCTACAGACCTATAATTAGTACTAATACAATATTACTGGTGGACCACAAATTTCAAGCACAGAGAAACTGGTCTCCTCATCAAAGACACACATCCAGGACCGGACTGACAATCTGTCTGTTCGGGCATTTGCCAGAGAGGCCGCTCTATTTTTTCTTTAAGTGGGCCGATCCTGATCTCTACACCTTATTAGAAAGTGCCACTGCCTTTCAATGCATCAGGCGGGCTCTAGGACCGCTCCTGCATCCTCTCTCCCACTGTTGCTCTGCCCCTCCCACTCCTCTGTTCTGCTGCTGCCGTGCTCTATGCAGGCCCGCGCGCTATCAGGAGGCTACAGTCCCAGGCCCAGCAAGATTTAGATTTAAAGGGGGGCCGGCTGTGCTGCTCTTTCAGGATTAGCTGGCCCCCCTTAAGATCGTGAACATCGCTGAAGACCGGATCTCTCTCTGCACTTCGTTTCTGTGAGTCTTTGTCACTCTCTGTCCCTGTCCCTCTCTGTCTCCTTCTGCACTGTCTGTCACACTCTCTCTCTCTCTCTGTCACTCTGTCATTCTCTCTTCCCCTCTCCCTGTCACTCTGTCTCTCTCTGTCACTCTGTCCCTCTCTCTTCCCCCCTCTCTGTCTCTCTCTGTCACTCTGTCCCTCTCTCTTCCCCTCTCCCTGTCACTCTGTCACTCTGTCCCTCTCTCTTCCCCTCTCTCTGTCACTCTGTCTCTCTCTGTCACTCTGTCCCTCTCTCTTCCCCTCTCTCTGTCTCTCTCTGTCATTCTGTCCCTCTCTCTTCCCCTCTATCTGTCACTTTGTCCCTCTCTCTTCCTCTCTCTCTGCACTCTCTGTCATTCTGTTCCTCTGTCCCTCTCTCTGTTTCTCTCTGCACTCTCAGTCACTCTGTCCCTAGGAACCAGACGGCTTTAATTACAAACTGGAGAGCTGCTGAATAAAAAGCTAAATAACTCAAAAACCACAATTAATAAAAAATGAAAACCAATTGGAAATGGTCTCAGAATGTCCCTCTCTACATCATACTAAAAATTAAATTGAAGATGAACAACCCCTAAGGCAGCTCTTTATGCGCATACATTTTTTCAGTTTTACCCCAATATATGAGTGGATGTGTACAAGTCAGACCATTGCGCCTTTATATGTGGGCTGCTTTGATTTTTTTTGCCCGGGCTGCTTTTTACCCCCAGTCTGGCCCTGCACACATCCATCTAATGCAAACCTCCCCAAAAACATCCAACCCAGAGGAAAAACCCTATATGGAAACTGCCAAAACAATAATTGGGCCAAACTTGAAACCATATTCTACTACGAGTATTAATGCATTTCATATAATTGACTGGGTACTTGTAATACACCCAATAATAAGTAATAATAAGCTTGGCATAAAGGCTCATTTACAAACACAATTGCAACCGCAGTGAGCTAAAATGAATGCAAAATTGCATGTGCATTGATGACATTTATAAAAGCTACTTGTGTTCATGCATGTCCCTTGCACTTCTGTCACTTGCCCACGGTCAGACTGGAGCCTTCTGGGCCCATCGGGGCTGCAAAAAAGTGCCTGCAAAGTGCAGTCCCGAGGCCCCCCTCCTGACCTCCGATTTCCTGGTCCACGGCGAGTGCATATGCGGACGCGGCGCTCAGTCTTATTTCTTTATGCGGCAGCCGGGGCATGTGTAGGGCAAAATAACATTTTTATTTGCTGATTTGAAGCTTTTCTAGCCATTTGTAGTGCTGATACATATTCCTCCATTGAAATTTGAATTTGGCGCCGTATGCAAATTAGCCTTCGCTAGCGTAACTTCGCTTTACTTAGCGAATCAACGCTAGCGCAACTTCGCAACCTTACGCTACCCCTGAGCGCAACTTCGGTATTAGTGAATTTGCGAAGCGCTGGCGAAACTACGCCTGGCGAAGTGCCCCTAAATGTTACCAGCGGCGATTCTGGTGCTGCTGCAGCGTGAGGCAGCAGCCCCAGTTGCTGACCCTCCTTTTCCGCTCCTCTCTTAAAAAACAGTGTCGGAGCAGGTCAAAGGGGGAAGTTCGGCTCTTAAAGTTACAAGAGGCGGCTTTTTGTTGCCCCTTGTAACTGGCCGCTCACTGCCGCCTGAGGCAAGGTTCTCACCATGCTTCATGGCAGGAGCGGCCCTGAATGTTACACTCACCTTTCGGCGATTTAAAAAAAAATATGCAAGTTGATGATGGCCTGATTTGGTGTATCACGTGCAACTGAATCATGTCTCCAGGATGAGTAAAATGAGCCTAATGCATTTTATGCCTCAAGGCATATAACGTGTTAGGCTGTTTTTTGGACATGTAGATGAAATAATGACTTTTTTTTACTTGTAGTCTAATGTCCTTTCTTTTGGAATGACAGCCCAGATTTTACAATTGACGTGATTAACTTTAGACCAAATGGTTGAACTTGATGTCTTTTTTTCCCAACCTCATCTACTCTGATGTCTACTACGGTATTATAGAATTCTTATCATGGTTATCCCACAAGTTTATTTAGTTGGTAACTCAGTGCATGACATAAAAACATTCAACCGGACAGGATTGTGTACTTTGCACTGAATTTATTATCCAGCGCAAGGTGCACAGTGCAGTTAGACCCCAGATGTACTGTATATGCATTTTAAAGGACCAGAAACAGCAAAAAATGAAAGTGTATTAAAGTAATGAAAATATCATGTAGTGTTGCCCTGCACTGGAAAAAATTATGTGTTTGCTTCAGAAACGCTACTATCGTTCATATAAACAAGCTGCTGAGAAATTGAAAAAAGTCTATATGGCACAAGACAAGTAGTGGATAAAGATAACATTATGTTCTACAGAGCTTATCTATTATCTGTTGTGTAACCTGAGCCTTTTCTCCTTTGAATGGCTGCCCCCATGGCTACACAGCAGCTTGTTTATATAAACTATAGTAGTACTTATCTATTATCTACTCTGTATCCTGTGCTTGAATGGCTGCCCCCATGGCTACACAGCAGCTTGTTTATATAAACTATAGTAGTACTTATCTGTTATCTACTGTGTATCCTGTGCTTGAATGGCTGCCCCCATGGCTACACAGCAGCTTGGTTATATAAACTATAGTAGTACTTATCTGTTATCTACTGTGTATCCTGTGCCTGAATGGCTGCCCCCATGGCTACACAGCAGCTTGTTTATATAAACCATAGTAGTACTTATCTGTTATCTACTGTGTATCCTGTGCTTGAATGGCTGCCCCCATGGCTACACAGCAGCTTGTTTATATAAACTATAGTAGTACTTATCTGTTATCTACTGTGTATCCTGTGCTTGAATGGCTGCCCCCATGGCTACACAGCATCTTGTTTATATAAACTATAGTAGTGCTTATCTGTTATCTACTGTGTATCCTGTGCTTGAATGGCTGCCCCCATTGCTACACAGCAGCTTATTTATATAAACTATAGTAGTACTTATCTGTTATCTACTGTGTATCCTGTGCTTGAATGGCTGCCCCCATTGCTACACAGCAGCTTATTTATATAAACTATAGTAGTACTTATCTGTTATCTACTGTGTATCCTGTGCTTGAATGGCTGCCCCCATTGCTACACAGCAGCTTATTTATATAAACTATAGTAGTGTTTCTGAAGCAATCACACCCGTTTTTCTAGTGAAGGGCAACAGTGCATTATATTTTTATTACTTTAAAACAATTTCATTTTTTGATGTTACTGGTCCTTTAAATGAGCAATAAGGGTGCACTATTGCTCTTGTGTTCAGGGGTCTCTGTTAATGACCCCCAAATTGTTTAATTTTACAAAAAAAACACTATGGAAATTTGTGTAGTTTTGGAAACAGGTTTTTTTGACTTTACGTAATGTAAAGTTATTGGCCTTCTGTGCTTGCATGAGGAACCCATTGTCTGTGATTGTCAGTGGTGTAATTAAGCAGAGCCGGCTCCCCACCAGAAGTTCTTCAGGTGGTCTGGCTCACAAAACCAAGCGTGTGCTCCTTCCTTGTCCTCCCTCCCCTCATTAGTTTGGGTAGTGGGCAGAGAGAGCTGGAGAAGGCCAATGTGGGACCTGAAGATGGGGAACCAAACAGTAGACTCCTCGACCATTCAGGCCCCTCTGAAGTTATAGGATTTGCCATATGGTGACTTAACAATAAGGGGCAAATATACTTATGGTCGAATATCGAGGGTTTATTAACCCTCGATATTTGACTGTCGAAGTTGGGGACCTTCCTCATAGGCTAACATTGACTTCGGTGGGTTTTAGGTGGCGAACTAGAGGGTCAAAGTTTTTTTTTAAAGAGACAGTACTTTGACTATTGAATGGTCGAATAGTCGAATGATTTTTAGTTCAAATCGTTTGATTCGAAGTTGTAGTCGAAGTAGCCCATTTGATGGTCGAAGTAGCCAAAAAAACATTCGAAATTCAACGTTTTTTTTATTCTATTGCTTCACTCAAGCTAAGTAAATGGGCCCCTAAGAATTAAAGAGAGAATAAGGCTTAGTTGAAGCAATGTACACATATGCACAGAATGTATAGTTATATATTATATAAATACCTAGCATGTAGACCTCTAATGTAGTCAAAAGTAACGTGTAATAAAATAAATTACTATTTTTAGTAGTAGTAATAATAATAAATGTTGTTATAACCTTTTAAAATGTAATTATTCCCTTCCGTGGGTTTATTGGTTGACATTGATATTCTTTGGTTGACATTGAATTTCATTTGTGCTGAATCAACTATTTTTCCTTTTAGGATTGGGAAGCGGCCAAAATGGGAGTAACCTGAATCTTGAACAACTGTAGAAATAAAAATACTACACACGTTCTACAGAAAATCTTTCCTACTAGCTTGTGGCCAGTGCATATAAGGAATGGTGACCAGGGAAAGCTGCCCTGCATTGGTGAAAATGTATTGAGGCAATAAATATAAAATTATGCCCAGAACACACAATATTAATGTTGAGCTAATTGCAGTTTTATACCGCTAGGCAGGCTTTAGCTCCACCGCTCTCTCTGAAGGCCCAGAGTATCAGTGATCCTGTCTGTACACTGTCTATGCAGTGATCTTGACTCATTATTATCACTTTTATTATTATTATCATCATCATCAAGTGACAATATATTCCACAGCAGTGTACAAAGAATAGGTGCATACACTGAACATACAAATTACAAAAATACAAGAAGTAAAGTGGCACCTGCCCAAATGTTCTTGAAGTCTATTGTCCAAAGGGGAATGGTATAATGTCAATGGGGGCAGCTAAAAGGTAATGTTGCTCTGGATTTGCCTGAGATTATTCTGGATCTCTGTGTGGTCCAGTTTGGCTTCTCTCTTACAGTACAATTATATCCTCCCTACTGAACACTTTATTGTAATACCCTTTAGGGTCTATTTATTCAGTTCCACCTCTGGATCACCATTATAAACTCTGCACACACAAATGATTTTTATAGAGATGGACAGATAACCAGAGTACAAGTGTATCTAGTACATATACTGTACATGAATACTACAGACATTTCAAGAAAGTTAATAATTACCTAATACAGGTATGGGACCTGTTATCCAGAATGCTCAGGACTAGTGATGGGCGAATTTATTCGCCAGGCGCGAATTTGCGGCGAATTTGCGCCGGCGTCTCGTTTTTGACGCCGGCGCCCATTTTTGACGCCGGCGCCGTTTCGCGAATTTCCAAATAATGAATTTTTCCATAATTTGTAATCAAAGGAAATCATTTTTAAAAATGTGGATTATTTGGATAAAACGGAGTCTATGGACGATGAACTTCCCCGTAATTCAACAATTTCTCGATCCCATACCTGTAATTCTAGAGTGCCTTTTGATGCCTTCAACTTTGTAAAGTGCATTTTATTCGAATAAAGCCAAAAACGTTTAAATGGAATTATACTAGGGGATTGGGGAACGAGCCCTTCTTTTTACTTACAATCAGGTCTGTATGCTGCAAGCAACATTGTAATTTTGCTACAGCTTTGGGCAATATTGCAGGTATAGCTGGATGATTATTGGCTGGTGGAGGTCAGGTGATCGTGGACAGAGGGTTTAAATACTTGACACAGGTGGGAACTTACCTGATCTGGAACAGTCCTTGAGGCGATCCAGGTCAATTGGCTGAGCGTGATGAAGAGCTTTCAGTCTCCCCCTCCCACCAGAGATTAAAAAAAAATAAAAAAATTGTCACAACTTTTAGGAGGAATAAAGTGAGTTTGGTTTTATGTTTTTATTTGTTTATTGCCAAAATAGTACTCCTGGCAGCTTACGGCAGAACATGCATTTTGTTAAAGCTATAGCATGCTTCTATTGTTTCTTGGCAAAATCATAGAGTTCAACATGAATAAAAGCTGTGGCTTTTCCTCCAACTTGGACCAGTGTCAGTGAGTTTTATTGTGGGTTCATTTTGAGTGAGTCTGACATACTTATCAATGTCCTCTCTTTCTTATTTCACATTTGTTTCCCATTTGCCATTAAAGTCACTGAAAGCACTTGTATTGTATAAACGTTCATTTATATTTGCCAGCAGACTGCAGGCACTGTATGTTTCAATCTATTCAGTTGAGAGCCAGCTCGGCTGCATTAAACATATGGTCAGGCTTAAGGTTGAATTTTGAACCTGCCCATAGCCTTTTCTTTCCCATGTTACTGAGCCAAGTCCTACTAGTAGAACAGACTGTTGCTTTACACTGCAATTCCTTTTGGTTTTGTTCCCCCTTTTCCCTACACTTTTTTTATTTCTTATTTTTCTTCTCTCTTAACTTCTATTGTTTCATCTCACCCCTGCTTTATCTTCATATGTCCCCTCTTCTCTAAAATTCTAAGCCCTTACCCTCCACACTCTCACCCCATCCTTCATGCATTTAGTTCTCCCCTCCCTTTTTTCCCAATTTTCTTGCAAATGCAATTTTTTTGTTTTGGAACCAGGCCCGGATTTGTGGCGAGGCCACATAGGCCCAGGCCTAGGGCGGCAAAATTTTAAGGGCGGCATGCCGCCCTGCTGCATGCCGCCCTGCTGCATCCAAGGAAGCACTTGGTGCTCCAATACTGAATAGTGCACTCGCTTGAGCATAGGGGCCGGCACTTTGGACAATACGTCTGGCGCTAAGACCACACAGTGAAGGGAGGGCGCACACACGAAGCGTCAGGGCACTGGCCTTGGGGCGCGGCTTTCAGAAATCCAGCCCTGTTTGGAACCACAATAATCCCATCATGCCAAATTCTCCACTATTTAATTTCTTTGTTCCCAACTTTTCTTCACCTCTTTTCCTTCCCTCAATTAAACTCCAGTACTGTCACCTTCCACCCAATTCTACTTTTGCTCAGCCATTAAAATGATTTTATTGCCGAATACCTAACTTGTGTTTGCTTTTGTATTTTCTACCTTTCCCTATGCAGTGTAGAATTGACCTGCCTTCCCTTCCAGAAAATTTTCTTATATGTTTTTTGTTTCTCTTCCTCCGTCAAAGCAAAGGTGGGCAGAGTGTGAATACTGGTAATTGAATTAGCCCACTCACTTGGATTACAGGAATATAAGGTTAGTGCTATGCAAGAACTGGACATACGCAGGACTATTTAAGCCTTTACATGGGCAGTAACCTCCTCTTCTTTTTGTATCTGTAACTTTTTTTTTTTTTTATAATTTGAGTTTTTTATTGGTTTTCAGATAACAGTGAAAATTTCCAGTGAAGACTGGGGAAGAAGAGGAAAGGAGAAAGAAGAGTGGTAAAACCAGAAAGGTAAGTAAAGTTAGGTAAAGGGGGGGGGAGTGGAGGGGGTTGTAACTTGCATAGTCCATGAAACAGTACTATATATCTTGAATGGGGGGGGGGAATAAGGTTTGACGTCCTTCATGTTGTCGGTGTCCGTGGGTTGATCGTTGTAGATATTTAAAATTTTTCAATTTTTCATGCCATTTAGTTTTGTAAATCCGTTTTATCAGGTGCGTTCGGGTATTTGATGTTTATGTTTCCATTTTTCCCACAATTTGTGAGTCACTAGGTCTTTGTTGATGTGCGCAAGAGTCGTTGCAGCATACTTCTCATGTGAGAGATTTGAGTCTATTAGGTGGACTACATTATCTCTGTCGGGTATTTCCGTAGATTTCCAGGGGCAAATTCACTAAGGCGCGAAGCGCCGAACGCTAGCGTTAGTTCGCTAGCGTTTGGCATTTTCGCTACTGCGCAAATTCACTAACGAACGCTGGCGTAGTTTCGCTAGTGTTACTTCGCAACCTAACGCCAGGCGAATCTTCGCTAGCGACGAAACTACGCAAATTCACTAACTTGCGCAGTGTACTGAACGCTACCTTTTACGCTAGACTTCCTTCGCCACCTCAGACCTGGCGAAGCGCAATAGAGTAGATAGGGATTGTTTAAAAGTCCAAATTTTTTCTAAGTCCCAAAAAACGTTGGCGTGTTTTCTACATGATGGCTGATAGGCTGAAAAAGATCGAAAATTTTTTGGGGCTCCCCTTCCTCCCCCCTACATTTCCTGACTCATGGCAACTTACCTAGACAGTGGGCACATGTGTAGGGCAAAATAAAAATTTTATTTGCAGATTTGAAGGTTTTCTAGGCATTTGTAGTGCTGATACGTGTTCCTCCATTGAAATTTGAATTTCGCGCCGTATGCAAATTAGCCTTCGCTAGCGCAACTTCGCTTTATATAGCGAAACGGAGCTCTCTTCTATGCGACTACATCAGAGGTTAACTCCGACCCTGCATCTGCAACTTTTATGCTGCGAACACACTCAATTGATTTCAGTATGAAAATACAGTTGAGTTGAGGCTCTTCCAAATCAGCCGAGAGTGTCCAGAGTGCCAGAGCTGCAAATAGAAGAGGAGGTTACTGATTAGGCTAGGGCCAGACAGGGCCAAAATCAGGCTGATTTCAGCCCCCGGCCGCTAACAGTGTCCTCTTCACTTGCCAGATTTTCAGCGGTTTCTTTCGGCAAAGAAACGTGAGACTTTGCATTTTAAGGCAAAATCCGCAGAGTGTGTTTTGACACAGAGGGGCACATTTACTTAGCTCGAGTGAAGGAATAGAATAAAAAATACTCCAAATTTAGAAGTATTTTTATGTCGTCAAAAATGCAGGACAAAAAAGACAAAGAAGTTGACACTGAAACTCTAGAATCTGTTCTAGAGAGCACACAATAATTATTACAAAGCAGCACCCACTGTCCATTTAGGATAGTCCATCCGTCTTAAAGTGCAGTTTTGCTGTATTCTAACAATTATAACTAGTGATGGGCGAATTTATTCGTCAGGCGCGAATTCGCGCGATTCACCGCCAGTGAATAAATTCGCGAAACGCCCGTGAAAATTTGCGGCAAAAATTCGTGGGCGTCAAAAAAAGATTTCTCGAAAAAACGGGCGCCGGCGTCAAAAACAGGCGCTGGCGTCAAAAACTAAATTCGCGAATTTTTCGGCGAAGCGAAACGGCGCAAATTCGCCCATCACTAATTATAACCATAGACTGTTCAAAATTAATTGCTGATTGGTTGAAAGGTTTATCACGTGAAATGTCATGGACGAGATTCAATTGGAGATTAAATTCAGAAAAACTTATCTCATAGTTTATCATGGGAAAACTCTATTGAAGTCTATAGGAAAAATCTGGAATTGAATTTGGAGAAATGTTTTTTTCTCCTCAAATTGAATCTCACCCATGAGTTTTTATGTGATAAACCAGGCGAACTTTTTCTATCTGAACTGAATCTGGCCCAAAGAGTGGGTTCAGTAGTAACAACCAGCTCAGTGGATGGATATATATTGGTAGAGTAAGTGCATTCTTCATTGAAGTGTACAAGAAAGGAAAGTATTTTTCCTGAATTGCGTTGCCCATTTAATTAATTATGTATATTTATTTTATTATGACATTGATATTTGAAGACAATCTACAGGGTGAAACTCTTAGGGAGTTAATTATTGGGAGTCGAGTTTTAGAGTTTTTATACCTCGAATAAACTCACAACTCGAATGGTTGTTTAAGACAAAAAGAGTTTGAGTTACAAAATCCGAAAACTTCAATTAATTGAGTTGAGTTTTTGGCCAAAAAATAACTTGAATCAACCCTCCAAAATAAAACTGGAACATCATGAAGGCTATTAACATCTTCAAATGGTTCAAGAGACCTTTGCCATTGACTACTACATGGCCTCGACGGGTTTTAGATGGTGTATTTTTGGAGTCAAGGGGGCAAATTCACTAGGATGCGAAGTTGCGCCAGGCGCAACTTCGCCGCACTTCGCCAGGCGTAGTTTCACCAGCGCTTCGCAAATTCACTAAAATCCAAAGTTGCGCACAGGGGTAGCGTAAGGTTGCGGAGTTGCGCTAGCGTTGATTCGCTATATAAAGCGAAGTTACGCTAGCGAAGGCTAATTTGCATACGGCGCGAAATTCAAATTTCAATGGAGGAACACGTATCTGCACTACAAATGCCTAGAAAACCTTCAAATCATCAAATAAAAATTTTATTTTGCCCTACACATGTGCCCACTGTCTAGGTAAGTTGCCATGAGTCAGGAAATGTAGGGGGGAGGAAGGGGAGCCCCAAAAAATTTTCGATCTTTTTCAGCCTATCAGCCATCATGTAGAAAACCCGCCAGCGTTTTTTTGGGACTTGGAGAAAATTTTGACTTTTTTTGAAACAATCCCTATCTACTCTATTGCGCTTCGCCAGGTCTGAGGTGGCGAAGGAAGTCTAGCGTAAAAGGTAGCGTTCAGTACACTGCGCAAGTTAGAGATTCGCCTGGCGTAAGGTTGCGAAATAACACTAGCGAAACTACGCCAGCGTTCGTTAGTGAATTTGCGCAGTAACGAAAATGATAAACGCTAGCGAAGTAACGCTAGCATTCGGCGCTTCGGCGCTTAGTGAATTTGCCCCATTGTTCCTTATTCTTTATACAGAATAGGCAGATGAGCACTTACTCTAGCTCTTATCATGGCATAACAGCCGGCTGAGTCCATTTTTTTCCAATACGAAACTAGATAAAGCTGTAACAGGCAGTTACCAGGCAAAAAAAAAACAAAAATAAAAAGTGAATTTGCGCAGTAGCGAAAATGCCAAACGCTAGCGAATTAACGCTAGCGTTCGGCGCTTCGCGTCTTAGTGAATTTGCCCCAAGCTATTTCCAGGGTAGGGATATAATAAATCTCCAAAAATAAAGTTTTTTGGGGGGGGGATTTTTGACCAAAAAAATAACACTGAAAGCTTGAATTTTCGTGGAAAACACAACTTGACCCTAGCAACCTGGCATTAGTCTAAAACGCAGGCTGGAAGGTGGAAGCTATAGAGATAAAAAAAAAACAATAATAATAAAAATTGTATCTGCTTTTGGGTTGTTGGGTCAGTGACACCGGCAAACAAATAACATTTCAGGCTGAAGGAACAAAAGGAAATTTTGCACCAAATCTCACCCACTTTATCAGATAGAAAACCAATAGGTATTCTCAAATCTCACTCTAACTGGTCTTCAGGCTGGGCCCTTACCCATTAGTCTGGGAACCCAAGAGGGACATGACTGCAATTTTGGGTCAACAGACAAGCGCCGTATGAAAGTCTCTGGTCACAACTTTGAACTTTTAATTCTAAAGCATACTTGACAACTCATAGTTCTAAGCCTAGAGGGCTATTATAAAAGATTTTAAAATGTCATTATATTTTTCCATAGGGTTATTGTTTGATATAGTGATTCTTTGTTTTGTTCAGAGAAATTTCTTTCTCGGTGAAGGAACAAACTACTTTTCCTTCCTGGATTGGAAAGAGGCCAAAAGAGGAATAAAGCTGTGTTGCACTAAAAACAGAATGCTAGTGTAACACTATAATAAACTGAGTGGCACCATCTCTGTTATAAGCTTACTTTCATATGTTTGTGCCACGGATGAGACCTTTTCCTTCAGGGAGTAAGCCCTTGCAACGGTGTGGAGGCAGGGTGTAGTGCAACTGTAACAGTGTGCCAATGTACAAGAAGTGGGCGCCAGAGGTTCTTTATGCTTAACCAAGGAACTTATTTATTTACAAGGTCAATCCACAAAGGAGCATATAGAGAAACTGTGTCTTATTTACCTTGTACCACTTTATACTCTGTACCTTACAGCATTAACCTGGCATTGTTTATAAATAACCCACCCCAATTACTGTAAACATCCTACTTTGTTCTTCTTCACAGCTCCGGCTAAGCCTCTGTCTAATTTTATTGGCCTGAATATGTATCTGATCCCAGTCATGAGCGGAAGGACATAAGCGCATTCGGAAGGTACTGCAGCAACAGCTTCTGGGCCCAATGGTCCGAACTAGGGGAAGGCATCAGAAGAGGTATGTGCCTGGCACCCCTTTACCTTTGCGCCCCAGGCACGTGCCTCTTCCCGCTACCCCTTTTTCCTGTCCAAAAGTCCTGGGACTTATTAGCTCCGCAATATCTGATGCAGGAAATTAAATGGGTGGTTTACCTTTAAGTCAACTTTAAATAAGTTAGAGAATGGCCAGTTCTAAGCAACTTTTTAATTAGCCTTCATTATATATTTTTAATAGTTTTTTTTAATTATCTGCCTTCTTCCTCTGACTCTTTTCCAACTTCCAAATGGGAGTCAGTGACCCCATCTAAAAACAAATGCTCTGTAAGGCTATTATTAACATGACTGACATGAATTTATATAGAGCCAACATATTTTGCATCGCTGTGGCTACAAATGTATTGTTATGGCTACTTTTTATTACTCATCTTTCTATTCAGTCCTTCTCCCGATCATATTCTAGTCTCTTATTTAAATCAGTGCATGGTTGCTAGGGGAATTTGGACCCTAGCACCCAGATTGCAAACTGGAGAGCTGCTGAATAAAAAGCTAAATAACTCAAAATCCACAAATAATAAAAAATGAAAACCAATTTCAAATTGTCTCAGAATATCCCTCTCTACATCATAGGCGAACAACCCCTTTAGCTATGGCACCATGAATTACATGACCTGGAAATTATATAACTTATATCAACACGATGCTTTCTTGCTATTTTCACACTCAACTTTCCCCGTCCCACTAGGTACAATGTTATATAATCTGTGGGCGTTTTGCTGGGCTTTCCTAACTCATTCAGTTCCAGCAATCACTTCTCTATTCAGGCTTAATCTCGGAACAGGTTGATTTTGTTTCATGAATTTGCCTCCCCTGCAAATGTTACTTGTAGTGATGGGTGAATTTGGCGCGTTTCGCCGAAAAATTTGTGAATTTCCTGCGAAATTTGCGAAACGGCGAAAAATTTGCGAAATCGCACAGGCGTCTCGTTTTTGATGCCGGCGCAAATTTGCGGGCGAATTTTAGCGGCAGTTTTGCAAATTTATTCACCGGCGCCGAATCTCGGGAATTTACTGCAAATTTTCGCCTAGCGAATAAATTCGTCCATCACTAGTTACTTGGGATGCACCGGATAACATGTTATAATAAAGGAAACTTGTATTTAACTTTGAGACTGGAGGCACCAGAGACAGTTAAACCACAATGTAACACCTGGCATCAATTTTTCAGCCTTTGTTTCTGACCACAGTTCTTTCTTAGAAGATCCTGTCATCCGATCTTCTATATTCCCAACCTCTGTGAATCATATGCAGTTGGCAGTCGATACACCAAAGATAATATACGTTGTTATTGGAGTTGGAGACTGTCCTGCAAAGAATTAGAACGTTGGAAGTATATGCAGACAAAAGTCTGCTTGTTTGCCAGGCGCTGCAGGGGGTTGTTTAACTGTGCTCCAATATAATCTAACCAGGGAGTCAATTGTAATGCAATACAAGCAGTAGTTTTCATTAGAAAAGTGTGAGTGAGAATGAGCAGTAGTGATGAAGAGCAGGGGGTGGTTATTAGAGGTGTGAGAGATGATATGTAGAAGATGAATTTATTGGCAAGCCCCAACAAGCAGCCTGCAATTTATATCATTGTGTAACTAGGGGGCGCTGTGTATAATAAATATAATAAATATAATAAAATGTGCACTGTGCAGAAGCAGCTTCACACAGTAGCTTCAATTTCCCTATTTAACTCAAGAAAAATGAATGTCACACATTGTGCTTTTTCCGTCAGCACCAGAGGAAAGAACCTGATCTATTCCTTTTTGCCCTTTCCTTACAATGCAGCGATTCACACAGGGGGTAGATTTGTTTGTTTTTGCACCAACATCTTCCCCTTGTGCCTAAATTCCATGGTGTCAGTGCATTGGAACGGGTGACATTAGCCTTATGCTCATTCTCATTTCTTGTAAATTGAGAATCTCTTCCAAGCCTACATTCATTCACTATTTCTAGTGGTTTATGAGCAGTTTTAGGCTTCTAATATCAGGCTGCTGGCTCATCCTAGAGTCAGGATCACTCTACGTTTGCATCACTTCACTTTCTTGGGCTTAGATCCCCTTTAAATCTTACTGATAGGAGGAGTGCAGATTAATCACTTTTTTTATTTTTGTTTTTTTTTGCCTGGTAACTGCCTGTTACAGCTTTATCTAGTTTCGTATTGGAAAAAAATTGACTCAGCCGGCTGTTATGCCATGATAAGAGCTAGAGTAAGTGCTCATCTGCCTATTCTGTATAAAGAATAAGGAACAATGGGGCAAATTCACTAAGCGCCGAAGCGCCGAACGCTAGCGTTACTTCGCTAGCATTACTTCGCTAGCGTTACTTCGCTAGCGTTACTTCGCTAGCGTTACTTCGCTAGCGTTTGTCATTTTCGTTACTGCGCAAATTCACTAACGAACGCTGGCCTAGTTTCGCTAGTGTTATTCGCACCCTTACGCCTGGCGAAGTTTCGCTACGGATGTAACTACGCAAATTCACTAACGGGCGCAGTGTACTGAACACTACCTTTTACACTAGACTTCCTTCGCCACCTCAGACCTGGCGAAGCACAATAGAGTAGATAGGGATTGTTTAAAAAAAATTCAACATTTTTTCTAAGTCCCAAAAAACGCTGGCGTGTTTTCTACATTATGGGTGATAGGCTGAAAAAGATCGAAAAAATTTTTGGGGCTCCCCTCCTTCTGCCCTACATTTCCTGACTCATGGCAACTTACCTAGACAGTGGGCACATGTGTAGGGCAAAATAAAATTTTTATTTGATGAATTGAAGGTTTTCTAGGCATTTGTAGTGCAGATACGTGTTCCTCCATTGAAATTTGAATTTGGCGCCCTATGCAAATTAGCCTTCGCTAGCGCAACTTCGCTTTACTTAGCGAATCAACGCTAGCGCAACTTCACAACCTTACGCTACCCCTGTGCGCAACTTCGGATTTTAATGAATTTGCGAAGCGCTGGCAAAACTACGCCTGGCGAAGTGTGGCGAAGTGCGCCTGGCGAAACTACGATTGTTAGTGAATTTGCCCCAATGAGTCACACTGTGCTGCTGCTGTTCAGCATTGCTTCAGGAACTATATTCCCAAAACGAACACTTAAGCAACAGATCTGTCTGTTAATTGGCTCATGTGACCTAACAAGTATGGATTGTTTGGTATGTTTGTGTGCACCGTGAATCGTATGATCCCAGGGGGCGGCCCTTATTTTTTTAAAATGGCAATTTTCTATTTACGATTACCCAATGACACATACTACTAGAAAAGTATATTATTATGAAAATGGTTTATCTACATGAAGCAGGATTTTACATATGAGCTGTTTTATGCAATATCTTTTTATAGAGACCTACATTGTTCGGGGGGGTATAGTTTTCCTTTCGTGCTATGACTTTTCTATATGCTAAGTACTGTGTAACGCAGAGAGAATAGCATTCTAGGACTGGCTTCAGTAGCTTTAAGGGGTTGTTCACCTCTAAATTAACTTTTAATTAGGGATGCACCAAATCCACTACTTGGGATTCGGCCGAATCCCTGAATCTTTGGTGAGAGATTCAGCGAATACCGAACCAAATCCGAATCCTAATTTGCATATGCAAATTAGGGTCAGGAAAGTAAAAAGCAGAAAAAGATCTGCGTTTGTGACTAAAAGTCACGTGATTCCTCTACCCGCCCCTAATTTACATATGCAAATTAGGATTAAGATTCTGTTCGGCCAGGCAGAAGGATTCGGCCGAATCCTGCTGAAAAATGCCGAATCCTGGCCGAATCCCGAACTAAATCCTGGATTTGGTGCATCCCTACTGTTAATGATATAGAGAGTGATAGTCTGAGACAATTTCCAATTGGTTTTCATTTTTTATTTCTTTGTGGTTTTTGACTTATTTAGCTTTTTACTCCAGCTCTCCAGTTTGCAATTTCAGCAGTCTGGTTGCTAGGGTCCAAATTAACCTAGTAACCATGCGCTGATATGAATAAGAATAGGAATAGAAAGATGAGTAATAAAAAGTAGCAATAACAATACATGTGTAGCCTTAGAGAACATTTGTTTGTTTTTTTTAGATGGGGTCAGTGACCCCCCATTTGAAAGCTAGAAAGAGTCAGGAGAAGAAGAAGAAGAAAAAATTAGAAAAAAGGACCAACTGAAAAGTTGCTTAAAATGAGCCTTTCTATAACATACTAAAAGCTAACAAAGACAAACCACCCTTTTAATATTTATGTGTTTTGAGATATTTAAAGAGGATATCAACCCATCAATCCAACTTTGCCCAGTGAAAGAAAATGCTTTTAGTGGCAATAAATCAGCTGGGCTTCTGCAACCACCAGGGCAAAGATCAGACAAGAACTGAAGCAATGCTTAAAAAGCAGTTGTATTTATAAATGACAGTTATATTTGTTAATGACAGTTGAAGTGTGCTTTTGTGCGTGTTGATTGGTTGCAGAACCATGTAGGAGGCCACCTGGCCAGTATTTTATTAGCTTGGCCTGTGCAAATGATTATTGATATCAATGCTATCAACAGAGCATGAAGATGAAAATGTAGCAAGAAAAATATTTTGTTACTGAAAATGTGGCAACTCCACAAGAGACCTGCTTATCTTAAATAGTTACAATTGTATCTTTGCTTATCGTGAATTGTTACAATTGTATCTAAGTGCAGCTGCCAAGTATTCTGGTCTCTCTGGCAAAAGCCTCTTATTTAATTACAAATCTTTTTCCAGCTGTCCAGTGTATGTAGAAGATCAAAGTAAAACTAGGGACATTTCTGTAACAATCCGGGACTGCGGGTTGAGCTGTCTAAATTGGGACACTTGTATATTTTTAGGAGACAATATTCATAAGAAGAAGTGAAACATTGGGTGAGGGTAACCAGTGTGGCTGGAAGAGTTCCCGGGTTGGATAGTTAATAGTAGGTGTAGTAAGAGACAAATAGTTAGCGTGTGTGTGAGTAATGAGCGATTAGGAGGATGGTCAAGCTGTTGAGGGTTTAGGCTATAGACTGGAATTAAAAGGTTGGTTTAAGTGACAGACTGAAAGCTTGGAGGCTGAGTTCCAGAGAATGTATGTGAAAAGTCCTGTATGTGGGGGTAAGAGGAAGTAATGACTGAAGAGGAGAGAAGAAAGTCATGTGCAGGGAAAGAGTTATGCCGGGGGTAATTATTAATTTCGCTATGTATGGCGGTGCTACATTATGAAAAGACCAGTAACATCAAAAAATCCAATTGTTTTAAAGTAATAAAAATATAACCCAGTGTTGCCCTGCACTGGTAAAACTGATGTGTTTGCTTCAGAAACTCTACTATAGTTTATATAAACAAGCTGCTGTGTAGCCATGTGGGCAGCCATTCAAGCACAGGATACACAGTAGATAACAGATAAGTACTACTATAGTTTATATAAACAAGCTGCTGTGTAGCCATGGGGGCAGCCATTCAAGCACAGGATACACAGTAGATAACAGATAAGTACTACTATAGTTTTTATAAACAAGCTGCTCTGTAGCCATGGGGCAGCCATTCAAGCACAGGATACACAGTAGATAACAGATAAGTACTACTATAGTTTATATAAACAAGCTGCTCTGTAGCCATGGGGCAGCCATTCAAGCACAGGATACACAGTAGATAACAGATAAGTACTACTATAGTTTATATAAATAAGCTGCTGTGTAGCAATAGGGGCAGCCATTCAAAGGAGAAAACAGATAACAAATAAGTTCCGTAGAACATAATGGTGTTATCTGTTATCCACTATTTAACCTGTGCCGTATAGACTTTTTTAAATTTTGTTTATATGAACTATAGTAGTGTTTCTGAAGCAAACACACCAGTTTTGCCAATGCAGGGCAACAGTACATGACATTTTCATTACTTTAAAACACTTTCATATTTTGGTGTTACTGTTCCTTTAAGTGCTTTGTAAGTGGGTGCAAGAATTGAATCCTGTATATGACAGGTGCCAGTGGAGGGATTGGCAGATAGGGGTGGCACTTGTGGAGTGGGAGGAGAGGTGTATGAGTCAGGAGGCAGCGCCCCACTAGGTACCAGGGGCGGGAAAAATGCCATTCCTGGTACTTTAAAGCCAAATTTCTGGTTTTCAAATAGGAAATTTGGCTCTTTTAGCGCAGAGAGCACAGTTAGGCTCTCTGCGCTAGCGTACTGGCCGTCCATTACATTATGTTTTGTGCTTCTGTACCAGCCCAAGGCAACCACAGCCCTTTAGCAGTAAAGATCTGTGTCTCCAAAGATGCCCCAGTAGCTCCCCATCTTCTTTTCTGCTGATTCACTGCACATGCTCTGTGCTGCTGTCACTTACTGAGCTTAGGGACCCACTCACAATATACAGTACACATAGAATAGAAATGTCACAATATAAGGCTGATTAGTAATTAATACACATAATTACTACATGGCAGCACAGAAACCAGTGCAATTAGCATCAGAATTTAATAATCAGCAAACCTGTAGCATCAGCTTATATTACAGCCAGGGAAGCTCATTTTCTGCTGGATAATTAGTGACGAGCCCTAAGCTTAGCTTCTCAACAGCCAATCAGAGCCCACTGAGCATGTGAGTGTCACAGACACTTTCCAAGATGGTGACCCCCTGTGACAAGTTTGAAGTCCTGGATCATTGCTGCTATTGACAAGCTCAAACTTTAGCCTCGTGCAATAAGTACAGTATATAAAATATGCCATTTTTAGCCCTATTCATTTTTAGGGTTTAGTTCTCCTTTAATAAATTGCTCACAATCTTCCTGCAGCTATAACCTGTGGGTTCGTTTCTTCCCCCAAGTCATAAGGCTCCTGAATACTCAGGGACCGGACAGATCTCTCTCACACACTCCATCTGACCTCACTATATACCACAACGTTACACAGCCATTGTATAAATAAATAGCCATTGGATACAGTTCTTCTCTATGAGCACATCTGCACTTTATCATGTTCTTTATCATGTTCTTACTACTGTCATATCACAATGATACCCCCATCATGTCTGACGTTTAGCCTTATTTACTTAACATATTACATCTGCTGAGTTGCATATTTTTGCCCTCGATATTCGACTGCCGAATTAAAATCCTTCGATTTCGGATATCGAAGTCGAAGGATTTAGCGCAATTTGTTCGATCGAATGATCAAAGGAATAATCGTTGATCGAACGATTAAATCCTTCGAATCGAACGATTCGAAGGATTTTAATCCATCGATCGAAGGATTATCCTTGATCAGAAAATTGTTAGGAAGCCTATGGGGACCTTCCCCATAGGCTAACATTGGCCTCGGTAGGTTTTAGGTGGCGAACTAGAGGGTCGAAGTTTTTTTTAAAGAGACAGTACTTCGACTATCGAATGGTCGAATAGTTGAACGGTTTTTAGTTCGAATCGTTTGTTTCGAAGTCAAAGGTCGAAGTCAAAGGTCGAAGTAGCCCATTCGATGGTCGAAGTAGCCAAAAAAAAACATTCGAAATTCCAACTATTTTTCCTCTATTCCTTCACTCGAACTAAGTAAATGGGCCCCTTTGTGTCAATGAAGCCATGGACTTTAAATTCGAAAGTGCAAAAAAAGTGTTAAAAATGAAAATATCAATAAACAACTGGAGCAAAAAGACAACTAGAATTAATATTATTTTCACCATAGTTCTTGGACACGTCCAAATTCTACTAGGCCTATCCAAATCTATCATTCCAAAGTGAAAACTGGCTTTAGTATTGAATTGGGAATAATGGTTAGATATTACCTATTTTATTCTATTGTAATTAGTGTTATATTCTAACCTGAACCCATATACCGTATAACACTGTACTACTTGCCATATTTTTCCTTGCATGGATGCAGATTGTTAATATTTTTGTTGTAGTGGCCTAATAAAGAAAAAAATAATCTTCTTAATTTGGTTGTTGGTCACCAGCAATGAAATAGGATTTTACATTTCAGGTGCGAGAGGCAAATAGCTGAATAAACCAATCGTTTCATATGGTGCAGCAGAACTAAAGGTTTTGGACTTTCCAGTTGAAGCATTTATTGAGAGCCAACCTTTATTGAGGGCCTCATTGAGCTTATAATGCTCCATTCTCCATGAATGTAACTGTATTTGGTCCTCAGACTGGACCTCATCAGATACTGCTCTTATCTCATGTGTCCGCAGTTCTGGAACCACTGGCTTAAGTACCGAGTAAACAACTCCTAAACTACTTTTTTATACCATTTATCCCTTCCATGGGTCTGTGATTTGGTGTAAGGATTCATTATCTTGTTAAAGAGAATTTATTTCATTTTCCCTTTTAGGCTTAAATTGTGGCCAAGAGAATTTGCACTCAGAGGAGAACATCTGTGACTCCCCCGAGCTTTTGTTGCTGAGTCGTGGCCAGAATTGGTCAGTCTGTAACAGAAGTGTAACCGAAGCCTCACTACAAAGATATCGAGGCAGAGCTGAATGAGAGAAAACATACGAGAGTGTCCACTAAACAGTGCAGAGAAGACTTTGGTGTGGTTGAAGGGTCGTGTGGTTGCTCAGAAACCTGAGTTAAGGAAACAAAATGGGTTACTAGGCTTGTTTGGGCTGAGGAACACATGAACTGGACTCCTGCTTAATGGTATAAGGGAAATATGAATTCAAGTATGGCAATTTTTGGTTTATCACAACAGGTTTTTGTAGGTCTTCCACTGATTGACTTGCGTTTAAATTAAAGCAGCTACCGGAGTAGTGGCATCAGCATCTTGTCATATCCTTGTAAAACCACTAAAATGTCCTTATCTGCTGGTATTAGACTTATTTGTGTCCCCATGGTTTTCCTGTTGGCTTGTAGCCAGTGCTTAATATAAAATAATAGCAACTTTTCGTTGTCATTGGTGAAAGCTGCCCACTGGAAAATCCTGCATGCTACTTTATTCACGTGCATCTCACCTATCAATTACAAATAATTCAATTTTTTAAAAACAATTTCCTTTCTTCCTATAATAGTAAAACAGTAGCTTGAACAAGTATGGGAACCATTTATTCAGAATGTTCAGGATCTGGGATTCCTGGATGTATTAGTAGGAGTTTTTTTTCAATAATGGCTCATGGTAATACTCTGATTAAACCCAATAGCTCATCGCAATACTTTGATAAAGAACTGTATGAAATATAACACAAAGAACTGTTCTGCTGAACCCAATGTCATATGTTGAGCCCAATATAGTGTAAAAAGACAGCTTTATGACTTATAATTGTGTATAACAAAGCTTTGTATGATAGTATACAAGGCGGCCTTATAATCCATAATCCTGTATAATGAAGAGTTGTGCAAGAGAAATCATGGGAAGTAATCAACTCGATGACCTAATACTTGTTCATTATTCTCATATGTATTATGTCTTATGATTTCTGAAGCCCAGACTCTTCTTTATTATAGATAGGGGCACAATATGCTATTCAGTTACCAGTTAAGCTAAGATAAGATCTCTGCTTCGGATGTGCTTGTTGGGAGTCGGGCCAGATCCTGATGAGCGCATGGGATGCAAGATCTGTTATTAACCAAATCATTGTATCTTCTTACTAAATTACTATATGAGCTCATTGTTTGCTAAGCCTCTATAAACTGGGGGTCTCCATTCGGTCAGTTGAGATCTCACTTGTGGGGTTGACGCGTGCCGCCACAGGACCTTCCGTGCTCCGTTTGAGGGATTCAATCTGCTGACTGTTCCGGGATCTCCCAGTCTTGGTTGCAGATTGTTTGCTTCGCCCTTTTACTCATTCAGTAATGTATATCTTCTTCATTCTATGTATGTTATACACCTTTGCTTATACTAACTGGTGTGTTTGAATTACTTCCGAGAGACTCTGGATAATAGATTTTTTTCTGTAGTTTGGATCTTCATACCTTAAGTCTTCTAAAAAAATATCTTACATTTCTAAATGAACTCAATAGGCTGGGTTTGCCTCCATTAAGGATGAATTTTACCTTATTCTGGATCATCTACAGGTATGAGACCTGTTCTCCAGAATGCTCAGGGTTTTTTCCAGATAACAGATCTTTCCGTAATTTGGATCTTCATACCTAAAGTCTACTAGAAAATCTGGGAAATATTAAATAGACCCAATAGGCTGGTTTTGCTTCCAATGAGGATAAATTATATCTTAAGTGGGATCAAGTAGAAGCTACTGTTTCATTGTATTAATATTGAGCCTTCAGTGCTTCCTTTATATGATAAATTGTACAGGTATGGGACCTGTTATTCTGAATGCTCAGGGCCTGGGGTTTTCCAGATAACAGATCTTTCCACAATTTGGGTCTTTATACTTTAAGTCTATTAGAAAATCATATAAACATGAAATAAACCCAATAGGCTGGTTTTGCTTCCAATAAGGATTAATTATATCTTAGTTGGGATCAAGTACAAGCTACTGTTTTATTATTACAAAGAAAAAAAACCAATAATTTTTTAATAAAATGGAGTCTATGGGAGACTTCCTTTCTGTTATGTGGAGCTTTCTGGATAACGTGTTTCTGGATAACAGATCCCATACCTGTACTCAATGGTAACTAAGCTGCATGAAGCCATTTTGGTGGAGAAACACCCCTATTGGGTTTTTTTTATGTTTAAATAATTTATTAGCAGACTTTTTACAAGTGACTATTATACAGCAAATGAGGCTCTGCTCTGACCGGCTTTAATCTAACACAGTATAAATAACCTACCCTGGTTACTATAAACGGCCTTCCTTATTCTGCCTGGCAACTCTGGCTACACCTCCAGCTATTTTCTTATTGGACAAAACATTTAGCTTTGCCCGGCCATGGCAAAGTGAATCTACAGAAATAGTTTGACAACTGCATTTGCCTTGAGAAGAGCATCTGACTATTTTGTACAGAAGATAAAGGGAAAATGTATTGTATTGTATTGCTGCTGTTTAGCCTTCCCTTCTATACAGTACATTGTGCCGGTGAGTAATAATATCCTCTTCTCTCTCTTTTAGCAGCAGCTACTTACTCAATAATAAGTATTATGCTTATACATTTACTAGCTGGATATACAAGTATACTGACTTCTTTTTCAAATATAGAAAGTAACAGATGATAAACAATATGATGTGTCTTTTCTTAAGTCAAGTTGGTATTGTGGTTAAAAGCAGAAAATGACGTTATGATATTAAATAAATATACTTGCACATATATTAACTGTTATCAGCAATAGATAAGGGGCAGGCAGCTTTTGGTTGGCTGATAGTGGCACTTGGAGTGGCAATGTTACTTTCAATTAAAAGCCGGAATCTGTTCCTACATAGCTTTAAAGGAACAGTAACCCCAAAAAATGAAAGTGTTTTAAAGTAATGAAAATATCATGTTGTGTTGCCCTGCACTGGTAAAACTGATGTGTTTACTTCAGAAACACTACTATTGTTTTTGTGCTGCTGTGTAACAATAGTTAACAATAATTGAAAAAAAGGCTATATGCACAGGTTAAATAGTGGATAACAGATAACACCATTACATTCTACGGAGCTTATCTGCTGTGTAACCTAAGCCTTTTCTCCTTTGAATGGCTGCCCCCATGGCTACACAGCAGCTTGTTTATATAAACTATAGTAGTACTTATCTGTTATCTACTGTGTATCCTGTGCTTGAATGGCTGCCCCCATGGCTACACAGCAGCTTGTTTATATAAACTATAGTAGTACTTATCTGTTATCTACTGTGTGTCCTGTACTTGAATGGCTGCCCCCATGGCTACACAGCAGCTTGTTTATATAAACTATAGTAGTACTTATCTGTTATCGACTGTGTATCCTGTGCTTGAATGGCTGCCCCCATGGCTACACAGCAGCTTATTTATATAAACTATAGTAGTACTTATCTGTTATCTACTGTCTATCCTGTGCTTGAATGGCTGCCCCCATGGCTACACAGCAGCTTATTTATATAAACTATAGTAGTACTTATCTGTTATCGACTGTGTATCCTGTGCTTGAATGGCTGCCCCCATGGCTACACAGCAGCTTGTTTATATAAACTATAGTAGTACTTATCTGTTATCTACTGTGTATCCTGTGCTTGAATGGCTGCCCCCATGGCTACACAGCAGCTTGTTTATATAAACTATAGTAGTACTTATCTGTTATCGACTGTGTATCCTGTGCTTGAATGGCTGCCCCCATGGCTACACAGCAGCTTATTTATATAAACTATAGTAGTACTTATCTGTTATCTACTGTCTATCCTGTGCTTGAATGGCTGCCCCCATGGCTACACAGCAGCTTATTTATATAAACTATAGTAGTACTTATCTGTTATCGACTGTGTATCCTGTGCTTGAATGGCTGCCCCCATGGCTACACAGCAGCTTGTTTATATAAACTATAGTAGTACTTATCTGTTATCTACTGTGTATCCTGTGCTTGAATGGCTGCCCCCATGGCTACACAGCAGCTTGTTTATATAAACTATAGTAGTACTTATCTGTTATTGACTGTGTATCCTGTGCTTGAATGGCTGCCCCCATGGCTACACAGCAGCTTATTTATATAAACTATAGTAGTACTTATCTGTTATCTACTGTCTATCCTGTGCTTGAATGGCTGCCCCCATGGCTACACAGCAGCTTATTTATATAAACTATAGTAGTACTTATCTGTTATCGACTGTGTATCCTGTGCTTGAATGGCTGCCCCCATGGCTACACAGCAGCTTGTTTATATAAACTATAGTAGTACTTATCTGTTATCGACTGTGTATCCTGTGCTTGAATGGCTGCCCCCATGGCTACACAACAGCTTGTTTATATAAACTATAGTAGATTAGTTGTTATGCTTCTGACCAATGGGGTTATTTATCAAAGGTCAAATTTTAGAGCTACATGAGCTTTTTTAGACCTCAAATGAACTCACAACTCGAATGGTCTCTAATTAAGAAATACACTTGAAAAAAAACTCGAATCTAATTGATCAAGTTTTTTAGCGAAACCCACATGACCTCGAAAGGTTTTAGATGGTGAATTTTTGGATTCGAGCTATTTCCATGGTCAGGGTATTATAAATCTTGATTTGAGGTTTTTTTTAACCTGAAAAATCAATATTTTTTAAAAAGCAAAATACCCTTGAAACTCAGATTTTTCGTGGAAAAACCAACTCAACCTTTGATAAATCTTCCCCTTAGTATAATGCAGGTAAGTACATGCTAAGGCAGCTTTCAATATATTTTTTGTTTCAGGCGATTTTTGCAGTCTGGATATTAAACTGCAGCTTGCTGGGCAACTGAGCCAAACAGTCAGGCATTTCTGATCAGCAAGATGGATGAATATAAACGCAAGCAGATAAGAAATATACTATAACTATCACACAATGACATATTAAGGTCATACATAATATGGCTAATGCTGTTGTACTATGATTTTATGTCAGTGGTAATGATGGACGAATTTGTCCCATTTAACGCGATCAAAATTCACGAATTTCCAGCAAAATCTCAGAATTCCCCACAAAATTCGCAAATCGGCAAAAAATTTGTGAAACACAAATTTTGACGCCAGCGTCAATTTTGATGCTCGCGTTAAAGTTTTGATGCTCGCGTCAATTTTGACGTTCGCGTTAAAGTAAATGGGCGTCCGAATACTGTTGACGCGCGACAGTTTTGGTGCCCGCAACTTTTCCGACGGGTGTCCAAATTTTTTTGATGCTGACAAATTTTTGCTGGCATGTTTGGCTCACAGAGAATTCACGCCTGGCGAATTTATTCGCCTATCACTAATCAGTGGTGTAGCTGTATGTTACAGGGCCCCACAGCAAATTATTTTAGGGCCACATCATATCTAGAGGTTGCCCTGTATTACCAGTATATATATTAAAATGCTCATTAATTAGGGCCTCATACCCCCCCCTATATATCCTGGGCCCCCCTGCAACTGCAGGGTCTGCTTCCTCTGTAGTTTCACCCATTTTTATTGTATTGTAACCCAAGCTTGTCTTCATTTTAACTACTGGGTAAAGAAAGTTACTAATTATTGCTTTCTGGTAATAAAAACTGAAAACCTAATAATTGCTCACTTGGCCAGTTAAAGAGGTGGTTCCCATTTAAGATAGCTTTTAGTATGTTATTGAATATAGCTAATTCTTAGCAACTTGGTTGCTAGGGTAATTTGGACCCTAGTTACCAGATTGCTAAAATTGCAAATTGACTAAAAAGCTAAATAACTAAAAAAAACACAAATAATAAAAATATGAAACCTGATTGCAGAGATATATATGTTTCTAATAGGGCAATATTCCACTTTAATTTTTTAACCCAGACTCAATGAATAGAGCGTGTGCTTAACATACTTATTGCCTTAATTAAGAGATATATATTTTGTTTCTATTTCTTGCGTTAAACAAAACAAATTTGCTTTCACTTTCAATTCTTTTGAAAAGCTGTAGGAAGGGAGGGGTTTGTTTATGCCAAGATTATTATCTCTATTTGAATATTTTATCCTGTTTGGGGTGGCGTTAACTGAAACTTTATACAGTAAATCTCAAAATGTGGATCATTTATTATAATTACAAGAGAAGGCAAAATACATGTTCCTATATAACTAATACTGTGTATGATACTAATATTGATCATGGGCATATAGACATATATTCTGTCCCTTCAAATTTTGCTAAACACCATCCAACCCCTTCTTATACCTATCTAATGTATCAGCCTGTACCACTGATTCAGGGAGACAATTCCACATCTTCACAGCTCTCACTGTAACAAACCCCTTCCCAATATTTAGCTGGAACCTCTTTTCTTCTAATCAGAATGGGTGACCTTGTGTCAGCTGGAAAGACCTACTGGTAAATAAATCATTAGAGAGATTATTATATGATCCCCTTATATATTTATACATAGTTATCATATCACCCCTTAAGCACCTCTTCTCCAGCGTGAACATCCCCAATTTGGCCAGTCTTTCCTCATAGCTAAGATTTTCCCTTTACCAGCTTAGTTGCCCTTCTCTGTCCCCTCTCTAATACAATAATGTCCTGTTTGAGTGATGGAGACCAAAACTGTACGGCATATTCTAGATGGGGCCTTACCAGTGCTCTATACAGTGGGACCCCCTCCTCCCTTGACTCTCTGCCCCATTTAATACAAGTCAAGACCTTATTTGCCCTTGATGCTGCTGACTGGCATTGCTTGCTACAGACAAGTTTATCATCTACATCTACATCTACAAGGACTCCAAGGTCCTTTTCCATAATGGATTTACCTCTGTTCCTTCCTGTCAGTTCCCCCTAAAGTAAAGGTTTCCAGCTCAGAGTCAGAGAGTGGTACCAAACTGCACTGCTGGGTGTATGGGTTCTACCCCCGAGATGTGGAAGTGAAGTGGATAAAGAATGGGAGAGATGAGATTTACTCAGAGGAATCAGCAGAGATCCTGCCAAACCCTGATGGCACCTATCAGATCAGAGTCAGTGTGGAGGTAACACCAGAGGAGGGCGCCACTTACTCCTGCCATGTGGATCACAGCAGTTTGGAGAAGACAATGGTTGTTCCCTTTGGTGAGTGACTTTAAAGGGGTGATTCACCATTAAGTTAACATTTAGTACATTATCAAATAGCCAATTCTAAGTTTTTCTTTTATTATTTGCCTTTTTCTTCTGACTCTTTCCAGCTTTTAAATGGGGGTCACGACCGCATATAAAAAGAAACATTCTGTAAGGCTACAAATGTATTTTTATTGCTACTTTTTATTGTTCATCTTTCTATTCAGGCCCCTCCTATTTATATTCCAGTCTCTTATTCGATTCAATTCAATGCATGGTTGCTAGGGTAATTTGGACCCCAGCAAATTACAAACTGGAGAGCTGCTAAATTACTCAAAAACCACAAATAATAAAAAATTAAAACCAACTGCAAATTGTCTCAGAAAATCACTCTCTAAGTTACATTAAGGGAGTTATTTACTAAAACTGGTAAGACTTTTTGGGGCAAAAACTCCTCCTTGGTGAAAAAAAACCTCTAAAAAGCCTGAATTCAAGAATCCGGCATCTCAAACCTGTCTAGGTCATGTATAAGTCAATGGGAGATGTCCCTATCCTAATTTGAAGATATTGTGGTCTGCTCTGATAAAATTAAGCGATTCTGGAAAAAAAGTCAGAAAAAATTATACGATTCGGGGTTTCACACAATTTTATTGGCTTTCTTCCGGATCCGATTGATTTGATTTATTTTATTACCAAGGCAAAATCGGGGATGGGAGTTTGGTTGAGCTTTTTTTATTTTTATTTAAAATACAGGTATGGGACCTGTTATCCAGAATGCTTGGGGGTGCCAAATGTTAGGTACCCCCACGTGACTACTTTTACTTACCTGCTCCTATCAGCAGAAAACTGCACCGGCCCGGGGTTCAGGCCCGGATTTGTGGAAAGGCCACCTAGGCCCGGGCCTAGGGCGGCAGGATTTTAGGGGGCGGCATGATGCCCAACCACACCCACATTGGTTCAAAAACACTGGGGATGCACAGAAGATACAATAATTTTGTAAATTTCCCTTTTTTTGTAAATTTCCACATTGCTCCGGTCCTGATTATGAAAATTTGCATGAATAAAGGGGGGGCACGGGCGACGAACGGCAGTGGGCCTAGGGGCGCTCGCTTTGTAAATCCGGCCCTGCCGGGGTTCTATGGGAGAAGGACTTTCTGTAATTCGAAGCTTTCTGGATAACGGGTTCCCGGATAATTGAACCTATACCTGTATGAGGTAAAATCAGATTTTAGTACATAACCCCTTAAATGTTAACTCAAAGGTGAACAACTCCTTTGTTGGTTACAAAAAGAACTATACTATACAAATATACTTGTTTTCAAAACTATTATCCCACTTACTGTAGGGGTTGCGCATGGTGTGGGTGTAAGATAAATCTTTAATGGGCATATTTATCAAGGGTCAATTTCGAATTGAAAAAACTTCGAAATTCGAATTTAAAAAGACCAACCGAAATTAAGTCGAAGTTTTTTTCGATTGAATAGGTCCGTATTTGGCCAAATTGGAATCGTACGAATCGAAGGAATAGCGCATTCGATCGAATTTGATTCAAAGTTTTCCCAAAAAAAACGTAGATTTTTTAATGTCTAACAATTAACTCCAAATACGTTCTACGAGGTTCCCCATAGGCTAAAACAGCAATTCGGCAGGTTTTAGATAGTGAATGGTCGAAGTCCAATTTTTAAAGAGACAGTACATGATAAATGTTGACATTTTTGAATTTTTTTCAAATTCGAATTCAAAAAATTGCTCGGAATTCAAATTTTTTTCATTCGAAAATTCACTTCGACCTTTGATAAATCAGCTCTTAGAGCATACACTTATCTCATTATTCCTCTAGCTTGTAGGTGAGAATGAGTGTCTTTAATCAGAGGAAGAGAATAGAAGAACAGAACAGAAGTCAGTACACAATGACTTATTTTATATTTTCTCTTCTTCTCCTTTCAAGAAACAGAACCCGGCCATAGAAGTATTTCCCGCATCGTGATGCTTATTCTGGCAGTTTTCTTCCTGTCTCTTGTGGCCCTGGGAATATATGTAACTAGAAACAGAGAAAGTAAAGGTATTCATTATTATATTCTGGTGGCCTTCTACTGCATACTTATATGTAAAACTATTGAGACACATTCTTCTACTCCTTAAATAAGGAAGACCAATTGAAAAGCTGCTTAGAATTAGCCACTCTATAACATACTTAAAGTTAATGGTGGATGACCCCTTTAAAGGACCAGTAACATGAAAAAACATTTTAAAAAAAAAAGACAAATTAAATTGGCCGGATCCCGCGAGTGGACTCTGTCCCATGCCGGTGAGCTCCTTGTGGTAGGGGCTGTACAGATTGTTCATAGATGCCAGTCCCTATTGTCCCTTATTAGGGTGAAGCTGACATTGCCCGGTATCCACTGGTAGGGGTGATGGGGGAATTTGTCTGACATGGTGGAGATTGGGAGTAAAGGCTGTAGAGGGGTCAGAGTGGTGTATGTGCTGCTCATACTCATGCTGGGAGGGGCATCGCAAGCCACGGTCATAGTGGGGTGCCGTGCAGTGGCCCCCTTAACGCATGATGGAGGGTCGGTGGTGGTGGTGATGATAGTCCCCTCCATCGAGAATGGAAGCCATGTCCATGGACTGGGGGTGAGCGGACAGATGGTTGCTCTGAATCCAAGACACTGGCGTTCAGACACGGGAGACCGTTTAGCCTGCGGAGGGAGCCGAGGTCGAACAGGTGCCACTACCGCCTCCTCCTCCTGCGCTGCCGGAGCTACTGCTGCTGGGGAGCCCGGTGACACCGCCTTCCTTTGTGGCTTAATGTACTTCCTCTGGCCTCCTCCACGGGGCGCCCCCCTGCAAGTCCGTCCGCAGTGTTCCTCTTGTGACAAGGGCAACGGGGCCAACTTGCACTGTTTGGACTGCCAGGAGAACTTGTGCATCAACTGCCTGCGGGTCCACCAGCGCGACCTACCAATAACCACGCTCCTTTACATGCTGTCAGTAGAATATAGGAAATAACCAGGGAGGAGAAATCCAGCAGTGCACAATGGATCATTGCCGTATCGCCTTCTGAAGAGGAGCGGCTTTGCGATTTTAAAGTTTACTGTGTCTTGGTGGTTTTTTTTCCATGTATACAATTTTTTTAAACATTTTTTTTGATGTTACTGGTGTTTTAAAGGGGTCATTCACCATTAAGTTAACTTTAAGATTGTTATAGAGTGGCTAATTCTAAGCGGCTTTTCAATTGGTCTTCATTTTTTTTTTTTTATAGTTTTAGATTTAGTCACTGACTCCACCTAAAAACAAATGCTTTATAAGGCTACACAATTATTGTTACTGCTACTTTTTATTCTGGTTCTGGTTTATGGGCATTATTGTAACCAAGTTGTGCCCCCTGCTCATGGCTAGTCTTGCTGCTCTCTGCATTCAGACTGAAGGTAAACTCTGGGTGCACCCCTCTGTCTATAAATGTGACAACTGTGATTTGCCAATTGTGATATGTGACAATTTGTGATATGGCTATTTTTTGTGTTTTTATTTAAGAAAGGTTTAACTTGTTGTTCTGCACCTACCCCTGGGTGGTATGGCCGCCATTACCCTAGCAACAAGGCAGTGGACTGATTGGAAGACTGCAAGATGAACATTAGAGTCTCTAAAAAGAAAGGTATTGAAGAGCTATCACGTTACAAAACTAGAATTAGGATCTAATTTCTGTGGGTTGGAGCCAATGACACTGGCAACTAAATAGAATTGGATGGGAAGAGAGAGAAGAGAATAGCAAAAGTAGAGATGCACAAAATCCAGGATTCGGTTTGGCCTTTTTCAACAGGATTCGGATGTGGCCGAATCCTTCTGCCTGGCTGAACCGAATCCGAATTTGCATATGTGAATTATAGGCGGGAAGGGAAATAACTTGACTTTTCGTCACAAAACAAAAAAGTAAAAAATGTTTTACCACTTTTTCCTTAGTATTTGAACAAATCTTTCACTAAGGATACAGGGATTCGGCTGAATCCCAAACAGTGGATTTGGTAAATCCTTAAGCAAAAGCTGAAAAATCAACGAAAAAATCAACGAAAAAATCAACGAAAAAATCAACGAAAAAATCAACGAAAAAATCAACGAAAAAATCAACGAAAATCAACGAAACAAAATAACACCCACCCACCAGCATATACAGTAGCAGATATACTTTTCCAGTTCAAGCCAATATTCACCCAAACTGTTCTTTACACTGGGCCCCGTGTTGTGAGGATTGTCTTGTTCAGGGGGATTTCTGTCACAGTGACTAAATGAACTATTTTTTATTTTAGGGCTGGAGACTGACCAAAGAGTTTGTGCCCCGAGGAGAGAGGCTACGAGTCTTCCAGTAAACACAGGCCTCCCCTGGGCTTTTCCTTCTAGTTTGTGGCCAACTCAGCACACAAAAATGATTATCAATTAGGAAACGTTGTGTGCTGTGTGTACAAGCAGGGCTGTATATTCTACAGTGACCAGGAGCGCATGGAATTACCCATACAGACATGGAGAGAACAGACACTCTGCCTGCTGAAATACCCAGGCTGGAATTGAACTTCAGAATCCACATACAATTTATACCATGATTTTTAATGGTGGGACATGGTAAAATGTATTCTCTCTGGGTGCTTTTGTCCATTTCTTTTTCTGCCCATTCTTGAGTCTCCCACATACACATATTTATTATCCTTTCCAATCTGCCTCATTCTTTATTGTGTTTGAGTATGAACAGGTGCAGGTGACTGTGGGATATAGTGAGTGTGTAATAGTGAGTATGTTGAGTTGTGTGTGTGTGAATGTGCATGCGAGTGTGTTTATACAGAGTATACATTAGTTATTATGTTTTGTTTTACATACTAATCTCTCAATTGGATAAAAGATTCTTGATTGCCCAGCTTGCAGTAACAGCCACTTCTACAGGGAATCAAGTCTACTTGTTGGCCAAGGGATAGAGTATAATGTCACTGGAGAAGTTGAAATAAGAATTATTTTCTGGTTTCCTTTCTTACTTTACATCTCAGTGTTTGTTCTGCTCTTCCAGCACAATGATATCCCAACTGAGACAAAAACTTCTGTGGGAGTTTAGTTTCAATAACCTTCTCACTTAGCTCCAGCCCTACCACTGATACATGATGGTCATAGAAAGTCTACAGATAAATATCAGCAGAATAGAGCACCCGCAAAACAGACCTGACATATTATCACTGCCTACAGCAACTCCCATGAATATAGTGCTGTTTCTTTTTGGCAGTTCTGTATAAATGAGGGTTGAGAGGAGAAAGCACATAGGTAGTGATAGGCGAATAAATTCGCCTGGCAGGAATTCACTGCGAATTTCCGCGTTTCGCCGCCTGCAAATACATTCACGAATATCCCACGAAAGGGTTCGAATTGCTCGATTTTTTTAGTGAAAACATTCAAATCGCTTGATTTTAGTGAATACATTTAAGTGACAACGTTCGAATTGCATGATTTTTCTGTGGAAACTTTCAAATTTCTTAATTTTTTTTTTGTGAAAACGTTCGAAGTGCTCGATTTTTTTGTGAAAACATTCGAATTGCTTGATTTTAGCAAAGATATTCGAATTGCACGATTTTTAAGTGAAAACGTTCGAATTCTCGATTTTTAAGTGACAACGTTCCAATTGCATTGCATGAATTTCACGATTTTTTCAAATTTCTTGATTTTTTTGGTGAAAACTTTCGAATTGCTCAATTTTTTTTGTGAAAACATTCGAATTGCTTGATTTTAGCGAAGATATTCGAATTGCTCGATTTTTACGTGAAAACGTTCAAATGCTCGATTTTTAAGTGACAACGTTCGAATTGCACGACTTTTTTTTTAAAAATTTTTTTAAAGTTTTTATTTTGCATTTTTTAAAAGTAAGACAATACATAACAGAAGACAAATAACTGTTGCAGTCAGTGCAAGCAGATGCCCAGTCACAGTACATTTTAACATGTAGTCATGATATAACGAACAGTTCTCAAGAGCAATACCATGAGCCCATTAGCTAACACAACTGGCAGTATAAATAAACAATACATATGTACCTGGGGAGGAAATGCCGCCTCAGTTGGGTTTGCATTCAACCAGGGGGTCCACATATTGTCAAATTTTTGTGGGGAAAAAGCAATAAATGTCAACTTCATCAGATGAATAGTTATATTTACCAGTGCTATCCAATCCTCCAATCCAGGAGCAGTTGGGTTCATCCATTTCATGATAATCACTTTCTTTGCATAAAACAAAAGTGACCTCAACAGGTTCCTAGAGTGATTGTGGAGGGTAAGTTCCTCAACCGATCCCAGTAAAGATATTTCTGGAACATTAAACCTGGGGAAAGTCTAGTTGTTTTCATTAGGGTGATGGCACACGTAGCATTCCGGGGAGATTAGTCGCCCAGTGACAAATTTCTTCTTCTACGGGCAACTAATCGCTAATGACTTCCCACTGGTAGCCAATAAAAAGGCAGCCATGTTTGGAAGTTTTAGTCTGAAAGCAGCAAGTAAAGGTGGCCATACACGGGCCGATAAAAGCTGCCGACAGACCGTGTCGGCAGCTTATTGGCCCGTGTATGGGGCCCCGCGACGGGCTTCACCGATCGAGATCTGGCCGAAAGTCGGGGACAGAAAATCCCGTCGGATCGCGGCCACATCTATTCGTTGATGCGGTCCCGCGATCCGACCGCCTGTTTGGGCATCGTTAGGATCCGATCGTTGGGCCCTAGGGCCCACGATCGGATCAGCCGATATTGCCCACCTCAAGGTGGGCATATCGGAGGGAGATCCGCTCGTTTGGCGACATCGCCAAACGAGCGGATCTCTCCATGTATGGGCACCTTAAGTTGGTAAAACTTAGTCCCTTTGTAATATATACAATGAAGCAATAGAATTCTTCATGAATCAGATGAAAATTAAGCGTAGGACTGGCCAGATATGGGATGACTTTGACGTAGTTGTTCAGCTTAAATATATTGTAATATATGGACAAACAATCCCTGTGTTGTTTAAAGGGTAAGGCATTTTTAGGAGCTTAAGGCACAAATTGCTTCAATGTCCTTAATATATTAATAATGAGTTGAGTGCAGAGGACTCTTGTATTTGTCTATATGAATTTTGTGGTTACAACCACATTGCACCCCCCGCTTAATGTTTTTACAAATTTGTGGTGAGCATAACTTTCTCTTGTTTGTTATATAAATATATATATATATATATATATAATTTGTCACACAGAACCGCACTCCAAAGTCTTTTTAGTGAGTCAAATCACCTTTATTAGCATGTGTGTCCAACGTTTCGGCCCCCCTTGGGGCCTTTTTCAAGGGGGGCCGAAACGTTGGACACACATGCTAATAAAGGTGACTTAACTCACTAAAAAGACTTTGGAGTGCGGTTCTGTGTGACAAATGAAGTACAATTATTTTGAACCTGCACCAGCAAACACACTGCAAATCTGGATCAGAGTGCGGCTGCCTGAGAGTTTGTATATATATATATATATATATACCCGTTATCCAGAAAGCTCTGAATTACAGAATGGCCATCTCCCATAGACTCCATTTTATTGTAATAATCTAAATTGTTAAAAATGATTTCCTTTTTCTCTGTAATAATAAAACAGTCGCTTGTACTTGATCCCAACTAAGATATAGTTAATCCTTATTGGAAGCAAAACCAGCCTATTGGGTCTATTTAATGTTTACATGATTTTCAAGTAGACTTAAGGTATGAAGAGCCAAATTACAGAAAGATCCATTATCTGGAAAACCCCAGGTCCCGAGCATTCTGGATAACAGGTTCCAAACCTGTACGTACGCATAGTTACATATACACTTATATACATATAGTCCTTGAAAAACAGTGGAATCAACTCATTGTAACATGAAACATCAAATTCTGTGTTAATCTTCTGTGGCAATCTGGTGTCTAATGTATAAATCCAGAATACTTCACATTTACGTATAACCTTAGTGTTCAAACTCACTCTCTCAATGCCTTGTACCCCAAAATAACTGAGATTTCCCATGTCACATGACTAAAGTCTAGATACATAAGTCTCTTTACTACTTTCAGTGCTCTCGTATCCTTTCTTTTAGTTTTCGTGAAGTTTGTCCTACATATGCTCAACGCCTAAAACAGGGAATTAGATATATGACATTATTTGTATTACAATTAACAGACAGATTGTATAGGACTCTGTTGAACTGGGTGTTGTAAAATTATCACCCACACTTACATAGGGCAAACCACACATCGTTTTTTACCACATTTATCCATCCCCTTATATGATAACCATGTAGGTTTAATTGCAGGTTGGCTCACAATCCTACTGGGGGATAACCTGCTCTTAACTGTGCACCCCTTCCTAGTTACAACCCCATTGCAAGACTTTATACTTGAAGCCATGGATTTTTTTTCTAACACATAATTACTTGCAGAAACAGGGGACTGCCATGGGGGCGAAATTTGCCCCATCATATGCCAACTTATACATGGCATGGAGGGAATATATGTTTATCTATGGTGAGTATAATTCTTTTAAAAACTATATTTATTTTTACAGGCACTATATAGATGACCTCCTGTTCATCTGGGAGGGGGCTCAAGCACTATTTGAAGAATTTATTGAATATCTTAATATAAATTATCTTAATTCACAGTTCACATCAGAATTTCACACTATATATATTAGCTTCCTTAACAGAAGGAAAGAGGGTAGTCACTTCTTTATATAAAAAGGTTTGCACTTCCAATACTATTTTGGATGCTATATCATCCTACAGGACTATTAAACTTACGGACTGAGCCTATCCCCTCTTTTGATACAGACTCAGATAGGAGAATGCCTTTTTTGAATATTTTAATGTATGACTGGAATTAATTTATTACTGATGTTATACTTACTTATTTGGTAAATATACTTGTATTATTATTTATTACTGATGTCATATGACTAACCTATTTGGTATATATACTTGTATATTGGGTGTAATTATGGTGTAGGCCACTGGATGGCAGTATGCCTTTGGTTTTTTGATAATTTACAGCAGGGCTGTCCAACTGGCACTGCCTGCTGTGTCTGCTTACCATTTGAAAGCTTTAAAAGGTATCACTACAGAGTCTGCATAGTTTGAACCTCAAATTCACACTGTAATCCCCTGTATTGTTCACACTTGTGACACCTCTATTGTTTATATCCTAAAGGCCTGTACTGTTCTACCTGAGACCCAGACTGAAACTGCCACATTGTTCTCCTGTTCACACTTTATTCAAAATGCTAATGGGGCACCAGCACTGTGTCACTGTATGTAGTACATATTAGACTGGTCCTGATTCTGTATGTAGTACATATTAGACTGCTCCTGATTCTGTATGTAGTACATATTAGACTGCTCCTGATTCCTGTCTCCTGCTCTGTTCTGCCTTCTCTCCCTGTGTGTGTCATACTTTGGTATTTGTTCTGGGGGTTTGTTAGCAATTGAAAATTATTGTTAGTGGCCCCTAAGGTGTTTAATCATATGCTGGGGTACTGTATTAATTCATACCTCCCAACTGTCCCTTTTTCAGAGGGACAGTCCCTCTTTTGACAGCTCAACCCGCAGTCCCTCATTTATACTGGAAAGTCCCTCTTTTCTCTGCACTGAACAGCCAGAAAAAGAAACAAAGTTTCTCACTTAATTGGCTTTTAGCAGAGAGCCCAGAACAGCTAACAACAATTTTGAGACACAAAAACACAGTTTAGATAAGGAGAAATATTTTCAAACTTTCATAACCTGCCAAATTTTATAAAACAAACATGGTAATTAGGAGGTGTGGCCACAGAAAGGGGTGTGGTCAAAAAATTGCTGCGCTACGTGCGGCATAATTTTTTTTGTCCCTCTTTTTACTTCCAAAATGTTGGGAGGTATGTATTATACACAGGGGAGGAGGAGGCATATGGATTTATGGGTATGTCTTAATATGACTTAGCTTTTTTCCCATATGAGTGACATCCTTGCCAGGGCAGGCACAAGGTAGTTTGGCTCCCTAGACAAGAGCTTCAATCACTGCCCCCTGTCCTGCATTACCATTTCCCTCCTTACCATGATGGTTTTTAAATAAAGAGAGCAACACCATGTACGACACTTTTTCATTTATATTACTGCCCCCCATTCCTGTACCAGCAAGCTCAGCAGCCATCCATGATACAGCCCTCCAGCAGCCACCATATTGCCCCCAATCTTTACCTGTGTCAGCAGCAGCCAAAAATAAATCTGATCACATCATATTGCCCCCAAGTATTTATGTACTTGTGCCAGCGCCCAGCAGCAACAGCAAATATATGGGCCCCAATCTGTACCTGGCTGTGCCAGCAGGAAGCTTCACACTTTACAGTAATAGAAAGAAAGTCTTCAGTTCAGTGCAACTGTGCAAGTGTGAGAGCAGCGAGAGCCACACCAAGCAGCCCCCCAGCTCTCTGCCTCTCTCTGACATCCAACACATCAGTGACGTCATTGACTGTCATTGACATCAGTGATCCCCTTTGACAAAGGGGATCATCCCGAAACGTTGCATCACGCAAATAAAAATTTAGCAAGGGTTATCCCTGCTTGCAACTAAAGACCTGTGTGCCGGTGGAATTATTCGTGCATGGTCTTGTGGTAACATGGGTGTGGTTTAAAGTGGGTGTGGTCTAAAACAGGGAGTGGCTAACACTGGCTTCCATTATTGGCCCTCCACCATGTAGAGTAGAAAAATTCCGGCCCTCTGTACCATATAAATTGGACAGCACTGACTTACTGTATGTACCAGGTCATGCTATGGAGCTGGCAAAACTTGTTGGTGAGGGTAAGGTTTTATATGTTAATTTGCTTATGTCACTTATGTATGCACCTGAGGAAGGCTGGTAAACCAAAACATGTAGTGCAAATGGTGTCTCCACAAAAAAAAACACTATACTGAAAAAAAAATGGATTTGGTACTCTGGGTGAATCTTTTTTCTATTTGCAAGTATAGGCAGCAGACACGGGCATGTAGCCTGTTCAGAAGCACTCACAACAATATACTTTAAGGCAAAAGGACTATTTTGTGCTATTTGGCTACATCATCCTACCCAAAACATCTTGTGTGTAACATTCCGGTGGGACAATTCTTAAGCCTTAGAAGCTTGTGTTCTAACTAACAATATTTTGTGACCGAACAGTGCCTATTTAGAGATCAATTGGAGAAGAGGTATAAGATGCGGATTATGACTGAGGCTTTTGAGAAAGCTATAAATACCTCTAGAACAGATCTTTTTTTGTAAATATATTTTAGATTATTTTATAATAAGAGTAGGACAGGCAGAGTATGGTACACACAGGCAGAGTAGGGCAGGCAGGGTATGGCACACACAGGGAACATAGGGCTGTCAGAGTATGACACACACAGGGAGCATAGGACAGGCAGAGTATGGCACACACAGGGAGCATAGGACAGGCAGAGTATGGCACACACAGGCAACATAGGGCTGGCAGAGTATGACACACACAGGGAGCATAGGGCTGGCAGAGTATGACACACACAGGGAGCATAGGGCTGGCAGAGTATGGCACACACAGGGAGCATAGGGAAGGCAGAGTATGACACACACAGGGAGCATAGGGCTGGCAGAGTATGACACACACAGGGAGCATAGGGCAGGCAGAGTATGGCACACACAGGGAGCATAGGGCAGGTAGAATATGGCACACACAGGGAGCATAGGGCAGGCAGAGTATGGTACACACATGGAGCATAGGGCAGGCAGAGTATGGCACACACATGGAGCGTAGGGCAGGTAAAGTATGGCAGACACACAGGCAATAAAGGGCAGGTAGAGTATGTCACACACAGGCTGAGTAGGGCAGGCAGAGTATGGTACACACAGGCAGAGTAGGGCAGGCAGATTATTGTACACACAGGCTGAGTAGGGCAGGCAGAGTATGACACACACAGGCAACATAGGGCAGGCAGAGTATAGCACATACAGTCAGACTGGGGCAGGCAGAGTGTGGCACACACAGTCAGACTGGGGCAGGCAGAGTATGGCACACCCAGGGAGCATAGGGCAGGCAGAGTATGGCACACACAGGGAGCATAGGGCAGGCAGAGTATGTCACACACAGTCAGACTGGGGCAGGCAGAGTATGGCACACCCAGTCAGATTGGGCAGGCAGAGTATGGCACACACGGGCAGAGTTGGACAGCAGAGAGTGGCACAAATAGGCAGAGTAGGGCAGGCATAGTATGGCACACACAGGCACAGTAGGACAGTTACAGTAAGGCACACACAGGCAGATTATTGCAGTTTAACAATTTCTTTAATAAAGATATCTGTAGTAGCTGAAGGTAGCCGAGGTAGTGAAATGAAATGCGCCATTTTAGTAAGATGATCCACCACCACAAAGATACTATTGCAATTGCTGGAAGGGGTATGGCACCCACAGGCAACGTAGGGCAAGCAGAGTATGGCACACCCAGGGAGCATAGGGCAGGCAGAGTATGGCACACACAGGGAGCATAGGGCAGGCAGAGTATGTCACACACAGTCAGACTGGGGCAGGCAGAGTATGGCACACCCAGTCAGATTGGGCAGGCAGAGTATGGCACACACGGGCAGAGTTGGACAGCAGAGAGTGGCACAAATAGGCAGAGTAGGGCAGGCATAGTATGGCACACACAGGCACAGTAGGACAGTTACAGTAAGGCACACACAGGCAGATTATTGCAGCTTAACAATTTCTTTAATAAAGATATCTGTAGTAGCTGAAGGTAGCCGAGGTAGTGAAATGAAATGCGCCATTTTAGTAAGATGATCCACCACCACAAAGATACTATTGCAATTGCTGGAAGGGGTATGGCACCCACAGGCAACGTAGGGCAAGCAGAGTATGGCACACCCAGGGAGCATAGGGCAGGCAGAGTATGGCACACACACACACAGGCAGTATAGGACAGGTAGAGTATGTCACACATAGGCAGCATAGGGCAGGAAGAGTACGGTACACACAGGCAGAGTAGGGCAGGCAAAGTATGGTACACACAGTCAGACTGGAGCAGGCAGAGTATGGCACAAACAGGCAGATTAGGGCAGGCATACTATGGCACACACAGGCAGAGTAGGACAGTTTGACAATTTCTTTAATAAAAATATCTGTAGTAGCTGAAGCAGTGGAATGAATTTGAAAAAAATTAAAAAATTTGAATATCTAATTAAATATTGGCTTCGACCATTCGCCATCTAAAACCTGACAAATTGCTGTTTTAGCCTATGGGGGACCCCCTTGAACCTATTTGGAGTCAATTGGTGGACTTTGAAAGTTTTTTTTGGGAAAAACTTTGAATCAAATTCGATCGAATGCGCTATTCCTTCGATTCTTATGATTTGAATTCGGCTGAATACGGACCTATGCGATCAAAATTGGACCTATTCTACCAAAAAAACTTATACTTAATTTCAGTTGGTCTTTTTGAATTCGAATTTCGAAGTTTTTTCCAATTCGAAATTCGACCTTTAATAAATATGCCCCTCAGTGTCTGGGTCAACCGCACAGGTGGGTGAGTGCCCAGTAGACCCCAGGAGTGCCCCCACAGTCCTACACCTCAGTCAATTATGGTGCAGCTATTAGGGATGTAGCGAACGTCGGAAAAAAAGTTCGCGAACATATTCGCGAACTTGCGCAAAAATGCGAGCGGTTCGCGAACGGTTCGCGAACCCCATAGACTTCAATGGGAAGGCGAACTTTAACATCTAGAAAAGACATTTCTGGCCAGAAAAATGATTTTAAAGTTGTTTAAAGGGTGCAACGACCTGGACAGTGGCATGCCAGAGGGGGATCAAGGGCAAAAATGTATCTGAAAAATCTGCCTGTGTGTGCTTGGAAGAGATAGTGTAGGGGGAGAGCTGTTAGTGATTTCAGGGACAGATGATAGTAAGTTTGCTGGCTAGTAATCTGCTTGATACTGCTCTGTATTGGAGGGACAGAAGTCTGCAGGGATTTGAGGGACATTTTAGCTTAGGTAGCTTTGCTGGCTAGTAATCTACTGTTCTCTTTAAACAACTGCCATACGTTGACCTTGTAGGCATTGTTTGCCCAGTTTTTTTGGACGCAGCCACTGAAGCACAGTTGCCAGAAAAAATATGCCATATAAATGCTGAAAATAGTAATTTTTCGCCATACGTTGACCTTGTAGACATTGTTTGCCCAGTTTTTTTGGACGCAGCCACTGAAGCACAGTTGCCAGAAAAAATATGCCATATAAATGCTGAAAATAGTCATTTTTTGCCATACGTTGACCTTGTAGGCATTGTTTGCCCAGTTTTTTTGGTCGCAGCCACTGAAGCACAGTTGCCAGAAAAAATATGCCATATAAATGCTGAAAATAGTCATTTTTTGCCATATACGTTGAGTCAACGTATGGCAAAAAATGACTATTTTCAGCATTTATATGGCATATTTTTTCTGGCCTCTGTGCTTCAGTGGCTGCGGCCAAAAAAACTGGGCAAACAATGCCTACAAGGTCAACGTATACACTACTACAGCGGTGGATACGGATTACGTAAAATATATTATGGCTGCTTGAAAAAAGTCACTCCGGTGTTTTTTCTGGAGACGGTAATATTATGGATATTTAGACAGAATGTGAACAAGGTTACACAGCTAGATGGAGGGTTGAAGAAAACAGTGTGCAAATAATGCCTACAAGGTCAACGTATACACTACTACAGCGGTGGATACGGATTACGTAAAATATATTATGGCTGCTTGAAAAAAGTCACTCCGGTGTTTTTTCTGGAGACGGTAATATTATGGATATTTAGACAGAATGTGAACAAGGTCACACAGCTAGATGGCGGGTTGAAGAAAACAGTGTGCAAATAATGCCTACAAGGTCAACGTATACACTACTACAGCGGTGGATACGGATTACGTAAAATATATGAATGCTGCTTGAAAAAAAGTAACTCAAGTGGTTTTTCTAGAGACGATAATATTATCAATATTTAGACAAAATGTGAACAAGGTCACACAGCTAGATGGCGGGTTGAAGAAAACAGTGTGCAAATAATGCCTACAAGGTCAACGTATACACTACTACAGCGGTGGATACGGATTACGTAAAATATATGAATGCTGCTTGAAAAAAAGTAACTCAAGTGGTTTTTCTAGAGACGATAATATTATCAATATTTAGACAAAATGTGAACAAGCTCACACAGCTAGATGGCGGGTTGAAGAAAACACTGTGCAAATAATGCCTACAAGGTCAACGTATACACTACTACAGCGGTGGATACGGATTACGTAAAATATATTATGGCTGCTTGAAAAAAGTCACTCCGGTGTTTTTTCTGGAGACGGTAATATTATGGATATTTAGACAGAATGTGAACAAGGTCACACAGCTAGATGGAGGGTTGAAGAAAACAGTGTGCAAATAATGCCTACAAGGTCAACGTATACACTACTACAGCGGTGGATACGGATTACGTAAAATATATTATGGCTGCTTGAAAAAAGTCACTCCGGTGTTTTTTCTGGAGACGGTAATATTATGGATATTTAGACAGAATGTGAACAAGGTCACACAGCTAGATGGAGGGTTGAAGAAAACAGTGTGCAAATAATGCCTACAGGGCAAATAATGCCTAAAAGGTCAACTTATACACTACTACAGCGGTATTAAAATAAAAAAAAGTAAAATAAAAAAAAAAATGAATATTAAAAAAAAAAAATTAAAGTTGGTGCTGCTGAACTACTAGGAGCAGCAGATTAGCACACCAGTCCCACTCCCCAACACTGCTAGACTAATAGCACTGGGCTCTTATAGTAGTAGTAGTAGTAGTAGTAGTAAAACAACAAAAAAATAAATAAAAGCAGTCCTTACAAGGACTACTGTTATTGCAGCAGTCAGCAGATGAGATCAGAAGCAGGACAGCTGCCCACTGCAGCTACATACAGAGCACTGCAGTAGAAGGTAGATTACTAGCCAGCAAAGCTACCTAAGCTTAAATGTCCCTCAAACCCCTGCAGACTTCTGTCCCTCCAATAACAGAGCAGTATCAAAACGATTACTAGCCAGCAAACTTTCAACTGTCCCTGAAATCACTAACAGGCAGCAGCTCTCTCCCTACACTATCTCTTCAGCACACACAGGCAGAGTGAAAAAACGCTGCAGGGCTTCGGTTTTTATAGGGAAGGGGAGTGGTCCAGGGGAGAGCTTCCTGATTGGCTGCCATGTACCTGCTGGTCTGGGGTGAGAGGGCAAAAAAAAGCGCCAACAATGGCGAACCCAAAATGGCGAACGTCGCGCGACGTTCGCGAACTTCCGGCGAGCGCGAACACCCGATGTTCGCGCGAACAAGTTCGCCGGCGAACAGTTCGCGACATCTCTAGCAGCTATGTTCAAACGCCTTCCTGACTAGATTTTATTTTTAAATTTTTTTAGTTTATTTTGTAACTTCTGAACACACATACATCATCCTGCTTGGTTACTGATGACAGAAAGACACTTCTGGAAATCGGGAAACAACTTTCACAGCAGCTGAACTACAACCCCCTTAACATCAGTGGGACCCTAGTGGAGAGGGTGAACAGTTTTAAATACCTTGGAGTCCACATCTCTAAAGCTGGCCATAGACGCAAAGATCTGATTGTATGAATCGAGGATTCATACGATTTTCGGAACGTGTGTGGAGAGTCCCGACATTTTTCGTCCGGCGGAGATCGGTCGTTTGGCCGATCGGACAGGTTAGAAAATTTCTGTCGGCTGCCGATGATATCTCTGTGTGTATTGCCGATCGTACGATTTTCAGTGGGAGACTGTCACTAGCTTTGGTTGGACATAGATATCGTACGATTGCTGTCAGGGGCAGAACATTGCTGATCTGTTCTTTAACTAATCTGACTGGTAATACTTTGATCTGAATGGTTAGTGGCGAGTCGGGAGATGGGAAAGTCCGATCGTACGATGATTCGTACGATCGGATCTTTGCATCTATGGCCAGCTTAAGAACCTGACATGGTCTAAACACATCCAAATTCAAATCAAAAGGGCAAAGCAGGGTCTGTACCATCTCCGACAACGGCAAAAAAATTGCAAAACGGCGCCGGCGTCAAAAATGCTGGCGTACGTTATTATAAGGCCGGCGTCTGTTTTTTTTGGCGAAAATGCACCGGCGTCCAAAAAACATTTTTTTGCCGCCGGCAAATTTTCGCGCCCGTTTCGCGAATTTATTCGCCGGCGGCGAATCGCGCAAATTTGCGCCTGCCGGATAAATTCGCCCATCACTAATTATGGCCTCAAGGGGCCCCTATACCTCTGGGCCCCCCTGCAGCCGCAGGGTCTGCTTCCTCTGTAGTTACGCCACTGACGCCATTACAAAGCAATCCATTCGAGTCAAGAAAAGATCTTGGCAAATCTGGAAAGAACAGCAGAGTTAATGTGTTGCTTATACAGTTATACAGTCAGCTAACCTTGCTTTTTTCAGTTCCGCCTGGTAACAATGAATAAATTGTAATCTATTTCCCCATTGGACAAATGTTTCAAAAGTGAAACAAGATCCTATTTAGGAACTCAAATTACATTTGTAATGTTTGTTTCCTGCATGCGCTGCCACTAGGATTTTAGGAGAATGGGTGTCGTGGTCTTACTGCTGTTGCTCAGTTTTGGAACCCACTTAGTATATTCTGGTGAGTCTTTTTTCTTTCTTATAATTTCTTTTTTATTGGTTCCGATTTGAATCAGAATATCACTAAACAGCAAACAGAAGATTCGGAGGAACTGAACTATCAAAGATGAGATATAAGGTGTGAGTGGTTGTGTCCCCACTGACAAATGTACTTTTTATTAATAATGGTTTAATTGAATTACAACTTTCACTACACGCAACCAAATGTTTTGAAGACATTTTAAAGAAGTGTTAGGTGAAGGTTGCTTTTTTGTGTGTGGGAAGACTTACAGTATAACAAAATTCTTTCAGCATTATTCAATGATTGTTTTATAGCAGGGGTGCCCAAGACCTCGACCGCGGTCTACCAGTCGATCAATTCAAAGTTCCTGGCACCCCCTCCTGTAGCTCCGTGTCTGCACTGGAATATGGGCGGGTAAAGAAGAAGCAAGAAGCGACAAAGCCATTATTCAAGCCTCAGCCTGCAGACACTACCCTCTCTCTCCTTCCCACACGGTCAGTCAGTGCATCTTGTTTTATTCTGGCTGGCTGACAAGTTTATCCCAGTCTTGGTTCCCATAGCTGATTTGTGTAACTGCAGGCATTAACCATTAAATTACCACTATGCCATGCTTCTATGTCTATGTCTGAGCTTTGGTGGGTTTTACTGTATACATGGAATTGCCTCTGTGTCATGCTGGTGTACTGCTATAGTAAATTGACACTACTCTCTTTACTCAGGGGTAAACCCTCGCAGCGGGGTGGAGGCAGGGTGTAGTGTAACTGTAACTGTGTGCCAATGCACAAGAATTGGGCGCCAGAGGTTCTTTTATGCTTAACCAAGAACTGTATTTATTTACAATAGCACAAATCCACAATGGAGCTTAGAACACAGATACCATAAAGGTATACTCACTGTACCTGTATAGGCTGAATCCCTATAGGCCAGGGACACATGAGCAGAGTTTGCAGCTTATGAGGTATTACCCAGTTTTCAGGATCTCATTAGTTGGCATCTAAAGGAAATACCTATCATCCCTAGTCTCAACACTTTGTCCCTACTCTGGATCAGTAATACCCTGGGATCTTAATCCCTCTATCCTCGTCGAAGCCTTGAGCTGCTCAACTAAATAACCTCTCTATCACTCCTAGAGTGATCTATAAAAGAATATGCTATCACTTTACTAGGGCCACTGGTCCTAGGATCCACTACCCATTCCCTTCCAGCCTGCTTGGTTGGGCTAAAGTAATGGACCCAGACCGCATGGTTCCCAAGGCCTTTATACTACCTCACAGTGCCATCTGGTGTACACTGTGTGAACTACAGGGGTTACATAAGCACAAGGTCCCCATAAGGACCCACTGAGGTGTCCATATTACTAGGGATGTGCCTGTCAATAATATGTGAGGGTGTCTAAGATTTTCACATCCCTACATTGGTATAAAAATTGGGGCTATTATACATGGTATTAACCCTCTACCATCCTGATAAGTTCTGGGGGTATTATGCATGGTATTGCCTCTCTACCAGTTTGCCTTTTAATAGAATGAAATAAACTTCTTCTTTAAACCTCACCGGCTGGCTGCAGGAGTGTGTGCGCTTTCTTTAGATGTGATTATTGCCTCAAGCTACGGGTTTGGGGCACAGCAGCCAGGCCAGCAACTGGATTTGGTGAGCGCGCCTATTGCTGACTTTAAAAGCCCAGTGTTTATAAATGAGCCCCATTATGTTGGATTGAATCAAGTGTCTGAAGTGTTGGACCTGGGGTTTTTACACCCAGGTCACTTTGCCCCTTGGGTGAGCTATAGTTCTACAGATGTATAGAACAGTTATGTGCTTGATTCATTTTTCATTTAATCGTGAGCAGGACTAGAGCCAGCATATTTGTCTTCCAATTGCCTCTCTACCATCTTGATATAAGTTCTGGGGGTATTATACATGGTATTGCCTCTCTACCATCCTGATATGAGTTATGGGGGTATTTATACATGGAATTACCTTTGTGCCTACCTCCTGAGTTCTTAAGGTAGATCTCATGACGGCATCAGGCAGCAGGAGTAGATCGCGAGGTGACAAAGTCTGGGCACCCCTGTTTTATAGTAACCCTTTACTAATGCTACATAGATTTACAGTGTATTAACCCAGACCCTAATCCACTGATCATATATATATATCCAGTATATCTGTGGCTGTGTATGTATACCATATGTGTGCGTGTGTGTGTATATATTTCAGGATCTATGTTACCCAACAAAACACAAACACAAATGTGCACACTCAGTGTCGGACTGGGACACCAGGGGCCCATCCAAAAACCTTAGACCGGGCCCACTCTCAGTACTTTTATTCCTATTCTCCTCACTCAACCTCTATTGTCCTATTCCAGGGGTCAGCAACCTTTACTATCAAAAGAGACATTTTGTCCCCTTCTTCCACTATAGAAAAATAGTCTAACACAGCTTATAAACTTTTAAAAATTGTAACCTGTTTTTAATTATAACTGTTACAACAACAGAAAAAAAAGTGCAGTGAGTATGTGTAGGCCTTCTTTAAAATAAATTAAACACTGAATATCCCTATTAAATGCTAGTGTTCTCATCTGTTTAAAGGTGAGGGCTATAGACGTCATTAAAATATGTCACATCTAAGGTTGCTACTTTTGATGGCGCCTAAACCCGATCAAAGGGGGTGGGCAGATAGCATTGGGGGTGGAGCAGTGGTGACATAAGAGGCAGAAACATTGAAGTAGGTGGAGTTATGAAGCTAGGATGTAATTATTTCATCACTAAAGGCCCCCGTACATGGGCCGATAAAAGCTGCAGACAGACCGAGTCGGCAGCTAATTGGCCCGTGTGTCTGGCCCGAAAGTCAGCCAGATGTCGATCGGGTAGGTTCGGATCATGGCCGCATCTGTTCATTATACAAGTGAGCACCATGGAGCGATCCTCTTCCGGGTTCTTCTTTCTTCAAATTTCCCTGGAGAGACGCATGCGCAGTAGAATGAAATAGGCGACTTTTTAGTTAAAGTTCTGCTTTTCACTCTACTGTTCATGTGCATCCGCGTGAAGAAAGAAGAAGCAAGAAGTCAATCACTCTGTGGAACTTGTTGGAATAACCCAAGGCCGGTACAGTTTTCTGCTGATAGGAGCACCGGCCTGGGGTTTCAGGTAAGTAAATACATTCACCTAACATTTGCCTAACATTTTTCACCCCTAAGTGCATGAATACTTTCCTTCTCCATTAACCTTACTTGATAATTTATTGACCAGATTAGTGTTCGGTTTTCACAAGGCTGAAAACCGAACAGAAACTGGAGACCCAAACAGGCCTTACAAAACTGAACAGGTGGCAACCCAAGTAACATCCACTTCTATAACCCTCATGTCTGCTGCAGCAGGACTCTAGAGGCTTCTCTCTTGTCTTGAGTGTGTGACTGTGATAAGGACCATGATGAATCATCTTGCTGCGGCTTGGTCTTGCCTGTTAATCCTGAGACGTCTATACAGCCCTTGCACCTGCTGGCGGCTTCCTAAGTGAACCGTTAGCTTACCGTGGATGGACACTCAAGAAGCCGCCAGCAGGTGCGAGGGCTGTATAGATGACGTGACAGGCAAAGTCACAAGATGCCGCAGCAAGTAGGATGAAGAGCAGCATGAGGCTCTGGCGCAATGGGTTGCCTACCCCTGTACTATTCTGTTTACTTTACATACTATAATCTATTATTCCATCTATTTGGTTTCTTTGTTCTCATAAAAATAGGGAATGGCCATGAAATAGGCCACATGTTTAGCAGCATGAGGGCCCACTGACACCTGGGCCCACCAGGAGTTTTCCTGGTATCCCGGTGGGCTAGTCTGACACTGTGTACACTGACTTTCTCTGTCTCAAACTACTCAGACACAAATACAGAGCTAGGCTAGTCTGATGTCTGGGGGTTGCAAATCATTTTTGCAAAAGATGTATTAGAGCTCACTCTTTTAAAATTTGATTATTTCAGAAGAAAATTAAGAATTTTTAACTGATTGTATTGAGAAAGTTTCTTATTTCAGTAAGATGAAGCTTTTATTAAATTTTCATTTTCACAATAGTTCCCCTTTAATACATATGCATGTAACTAGTATATATATATATATATATATATATATATATATATATATATATATATATATATATATATATATATATATATATATATATGTAAATATACTTGGGATCTCATAGTATACAGGAAACATGCTGCTTATATGAGGCTCACCATTGCAGAATCAACTTCTCACAGACAGGGGGCATAGGAACAGGGGGCCCGGAACATGGGATCTGCTTCCTCTTTAGAAGTAAAAAAAATAACCCCCTCTTCCCATCCACTCTCTTACCTGTGGCAGGGAATGAGGGGGCACAGGTGGCCTGGAAACTCTGTCATGGGGCAGGGAGTAGGCAGAAGGGGTGGGTAGTGGTCAGACGTAGTGCAGGCCCGTTGGACGGCCCCATGCATGAACACATAAGCTCCCTACTTAGTCTGCAAATCTACTTAGAATATCATAAAGATAAATAGCAACTTTAATGTTTTGATTGAAAATGGGTGGCGCTTCTTCTTTAACCTGTTTTCCTCTCTCCAGGTGGATGTGCTTGGGGATCTTTACTGAGGGATCTTTACTGAGCCCAGTAAAGATTTCTGCCCTAGAGGGACCACCTTTCTAGTGAAAGCTGGGGAACGGGGACCCCCAAAACTGTTGGCAGAGTTGGTCTTTATGATGATCACACAGGGAACACTCAGCACAGCAACTTGGGAAAAGGATTTACTTGTGAATCACAGAGCCCATTTAACAGTGTGCAAGACCAAAACCAATATGGTGGAGACAAAAGAAAAACAACAGAGTGCAGTAATACAACAGCAAAGATTATTGCAATCATACATTAACAATATTCACAGCGCCACCTTGTGACCATTTTAATACTCCAGTGTTTAAGCATGAATGCTGTTGCATGTATTCCAACACCCCTTCTCAACAGTGAAAGGCTTAAACTGATAATCCACTCTTCTTTAACAGTTCCAAGTGTCTCTTTGCATGTAGAGGCTTGGTAAGCATATTTGCAACCATGTCCTCAGTTGGACAATATTTTAAGTCAAGCTGTTGTCTTCAAACATCTGTGTGGGTTCCATCTGCTTTTGATCCAAATCTGCTAAAAGTTGTCTTAGCCAAATTAACTCTTGACTTGCCTGTGCTGCTACAACATACTCTGCTTCAGTTGAAGAAAGTGTCACAGTTGACTGTTTTCTGCTGGTCCAGCTAATGGGTCCACCAGAGATTAGAAACAAGTGACCAGTAGTAGATTTTCTATCACTTGAGTCTCCAGCCCAGTCAGCATCAACATATCCAATCAGGTTACATTTGCCCCTTGCAGGCAACTTTAACTTGAAATGTATTGTTCCCTTTAAGTAACGTATGACCCGTTTTACAGCATTCTAGTCCATCTGACTTGGCTTAGACACCTTTCTGCATAAAAATCCCACTGCTGTAGCGATGTTGGGTCTTGCAACTGTAACAATGTAACGCAGTTTTCCTATAGCTTTTCTGTATTGACAGTTATTTGGTAGCAAATTAACTTCATTTTTCATTTCTTTTAAGTAATTTGTTTCCATAGGAGAGTTAACTGGTTTTGCATCATTCATCTCAAAAGTTTCAATTACTTCTTGTATTTTGTGACTTTGGTTCAGAATATAACTGCCATCTTCTTCTCTTTCAATCTGTATGCCAAGGTAATGTTTTATGTCACCTAAGTCTTTGGTCTCAAAGTCCTTATTTAGAGCTTGTAGTAGTTTGATGTGATCCCCTTCTTCCTCAAAGCATACTAACAGATCATCCAAGTATATGAGCACAAAGATCCACCTACCAGCCAGTTTCTTAGTATACAAGCAGGGATCTGCTTTGCTCCTTTGAAATTTTTCTTTTGTGAGCACATCATTCATTTCATATTCCATGCTCTAGCTGCCTGTTTGAGGCCATAGAGCCCTTTCTGGAGTTTGCATACTAGGTCTGGCTTTTGTGGATTCTCAAATCCCTGTGGCTGTTCCACGTAGATTTCTTCTGTTAGCTCCCTGTGTAAGAAAGCTGTTTTGACATCAGAGTGCTTTATCTGCATTTTCTTTGCAGCTGCTACAGTGAGCAGAGTCCTAATTGTAGTGTGTTTAACTACTGGAGCAAATGTCTCATCATAGTCTTCTCCATATTTTTGAGAATATCCTTTGGCTACTAGTCTTGCTTTGTATCTCTCAACTGTACCATCAGTGTAATACTTGATTTTAAAAGTCCACTTACAGCCAATAGCTTTTCTTCCTGTTGGTAGTTCTGTAAGCTTCCAGGTGTGGTTATTATGCAGAGATTTTATCTCCTCTTCAGCAGCCTTTATCCACTTATTGGCTTCCCCTTCTGGAAGTTGTGATACATCTTTCCAACATGTAGGTTCACATATGTAGGCTGTATTTGCTTTGTATGAAAGTCGAACAGGTGGCTTGCCCTTATTCTCTCTTGTTGAACGCCTTGGTTCATTGTTAGTGCTTGGTTGTATCTGCTCATCTGTGGTGTCAAATTCAGTGCCAACTTCAACTATTTGTTCTGGAGATGTACATGTAACTTGTTCAGTATCTTTCACCTTTTCTCGTCTTTGTTCTAGTGAAGTCATTACACCATCTCTTACGTCTTCAATAAATGTTACACTGTTACTGATCACCACCTTGTCACAATCTTTGGATCCAGAATTCTGTATCCTTTGGAATTTTCTGCATATCCAATGTAGGAAAAATAACTGCTCGCCAACAAAATTGGATATTGCTCCTATTTTGTACTTCTTTATAAAATTCAGAGAGTTATGCCTTTTGAAAGAAAAGATTATTTATTTGATAAATTCAGTTATTGCAAAACAGGTATACAACCTTAGTTGATCTTCATGTGCTGGTAATGGGAGAGAGAGAGAGCAGTCCTTGATGACAAAATCCTTTAGAAGAGTTGCTCCTTCTTATTGATGGTTTTCTCTCTCTGATCTTCTTAGCTTAAAGGTCAGTTTATACACTTTTTCAGTCCAATACAAATGCATTGAACACCTCTAGATCCTCCCATCACTTGTGGTTAAGTCCATATTAGTACTTTCCCAGAAATAGGTTGTGGTAGGTTTTTTTATTTTCTTCCAAAGTTTCTACCCCTCTTGGGGGCAGTAGAGGATTACTTTTGGCATATGTCCAAATGACCATTCATTAGGATAATGTAAATGGTGTCTGATATATAAAACAATCACTCTTTCTTAAATGAATATACATAAATTATCACAAAACCTTATATGTTCAAAATACATCAAGAGAAAACACCCCTTTCCTTATTTATATGAATAATATATATACTATTATTAAATGAGAAAACCTCAATACATGTTTTTTCTGTACAAACTCTTTTGTGACCAGGCCATGCATCACAGTAAAAACCAAATATAGTTTCTCCTTACTCCTCACCTAAGACAGCTGTCCTGTCATTTAACACACACACACTCTACCATACAGACCATGAATATCTCTACAAGAATGTAAAGGAATGACCCTAATCCTAAGAATAGGGATTCACCAGACTGATGACCAAGGTTTTTTTAATGACAGTGTCTCCTCTAAGAGCCAAGGATACTATTGGAATTAGTTCTTGTTAGTAAAAATGTATAATTAAAATATAACAGAATCTTACATCCAACAAGGATACCTTCCACTGCCCGATTTTGCAGTTTGCTGCGTTTCTCTTCTGGAATATAAGCAAATGCTTTGCACCCAAAAACTCTGATGTGTTTAACACTGGGTTTTTCACCATGCCACAGTTCATATGGTGTTTTCATGACAGATTTGGAGTAGAATCTGTTTTGCAGGTAAGTAGCTGTCATTGCTGCTTCAACCCAGTATTTTTCAGATAGTCCGGAATCAGTCAGCATACATCTGATCATTTCTGTTAGGGTTCTATTTTTCCTTTCAGCTACCCCATTCTGTTCTGGTGTATATGGGACAGTCTTTTGATGCTCTATCCCAAGCTGTTTTAAGAAATTCTCTACTTTGTGTCCAGTGAATTCTCCTCCATTGTCACTTCTGAACACAAGTGGTTTTCTCTGAAATTTGTTACTTGCCTTTGTCACATAATCTTGCAGTTTTTCAAACACTTCTGATTTGTTTTTCATTAGATATGTGACTGTGTATCTTGAATGGTCATCTGTAAAAGTCACTATGTATCTATTACCTCCTGGTGTAAGCACTCGCATAAGACCACATACATCACTGTGTATGAGGTCAAGTGTTTTTGAAGCTCTGTTCTGGCTTACCTTTGGAGGAGTTGCTCTTGTAGCTTTGGCTTTGATACAACACTCACATCTCACGGTAGTTGGACAGGCTGACAATACTAGATCTTTTGTCAGGTTCTGCCTAATCAGTTCTTGTATGCCATTTGGATGTCTGTGACCTAGACGTCTATGCCACATGTGAATGCAGTTGTTGTGCCCCTGTGTGCAGAGTTGTGCCTGCTCCTTTACTGTGTCCAGTCGATATAGATGCTTATCCACTATGGCTGTTGCTATTACCTTTTCTCCATTCTGGATTGTACACTTGGAATTTTTGTGTCACCTTGGAATTTTGTGATAAGTCCTTTGAATCCCAGTTTCCTTACAGATAAGAGCCCACCTTCTAGTTTTGGAACATGTAGCACATCCTTTATTGGTATAGGCCATCTGTGTCCGTCAGCATTGTGACATTTAAGAATTCCATGCCCAATTCCTTCAGCTGTAGCGCTACTTCCATCTGCAAGGTAAATAGTTTCTTTGTTATTTGGATCAAACTCTGTAAAGAAGTTTCTGTCCCTTGTCATGTGACTTGTTGCCCCTGAATCTATATACCAGTTCTGGTTTGAAAGGGAGTTTGTTACTTTAAAAGTTCCGTGCCACTGATCTCTATCGTCATTCATTGTAGTTCTGACTGTTTGTTTAAAACTTCTTGGAAATGTTGCCCTTTGCTCTGCCTTCCATATTGAACAGTCTTACTTAAAGTATCCTGGTTTCTTGCATCTGAAGCAAACTTTGCTCTCTTTCTTATGTAGCTTTGTGTCTGTGGCTTTAAGAACTGCCTCCGTATTACTTTCTGTGCTCTCAAATGTTTGCTCCTTTCTGCGCATGTATTCATCTATGAGCCGGGTTTTGACAAATTCTAGTGTTAGTTCAGCTTCAGGCCTTGTTTCCAGGGCATTAATCAGTGCACTGTATGATTCAGGTAAACTGCACAGAAGTATGGCTGATACGTGGCTGTCTTTTATATCCTCTCCAATTGCCTGGAGTTGTGCCACAACCTGCAACATTGCATTTATATGCTCCTGTATGTCTTTTCCTGAACCTAATCTCATCTGGTATAGTTTCCTTAGCAGGAATAGTTTGCTATTCAGGCTGGAACTTTCATGTAGTTTTTGCAATGCATCCCACATGCCTTTAGCAGTATTCTGATGCCTTATATGAATAAGCTGTTCATCTTCCACTAACAGACTTATTGTTGCCCAGGCCTGTCTGTTTTTCTTATCCCATTCCTGGTGATTAACATCTGGTCTATCTGTAGTTATAGCTTCCCACAAGTCATCTCTGGATAGCAGCATTTCTACTTTAAACTTCCACAGTTGATAATTCTCATTATTCAGTTTAGCCACTGCTAGTTTAAGTTCTGAGCTGCTAGCCATGTCTGCCTCACTTCCTTGTATAAAGCTGTGATTCTTACTTGTGCTTTGTAGTTCACAGAACCTCTGGAAGATTCCTTGTGCCAGTCTGTTCACTGAGTTGGATTTTGCCTGGGCCCATAACCTGTTGGCAGAGTTGGTCTTTATGATGATCACACAGGGAACACTCAGCACAGCAACTTGGGAAAAGATTTACTTGTGAATCACTTAGGGATAATACAGAGCACATTTAACAGTGTGCAAGATAAAAACCAATATGGTGGAGGTGGAGTGCAGTAATACAACAGCAAAGATCATTGCAATCATACATTAACAATATTCACAGCGCCACCCTGTGACCATTTTAAGACTCCAGTGTAAGCATGAATGCTGTTGCATGTATTCCAACAAAAACAAGGCAAAGTTAGTTATAGGAATAGTTTTTATCATAGTACGTTCTTGGAATGGAAGATGGCAAGGCATAGCTAGAACACTCATCTAGTCATGGGTGAATTTATTCGCCAGGCGCGAATTTGCGCGATTCGCCGGCAGCGAATAAATTCGCAAAACGCCCGCGGAAATTCGCGTCAAAAATTCGGCCGGCGCCGTTTCGCGAATTTCGCTAATTTTTCGGCGAAACGGCGCAAATTCACCCATCACTACACTCATCCTATCTGTGCCTTGCTATCTTACGTTCCATCAGCTTGTGCTCCAACAAGGACTGATAGGTGATGTAGTAATGAAGAAGGATTAAAGGAATATTTCCGTGTGAAAATAAAAACTTGGCTATGCAAAATAAAAAATGTTTCTAATAAAAAAGGTTTCTAATATAGTTAGTTAGCCCAAAATGTAATATATAAAGGCTGGAGTGAACAGATGTCTAATAAAACTTTCTGCTTTTCAGCTCTATAACTCTGAGTTAGTCAGCGACTTGAAGGGGGGCCACATGGGACATAACTGTTCAATGAGTTTGTAATTGATCCTCAGCATTCAACTCAGATTCAAAAGCAACCCATGTGCCCCCCCCCTCAAGTCTCTGATTGGTTACTGCCTGGTAACCAATCAGTGTAAACCAAGAGAGCTGAAAAGCAGGAAGTAGTGTTCTGGCTATTATGTTACACATCCAGTCACTCCAGCCTTTATACATTACACTTTTGGCTAACTAACTATATTAGATACATTTTTTATTTTGCACAGCCTATCTATTTACCCAGTTTTTATTTTTACACTGAACAATTCCTTTAAGGTTATATTTACTCCCTGATCTATTTCTGCTGTAGATAGGGTTGCCATCCGGCCGGTATTTTACTGGGCTAGCCGGTAAAACACCTGCCAAGGCCGGTATTACAAATTTACCGGCAATGTAGCTGCCGGTAAATTTGTAATACCCTTAAAAAGACCCCCTTGGCTCGCCCCCAATCCCATGTAAACTTACCTTGTCCTTCGGTTCTTGTCCTGGCCGCGATGTGGCCCCTTTGCGACACAACCCCGCCCCCTTTGACGTCACGCCACGCCCCCTTTTTGTACCCGCCCCCACCAGCCGGAATTTTTTTTGGCAAAAGGTGACAACCCTAGCTGTAGAGGATACGACCACTAGCTGGAAACCTAAAGGTGTATTTTTAAACCCTACCAAGCCAATCTCTACAGTGGTGTCACAAGTCTCTGCTCTGCCTCAAATATATTTGTCTGCATAATCTAACTCAACTGAATCTGTGGGTATTAACCCTGTATAGTATATTTGACTAAAAGTATTTTTGCTCTAGTTTTGTTTCAACACAGCAGCAGAGAGGTGTGGTCAAACAACACCATCCCCCTTCCTCCTCCTTTCTGTCAGTCACAACCATAAATAAAAAATACTATAGTCTGTAAAACTGGAATCACTGAATAAGGGAAATTATACAAGGATAACTGATTTTATCTCCTGATCTCAAGTTGATACAACTATACAGTACATATAGGATTTTGAGAAATACAGATATAAGACCTGTTATCCCAAATGCTCGGGCCTGGGGTTTTCCAGATAACAGATCTTTCTGTAATTTGGATCTTCATACCTTAAGTCTACTAGAAAATCATGTAAACATTACATTTTTTGCTTCCAATAGGGATTAATTATATCTTAGTTGGGATCAAGTACAAGCAACTGTTTTATTACTACAGAGAAAAAGGAAATAATTTTTAACAATGTTGATTTGGATAAAATGGAGTCTATGGAATACAGCATTTACATAATTCAGAGCTTTCTGGATATCGTGTTTCCTGATAACGGATCCATACCTGTACCAAACAAAAATCTAAATGCGAGAAAATACTTAAGCACAGAGCACTAGCGGTGTTAAAACCATCGCTTTATTTTAGGTATGCAATGAATCCACTATTTTGGATACAGCCGAACCTCCAAATCCTTTGCGAAAGATTCGGCCGAATACCGAACCAAATCCGAATCTTAATTTGCATATGCAGATTAGTGATGGGAAGGGGAAAACATTTTTTACATTTCCCCCCCCCCAATTTGGAGGAAGTGGCTTTTGCCACAAAACGCGTCAAGCATTAGTTTGTTGTGTGCTCCATTCATGCTTTTTAAAATGTTCTAAGTAAAGCGGTGGTTTTAACACTGCTGGTGCCCCGTGATTGAGGATTTTCTTGCTGGCATGTACACACTTTGGGAACGGATACACGTAGCAGCACAGAGGTGTCTCCTTCAATGGTCAGTGAGTGCTCCCTGCTCTTGTGCTCATTAAAAATCAAAATGCAAAAATGAGAGTACACCCAGGTTGTGTTGCTGGAAATGCTGTGCACCCTTTGGACTATTACACGCATACACACACATATTTATATTTATATGGATAACAAATATGAAATGGACCATCTAAAATGTTTTTGAAGGATATAAAGAACACACTAAAGCATGTCAGAAGCTCAGCACTAGTGCTACGAAAATGACCCATAATATACCTGTATTTACTCTCACATGTCACACATTTTACTAAAGTTAGCTTTTTTAAAAAAATATTCACATATTTGCACACTTACATACACATAGTTCTACAACTTTTAGAAGTGTACACATAGGGGCACATTTACTTAGCTCGAGTGAAGGATGAGAAGGAAAAAAACGTTGAATTTCGAAGGTTTTTTTAGCTACTTCGACCATCGAATTGGCTACTTCGACCTTCGACTATGACTTCGAATCGAACGATTCGAACTAAAAATCATTCGACTATTCGACCATTTGATAGTCGAAGTACTGTCTTTTTAAAAAAAACTTCGACCACCTAAAACCTACTGAGCACCAGTGTTAGCCTATAGGGAAGGTCCCCATAGGCTTTCTAAGTATTTTTTTAGCGAAGGAAAATTGTTCAATCGATAAATTAAAATCCTTCGAATCGTTCCATCGAGCGATTTTTCCTACGGTCGTTCGTTCAAACGAACGAATTGAGGTAAATCCTTTGACTTTGATATTCGAAGTCGAAGGATTTTACTTTGACGGTCGAATATCGAGGGTTATTTAACCCTCGATATTAGACCAATAGTAAATGTGCCCCTACTGTATGGCTACACAAGCTCACACTTTACTACATTTGTTAAAGTTGTTTATTGTCCATGTCCATTACCTTTTCTTTTACAGCATGACTAGTGATCAGTTTTTGATCACTGATCACACAATTAAGTATTATGCTTATGCTGTTTTATGTCAGAGCTTCAGTTTCATAGTTGTGAAGAATAAATATGAACAGTATTTACTCATTTTAGATGAAAATATGTACTTTCCATGTATATGTTGTGTTCTGGGGTCTTGGTACTGCTAGGGGGTCCTACGATACATACTACACATGCTTTGCAATTTGCAAAAACTGCCACACATACCACATACTATACCACATAGAAAACCTATGTATATTGAGCATCAAACTGTTCAGTGGACCCCTAGCATTCAAATTTAGGATGTTTTATCTTGGAAGCTAATGACATGTGAGAGATAAGATGCTGCAAACTGAAAGCTCTGAGAGACTTTTTTGTAATTTTTATTTAAAAATGCAAATTTGGCAAAACTTTACAGTTGGGTAGTTTGGAGTAGAAATACTTACTTACCCATTTTGGATTAGTCAGAACGTGTTTGTCCCAAAAATGTATGGTTTCCTTGGGAAAATATACAGCTGGTGGAATTGTTGCCCTTGACATCTTAAGTAGATTGTGTGGCCCCCCCACATAAATGTCTGTCTGCTGTGACTGATTACTTTTGTGTAAACTTGAAAATATATCAGTACTGAGATTACGTTGCTACTGCACTGTTCCACTATAACTATAAGGACCTGTATTGTTCACACATGTAAAACCCTATTGTTCACACCTGTAAGAAGATTGTATTGTTAAAACTTCAGAATGTAAGCATCCTTAATTTTCATCTGCTCACACCTCTATTCTGGCTGCACTAATCTGCCTGTGTGTGCCATACTCTGCCTGCCATATTCTCCCTGGGTGGGCCATACTCTGCCTGCCCTACTCTGCCTGTGTGTGCCATACTCTGCCTGCCCAATGTTCCGTGCATGTGCCATACTCTGCCTGCCCTATGTTCCCTGTGTGTGCCATACTCTGCCTGCCCTATGCTCCCTGTGTGTGCCATACTTTGCCTGCCCTATGTTCCCTGTGTGTGCCATACTCTGTCTGCACTATGATCCCTGTTTGTGGCATATCCTTCCTGCCCTATGCTCCCTAGGTGTGCCATACTCTGCCTGCCCTACTCTGCCTGTGTGTGCCATACTCTTCTCTGCCTTCCCTATGCTGCCTGTATGTGCCATAGTCTGCCTGTGTGTGCCATATATAACTCTGCCTGCCCTGCTTAAATCGTCCTACAAAAACATATAATACTGTAGCTAATTATTTAAATATCAGTGTACAGTGTCAAATTGTCCATGTATTTTTTTACCAAGAAATGCAGCTCCCCCCCCATAAGTACAGTGAGTACAGGTACACATATGTAACCCTAATTTGGTTATTGTCTATTTAATTCGCAAATTCACCCTTGGCAATCCAGGGGTCCTGAGTCTCTTTTATGTATGAAAGTACTAGGAACTGGTATTTACAGTGCAGTGCCTCCACCTAGGGAACACTGAGGAGCATGCCTCAGGGAGATTCCACTAGGAATAATACAACACACAGTTTGCAAATGAAACAAATATAAACTTTATATAAAACAGTAGTGAAAGAACTTGGGCAATCTAATACACAATACACTCCTGCACTGGGGACATGTGGGACCTACCTAACTCACTGGTACCTGAATGTTTCTCCAACACAGTCCTTTTTATTATCAAAGTCCCAATTCTCTGGAAGGGGTTAATAACCACACATGTCCCTTCCCCAGAGCTCTTATACCCTAGGTAGCGCTACCTTTTCCAAAAGTACCTCTCCCTTTGGAATTTAGCAGCTGCTCCCACATAGCAGGTAAATGCAAAAGACCTGTCCTCAAATTGGGGCCCCACACTTGTATCCTTGCCAGTATCCTCCCTTGGGTGGCTCACTCACCGGGGTGCTTGCAGAGGCAATCACACTGGAGATCACAGGCAGCTCTGCAGCAGGATTAATCTCACCAGTGGCACCTTTCTCCTTCTGAGTCTCTAGCAGTTTGGCAGAGCTCTCTCTGTACTTCCACAGATGCAACAGCTTGGACAGTCTCAAAAGAACTTGTTCTGGCTGGATTTTTCAGCATACAATCCCTGGTATACTCTGTCAGAGACCCTATACAAATGGCTCCAAAGTCAGACACTCCCTCTCTCCCAAGGATGCACTGGGGCACCCAACCAATCAGATGGCTCTCCAGCCTGTAACTGGGCTGGATGATGTCATAGACAGAAAAACAGGAGAAGGATTTGTCTGATCGCCTACACAAAGTTGCATACATATCTATATCAACAGCTATATATACAGAAGAAAAATATATATAAAAATCATGGAGAGAAATTATGGATTTCGTACTTTGCACCATGTCTATAATCAATTTATATACGATCTGAAATTCTCAAAGATGTTTTCATGTATCTTCTGTGCTTTGTCTGTTTTTTCTCTCTTTTATTGGATTTTAGGCAATCACATTCTACATTACTACTTTACTGCGGTGGTTTCAGATGTGACCCATGGCCTGCCACAGTATTCAGTTGTAGGTTATGTGGATAACTTGTTTTTTGGAAGGTACAGCAGTGACACACGGCATCCTGAACTTTTGATTCCATCACTAAAAGGACTTAATGATCTCATAAAGGAGTTAACCATTAATGCACATGACAAAGAGAATGCAGATATAATAATGATGAAACTGATCATGTCTTCATTAAACAAGACTGGTGAGTGTCATATACAATAGTGCAATATACAATACATACATTGTACACCTTCCTCTCATATGCCTCATATAAATGCAATAAGTTTATTTTCTGCATGGGAAACATTATTGTATAGTAGTCAAGTCTGAATGAGCAAGCTGGTAGAAGTGACTAAGACCTCTTATAACTTATCAACATTTACACAGTATTATGTATCCTAATTATAATTTATAAAGATGTAAGTCTCCAAGGAGTTAGATAAAAAAGAGAAGATGCCGGCTCCAATCTCCTTTGGACTAATTATAATATATCAATAGAGCAAATCACTTATAAACTTTGCGGGTCAAATCCCTTATTTTTGTGTATATATATATATATGCATGTAATGCTCAAGTTGCTCAAATTTCTACGTTTCTAGGCAATCCTTACCAAGCAGAAAAATCTGGCCTGGGTGTCCAGACCCCAGGCCCTTCACTCCAATCGTTAAATGATAGAAAACAGCCAAAGAGCTTTACACTCACCAAGTTAGCCGAATGGTCCGGGTGCCGTGCCCCGAACCCGTAGCTTAGGCAAACTCTGTCTTCAAAATAAATCTGCACGCACTCCTGCAACCATGGCCGTGGAGGTTAAAAATGTAACTTTATTCCATGTAGTTAAAAGATATGCGTCCTAACGCGTTTCGTATCAGCAGATACGTAATCATAGGCACTTGTTAACAAAATGACCGTTACAACAATTTAAACCTAATTAGAGGAAATGACGTCCTGGATGACCCTACTTAGGGTACTCCCATCGGACTTAATACTTAAAAACAATTAACTCTTAACAAATCGGAAAGTTACTACTACAAAAATTCATCATTTGAAAAAATACAATTAGAAGAAATTGCAATCTTAAGGAAATTCATTCTTACTTTATACAAAGCATGTAAATCATAATAAAACATTTCTATGCACATTTCAATTTTAATATTTTGAATTTAATACTTCAAGCCCACCTTTATACTTTTTGAATTTCATATTTAAATATTATTTAGATTTCATATTTAAAAATTGATTTCATGCTTTTAGATTCTACAGAAAAACTTCTAAAGCGAAAAAGCTGAAAACCTAAATCCATCGCTTAAACACATGTATCATCACTTTTAAACTGAAACATTTTTGCTTCTTAACACAGACTCATATTGAAACCTTGTTACATGATCTCTGGTCATGTCTATTAGCTCGAGTGTCGCAAATCCATACGATTACGTCAAATTCCTGTTCCTACCTTCTACGTTGTTTAATACTTAAACTACGGAACTGCCGACTATAAAGTTATAATTTAATTAATTAATTTATTCCCAGACTCTAAATGAAAAACTAAACGTTTAATTAAATAATAAAATAAAATAAAATAAACTGTAAAGAGACAATGTACATACTTTAACTTAATGAAAACTGCTGAATAAATTCATGTGCGGACTTATCTTCAGTGGCAAGCCAAAATATATTTTTAAATTGTTTGAAACGCTGGTGGACGTGAATAGGTTTGTTCGTAAAATTGTTCTTAAAAAGTATTTTCTAACTGAGAGTGGGGAGGGAGACGGTGATGACATAGGCTGTACATATGAAGAAGTTAGTAGAGACTTTGTACAATCGGACTTGTCTATATCGGACTTTGATGCAGGTGGGGAACCATCTAATCTAATGTGTAATAAATTGGAAGAGGCAATTAATGATCTTGAATGTGATAGTGGTTTAAGACTTGATTTTCAGGATGAAGTAGCCTTGTTTAATTTAAATTCTTTGTCTGCAGAAACGGATAACGATGTTCTAAAGTTGCACGGAATTAATTTGAATGACATTAATAGGTTAAGGGATAAATCAAAATTTTACCCTGTACATCAGAGAGGCCCTGCGGTTGAAGCTTTTCAGGATCTTATAGAAAAAGAATTAAAGTTGTTAAAAAAGGGCACTACAAAAGTGAACTCAAATTTGTCAGGGTCTGAGACCCAAGCGCTGAAGGAGTTAAGTCTTGATGAAACAATCGTTATCCGTAAGGCAGACAAAGGAGGGAAGGTTGTGGTCCTTGATAGGGCTGACTATCTTAATGAAGTGAATAGACAGCTCAATAACACAGACTCATATAGGACTTTGAAATCAAACCCTCAAGAATCGTTCCAAGGCAAGCTATTGGAGCTGGTGGAAAGGGGCATGCATTTAGGTATTTATACTGAAAGGATTAAAAATTATATAATTCCTGAGAACCCCAGTATCCCGATTTTCCATATCTTGCCTAAAGTGCATAAGAGCAAACGCCCGCCTGAGGGAAGACCGATAGTGTCTTGTATAGGCTCTCTTAATGAGAATTTAGCTGAATTAATTGACATGTTTTTACAGCCTTTAGTAAAACGATTAGATTCGTATCTGTGTGACACAAAGCATGTATTGCAAGTTTTGGATGGTTTTGTTTGGGATGAGGGTATTTATAGTTGGGGCACGATTGACGTAGTCAGTCTTTATTCCAATATACCACATGAGAAAGGGATAGAGGCAGTGCGTTATCATTTACAGAAGTACAGTAGTTACAACATAGAGATTATTGAATTTATAATTGAAGCTTTGCACTATCTTCTAACACACAATTTTTTCACATTTGATCGGACTTTTTACCTCCAAACATGCGGCACCTCAATGGGTGCGAAATTTGCGCCCACCTATGCAAATTTGTACATGGGGTGGTGGGAGGAAGTCCACCTTTTTGGGGGTAAAGTCACAGGGGTTAATTTTATTAAGTTATATAAAAGGTATGTGGATGACCTGATCATGGTTTGGAGAGGTTCAGAGTCACAGTTTATAAGTTTTGTAGACAGTCTTAATCACAATGACTGTAATTTAAAATTCACTTTTTCTTTTGATCATGCTACTATAGATTTTTTGGATTTAAAATTAAAAAGTAAATCAAGTGAAATAATAAGCACGGTATATAGGAAAGAAACAGCGGGGAATTCGTTGTTGCGGGCGGACTCCTGCCATCCTAAACATATTTTCAAAGCAGTACCAATTGGGCAATTTCAACGATTGCGTAGAAATTGCAGTACAGACGTAGAGTTTTTGTCACAATCAGTACAACTGAGGGATCGTTTTTTGGCTCGAGGATATTCTCTACCCCTTTTAGAAACAGCTTTTGTGAAGGCTTTTAAAGAAGATAGGAATACACTCTTAAATAGAGAGAAAAAGTTTAAAAGCTCCACAGAAAGTACTTCACCACTGTTTATCACTACTTATAGTAGGCAGTTTTACAAGATTAAGAAAATAGTTCAAAAATATTTACCTGTTTTAGATGGAGATGACAAATTGCGAAGGGTTATGGAAAATGGATGTAGGTTTGTGTCACGTCGAGCCAGAACAATTGGAAACATCTTGTCACCGAGCGATGTATGTGGGAAGCAGAATAGTCCGAGAACATGGCTGAATGTATGGGGTACTTACCCATGTGGAGCTGGTCGTTGCGTGACTTGTAAATACATAGAAAAGGCTCCAGTTTTTGTGAGCAGTAGTACGACCAATACCTATCATAATAAATGCTATATAAACTGTAACACCACTTTTGTAGTGTATCTTTTGACTTGCAAGAAATGCACCATTCAATATGTAGGAAGTACCACTAGGAATTTAAAATGCAGAATGCGCGAACATATACATAGCATTGAAACCCGCAGTAACAGCACAACAGTATCCAGGCATTTTTTGGAATGCAGTAATGGTGACATAACTAACCTTAAAATCCAAGGAGTAGAAAAGATTTATCAGTCCTCAAGGGGTGGTGACAAAGCAGCGAAACTTCGTTATAGAGAAGCGTATTGGATATTTACATTAGACACGAGGCAGCCAAAAGGATTAAATTTTCGATTTGACGTGGTGTGTCATGTTTAAATAGATTCAAAATAGATATTTATGATATTTTTAAAAATATATTGTGGCTTGCCACTGAAGATAAGTCCGCACATGAATTTATTCAGCAGTTTTCATTAAGTTAAAGTATGTACATTGTCTCTTTATTTTATTCTATTATTTAATTAAATGTTTAGTTTTTCATTTAGAGTCTGGGAATAAATTAATTAATTAAATTATAACTTTATAGTCGGCAGTTCCGTAGTTTAAGTATTAAACAACGTAGAAGGTAGGAACAGGAATTTGACGTAATCGTATGGATTTGCGACACTCGAGCTAATAGACATGACCAGAGATCATGTAACAAGGTTTCAATATGAGTCTGTGTTAAGAAGCAAAAATGTTTCAGTTTAAAAGTGATGATACATGTGTTTAAGCGATGGATTTAGGTTTTCAGCTTTTTCGCTTTAGAAGTTTTTCTGTAGAATCTAAAAGCATGAAATCAATTTTTAAATATGAAATCTAAATAATATTTAAATATGAAATTCAAAAAGTATAAAGGTGGGCTTGAAGTATTAAATTCAAAATATTAAAATTGAAATGTGCATAGAAATGTTTTATTATGATTTACATGCTTTGTATAAAGTAAGAATGAATTTCCTTAAGATTGCAATTTCTTCTAATTGTATTTTTTCAAATGATGAATTTTTGTAGTAGTAACTTTCCGATTTGTTAAGAGTTAATTGTTTTTAAGTATTAAGTCCGATGGGAGTACCCTAAGTAGGGTCATCCAGGACGTCATTTCCTCTAATTAGGTTTAAATTGTTGTAACGGTCATTTTGTTAACAAGTGCCTATGATTACGTATCTGCTGATACGAAACGCGTTAGGACGCATATCTTTTAACTACATGGAATAAAGTTACATTTTTAACCTCCACGGCCATGGTTGCAGGAGTGCGTGCAGATTTATTTTGAAATCCAAGGAGTTAGATAACCATATAAAAGCACAAGGCTGCAGACTGGGTTATACTGGTTACTTTTATAAGGTGACTTCTAATATTGTTATAGATTTTAGAAGGGATGCATTAGTCATTATAATATCAATCTTAAAGTGGACCTGTCACCTAGACATAAAAAATCTGTATAATAAAAGTCCTTTTCAAATTAAACATGAAATCCAAATTCTTTTTTTATTAAACCATTTATAGCTGTTGTAAACTCGTTGAAAAATCTCAGCTGTCGATCAAATATTGCCTGCCCCTCCTCTATTATTGCCTTAATAACAGTGCCCACAAAATGGCTCCTGCCTGCTTGCTATAATTATGAATTCCCAGACCGAACGAAACAAGATTCAAATAATTTATATAGTGTAATTAAAGCTTATTTTTCTTGACTAACGTGATAAAATAGGATTTGGAATAATTTTTCCAGAAGACAGGTCCCCTTTAAGGGAGGTATGTGCTCTGACCAGCTTCTCAACAAGCCCCTCTCCTAAATACTTTTTTTAATGGGGATATAGATCTCACCGGTACATCTGAGTTTTCCCTGGTCACACCCTCTTGGCAGCAGCTTCCTATTTTACATATAGCATTTCCAGACTCAAGATTTACTATGATCTGCTCCCGGATCCAATAAAAATTCAAAATTCTTTATGGCACAGTGCAACATAAACAACTACTGATGAGCAAAGCACTTCCTCAAAGCATAATTACAATCATCACACCATTATAGATAACACCACTCCCAAACAAAATCTTAAAAGGATCTCTTAAAGACACGTTAAAGACATATTTCAGAATTCACACCTCTGTACATAATTAAAGGAGAACTAAAGCCTAACTAAAAAAGTAGACTTCAAATGTTGTACATTATGTTTTGTGCTTCTGCACCAGCCCAATGCAACCACAGCCCTTTAGCAGTAAAAATCTGTGTCTCCAAAGATGCCCCAGTAGCTCCCCATCTTCTTTTCTGCTGATTCACTGCACATGCTCTGTGCTACTGTCACTTACTGAGCTTAGGGACCCACTCACAATATACAGTACACATAGAATAGAAATGTCACAATATAAGTCTGATTAGTAATTAATACAGATAATTACTACATGGCAGCACAGAAACCAGTGCAATTAGCATCAGAATTTAATAATCAGCAAACCTGTAGCATCAGCTTATATTACAGGGGAAGCTCATTTTCTGCTGGATAATTAGTGACGACCCCTAAGCTTAGCTTCTCAACAGCCAATCAGAGCCCACTGAGCATGTGAGGGTCACAGACACTTTCCAAGATGGTGACCCCCTGTGACAAGTTTGAAGTCCTGGATCATTGCTGCTATTGACAAGCTGAAACTTTAGCCTCGTGCAATAAGTTCACTATATAAAATGTGGCATTTTTAGCCATATTCATTTTTAGGGTTTAGTTGTCCATTAATACCTTTTAAAAAAATTTACACTTTCAAGTTTTGCAACTCTACATAATTTTGGAACTTGTATACAGCTTTATAATTATGCATTATACATCATATAATATATACATTTATATATTTATTCATTTATTCCAATTTTGAATTCATTCTCCAAAACTCTCAAGCATAGGCGGATGGTGATTTTTTTGTTTGGGTAGGCTAAAAAATGGTAAGTATCTACATTCATATGAAAAAGTTTTGGAACCCCTATTAGCCTGCATAATAATTTACTCCACTTTCAACAAAAAAGATAACCGGTATTTCTTTCATTTCCCAGAAACTGGGGTGTTTTTTTTTAGTGAAACAGTATTCAGTTGTTTGAAATTAAATCAAATGTGAAAAACTGGCTCTGCAAAAATGTGGGTACCCTTGTAATTTTGCTAATTTGATTGCATGTAAATACTCAATTCTGATTACTGGCAACACCAAATTGGTTGGGTTAGCTCCTTAAAGGAACAGTAACACCAAAAAATGTAAGTGTTTCAAAGTAATGCAAATATCATGTACTGTTGCCCTAAACTGGTAAAACTGATCTGTTTGCTTCAGAAACACTACTATAGTTCATATAAACAAGCTGCTGTGGAGCAATGGCGGAAATTGAAAAACGGCTATATGGCACATTTTTAACTAATGGATAACAGATAACACCATTATGTTCTACAGAGTTTATCTGCTGTGTAACCTGAGACTTTTCTCCTTTGAATGGCTGCCCCCATTGTACACAGCAGCTTATTTATATAAACAATAGTAGTGTTAACACAGCAGTTTTACCAGTGCAGGGCAACACATAATATTGCATTATATTTTCATTACTTTAAAACATTTTTATTTTTTGATGTTACTATTCCTTTAAGCTTTGAACTTCATAGGCAGGAGTGTCCAATCAAAAGAAAAGTGACCAATTGCAAGTTGTGCTTCTCCTCTGAAGGAAAGTGCTTTGGACTGCTGAGACAACAATGAAGTTATTTGGCTAAAACAAAAAGCGCTTTGCATGCCAGAAGAAGAACACCGCATTCCATGAAAAACACCTGCTACCGACTGTCACATTTGGTGGAGGTCCCATCATGCTGTGGGGCTGTGTGGCTAGTTCAGGGGCTGTGTGGCTAGTTCAGGGGATGTGTGGCTAGTTCAGGGGCTGTGTGGCTAGTTCAGGGGATGTGTGGCTAGTTCAGGGGCTGTGTGGCTAGTTCAGGGGCTGTGTGGCTAGTTCAGGGGCTGTGTGACTAGTTCAGGGACTACTGGGGCCCTTATTAAAGTCGAGGGTTGGATGAATTCAATCCAATATCAACAAATTCTTCAGGATAATGTTCAAGCATCAGTCACAAAGTTGAAGTTCCGCTGCAGGGGTCGGATATTCCAACAAGACAATGACCCTAAACACACTTGGAAATCTACAAAGACATTTATGCAGAGGGACAAGTACAATATTCTGGAGTCCCCCGACTTGAATATCATGGAAAATTTATGGGATGATTTGAATCAGACTGTCCATGCTCGGCAGCCATCAAATTTAACTGAACTGGAGAGATTTTGTATGGACCAATGGTCACAAAACTACTGTTCCCATAAGGCATGTTATATATTAAAAGGAAGTTGCTATGACAAAACAAAAAAATGACAAACAAAACTCCAATGAATTAAGAGGGGTTCCCAAACTTTTTCATATGACTGTATCTGCAATGACCAACATCAATACAATAGACTTACCCCAACAATGTTTTTTTGTCACACACATGTTGATAACTCTGTAGTTCTAATGCAAAAATGTTGTTTGTAGCAGTGTAGGGTAACAGAAAAAAAACATTTTTTTAAAACAAATGATGTTGGTCTTTTAAGGTTGGATTTTTTTCCACTCTATTCAGTCATGTTAGCTGGATTCCATATCTTTTCGTACATTCAGCTCCCAATATGTAATTTTTTGTCCCCACACTTTTGTTTTTTTCTATTAGATGCCAGCATGTCCAGCCCTTAGCAGCATTAGCCCCAGCAAAAACCTATCCAGCAAGGCAGTTCTCCTTACACCCCAGCAGAATTATATCTCTTACACACTAAACACAAACTATCATTCCCTGGTAATATAAACCCATACAATCCCAGACTTTTTACACACCTTCAATTCTCTTCATGGGATCCCCAGTTCAGTGATTTCTCCGTGTAGCTCCGCCCACTACTGTCTGGTCTAAACTTTCACTGGGAAGCAGGGCAGGCATGAGCAGCAGAGTCTGAGAGTAAGGATTTAACTCATCTACCAGCAAGGTGGAGTACATTATGGATAGATTATTACAGTCTAACCCTTGCATCTGTTCACATGTTAACGCTGCTTATTGAAGTTGACAGTGCCACGATAATGTAAGTTTTTTACCTGCTGACTCCCTGAGTTTTTTAGTAGGTTACTTGTCTAGCATAATGCTTAGGTTTGGGGAGGCTTAGCCTTCCCCAGCCTTCATTAAAATCCGCCTATGCTCTCAAGTATCTTTATCGGTCTACATAGTCATTTATTTCCCAGTCTTTATTAATACCTGCAGGAAGTAAACATCCCCCATATCTCTATTTTATTTAAGAGCTTCTATATATCTCCCTTCCACTTTCCCAATTTTGCACGTTCTATACCTTGAAAGGAGATAGATCTCTCATTACCATTATTTACACTAAAAAATGGTCTGCAATTGCAAAGGTGGCGTCTTCTCCATAGGCAGCGGAAGATGGATTTTGCAGGGGGGGCTAGGGAAAGTCCGTGGGTGGCGAGAGTAGAGCGCCGCTGCAACTTTTTTGACCATGCCCCTTTTGGCCACTCCCTTTGGACTCCACCCCTTTTCCTGTGAGCTTTCACTGAATTTCCAGGAAAATCAAACCATAGCAGTTGGGGCAAAATTTGCTAAAATCTGGCACTGCAGGAAGGGGGTATTAACATGACATGTACAATTTTAACTGAGAGCTGTGAATGCTGCACTACAAGCACATTATGGGGAAAAAGATTCTGGCACCTAAAGTACATTACACGCAGAGACTGTGAGATACTAAAAACACATACAAATGAGCAGTAAGTACTGATCTCCCCAAGAACATAACATCAGGCACCACAAGCACCATAATGAACATTATATAGTAAGAAGCAGAGGCACTGGCACACCAAATACATACATAGACAACAATGGCACCACAAGCAGTAAGATATACTGGCAGGCCAAGCACAATATAACAAAGTGGATATATTTAATAAGAATCAGTGAGCACAGGCACTCCAAGTTTATAATAAGTTCTAGCACCTCCCCATGCACTGCCTCACTCTATTGCTCTGCCAAAATGCAAGGTATGAGGAGCTGTAGGCCTGGAGCATTGTGTAACCTGTAGTACGGAAAGCCATGCAGTGATTGCATTAGTAATGTGAAAAAGTCAAATATCTCTCACTAAATGGATCCCTTTTTTGTTAGTTAGACAGCAGTGTTATATAATAATGGGGCAGTTGTACAAGTTATCCAATCCCACGGAATCAGCATAATAAATATATATAAAAATAGTAATTTAAGTTGAAAAAAAGACACGTCCAGCCTTTTGGCCTAAGTAAAACCTGTCTAACTTCTAGCTGATACAAAGGAAGGAGAACCGCCCCTTCTAAAGCTTTTCCAATTTGCTTCAAAAAATGTCTTCCTGACTCCAAGATGCAATTGGAACATTTTCTGGATTAACTTTGTACTAAGATCTTTAACCCTGTATTTTCTGTATACCCCCTGCCCAGAAAGCAGGATGGCACAGTAGAAATTCCATGTATAAATACCCTAGACTAATAGCTGAATGGCACAGTGGAAATTTCTACTTCATTTACAACATGACTGCTGAAAAGCAAGTAAAATAACCATGTAGTGGACATGGAGCATGTTTTAATATCACTCACTGCCAGGAAGAAACTGTCAATGTCATTTTTATCACAATATACCAAGACAGAAATGGCTAAGGATGTCACCATCATATGATCTGAAACAAATATGATCTGGAAGTGGGTCCTCCACATCAAGAACAATACAGAAAGCAGCGGTGTCTACTTGTATTTTACTGTGAGTGGGTACTGGCACTCATAGTAAATTACATGAAATGAGAGGCAGTGGGTTTTGGTACTGGTAAATCATGCAATTCGAACATTTTCACAGAAAAATCGAGCAATTAGAACGTTATCACAAAAAAATCGAGCAATTCCGATGTTTGCACTTCAAAATCAAGCAATTCAAGCGTTTTCACTAAAATCGAGCAATTCGAATGTTTTCAATGGAAAACTGCGAAAATCAGAAATTTTGTGGGAGATTTGCGAATTTATTCGTCGGGGGCAAAACGCGGGAATTCGGCGCAAATTCACTACTGCCCAGTCATTCCCCTTTGCTGCCTTCTGCCTGCCCCTTTCAGATTAACTCTCTCTATACCATCTACTCCCACCCTTTAAACCATTCATTCCCATTTGAGGCCTTCAGCCTGTCCTAACTACTCGTTCTCACCTTTCTGTCAGTTCCGCAGCCCACCTCTCACAACTCTGCTCTATCCCACCTGTTCAATCAGCTTTATTGTCTTCCACTGCTCATTCCATATAGGGTCACATTTATTTGTGAATTAAGGGATAGTGAGGCTCATTTATAAACTTCACTTTTTTTCGTACTGCGAATGTCCATAAGATATGTCAAAAATTGCAAATTGCGATTATTTCTGTGCAAACTCAGCATTTGAGTTAGGACACAACTTTGGTGGCAGAGAAAATATTCACAAAACAGTTTTGCAAATTGCAATTTTAAATTACCGTCAATGCTTTTTTTTCTCATCTAAAAACTTTGCACAGTGGATGCACTCACGCAAACACCTCATTTGCGAAAAATTTATGCACAATGCAAATTCGCAAAAAACGGAAAGATGTGCGCAGCAGTGCAATATTTTAACTTTTCTTGCAACTATGATTCCATTGTCCTTACATGCGCTTAATTGTAAAGGTATTTGCTCAATGCTTCTACATTACCTATCTGATCCCCTATCTTCTTCTATGACTAGTCTGCTATATTTGTGCTGCAGTCAAAAATGATCAATATGAACTATAGGTACATTTTTATTTATATTATTATTTATTTTTAGTGTGAGTCACAATAGTGCGTTTGTATTACAGGTGATGGAGCTTTTCATGTTTTCCAAATAAAGTATTCCTGTGAGCTGCGTGAGGATGGCGGCATTCATGGAAATGAAGACTTTGCATTTGATGCAAAAGAGTTTATGACGTTTGATACAGAAAATCCACAGTACCTGCCATTGGTCCAAGAGGCTCTGATTGTAACTCAGAAATGGAATGGAATTTTTGCAAAATTAAAAACAGTATACATGGAAAATGTCTGCATCAGTCACCTGAAATTTTATCTTTCTCATTTAAAAAAAGACTTGGAAAAGAAAGGTGAGACAAGATGCAGTGTTGCAATCAAGGTGCTTTTCTTTGTGTTTCTACCATTAAAATAGTAATGCCATCAATAACAAATATTTAATTCTATCCGAAAAGCAATTTACAAAATGATCATTAGCTTTTCTTAAAGGGATCCTGTCATCCCACATGACTTGGGGCAGCTGGGAAATTGACACTATGTCTAGCCCCATGTCAGATTTCAAAATTGAATATAAAAAAATCTGTTTGCTCTTTTGAGAAATGGATTTCAGTGCAGAATTCTGCTGGAGCAGCACTATTAACTGATTCATTTTGAAAACATTTTTTTTTCCCATGACAGTATCCCTTTAAAATGTATTACAGGTATGGGACCTGTTATTCAGAATGCTTGGGACCTGGAGTTTCTTAATTAGTAAAATCGGGTATTAGAGTTTGGGCGTGTTTTTTACCTTACTTGGTCTTACCCATATTTGCTTTTGCCAGTTGCATCTCCCTGCAACTCCCATTAGAGCACGTTTTACATGTGACTCTCTTCAGTCAGGTGGACCCTCTCTGTATCAAACACACACAAAGCTGATCTTACAAAGAAATATTGGTGCCAGTGGTTCTTGAGACAAAATGATATGTCTTTATTATTCAACTGATCTTTGTGTCAGTGATGTTTAGATGGTACAATCATAAATCACTTCAAGAAATTCTTCAGACACTTTCATCTCCTAGATTATACTTACACAGAACAAGCATAGTGTTCACAACAGTGAAGGTAGTACTCATATCAGTGAACTAGCCCTGAGTGCTCGGAATCTCATATTTCCAGTTACCATTTGAGTCTCTATACTGGCAGGTGCACTACAGAGTACTAACCTTACCTGGTCATCCTGTTGGAGTCTCTGGATGCTCTGCTAAATACCTTACACTTACTATCTCCTACTACTTCATACATACCCCCAGGCCCTTTAGCACACCATCTCCTCAAACAAGTGGGGACCAAAAGAGGCAGAGCACTTGGGATAAAATAGAAAAAGGGCTGACTCTTCTTCCTCTCACAACCAAATAGGCCATCTTTCATCAGGCATTTCCTCTGTAAAGCTATTAACCAGGTCTCATGCTATGCTCTTTCCTGAACAAGGGGAGTTCACTCTTATTGAAACTGGATGTAAAAAAGATGTCTGCATATTTGTTTTAATTAACTTTAGCTATTCTTCTATAGTAGTAAATGCTTGATAAAAGGCAAGTGTATATATTTTAATATTATATACCCCCAACCCCAACCTCTCACTAGAAAACAAATATATGATGTACTGTGTTCCCTAGTAACTAGACAATCACTAGGGTGACTACAAAATATAATCAAATGAAAAAGAAGGCCCACCTCTAAAGTACACAATTTTAAAGGAAGTCAGTACTATGGTTTCATTTAAGTCCATTCTTCCATCAGAACGATATCTTTTTAGGGGGTACATTCTACCTACAGTATGCTGATGAGTAGGACAACATTAAAACATTTGATCAGTCCCACTTATAATTAGCAGGGAAGAATGTCATGCTGTAGCCTTCATATTCAAGTATTCATCAACTGTCATCTCAATTATATTGTTTTCTGAGATCTTACTCTATTTATTGTTGAATATTCTCAATTTTTCTACCAGTTTCCCCCAAAGTGAAGGTTTCCAGCTCAGAGTCAGAGAGTGGTATCAAACTGCACTGCAGGGTGTATGGGTTCTACCCCCGAGATGTGGAAGTGAAGTGGATAAAGAATGGGAGAGATGAGATTTACTCAGAGGAATCAGCAGAGATCCTGCCAAACCCTGATGGCACCTATCAGATCAGAGTCAGTGTGGAGGTAACACCAGAGGAGGGCGCCACTTACTCCTGCCATGTGGATCACAGCAGTTTGGAGAATCCATTAGTTACACCTTTTGGTGAGTGTCTTTATGTTCGTTGTACATACACAACTTTATTTTTAAGATACACAAAATGAGAAGAAGAAGAAAAAATTCTAAGCAATGAAAATAAATATAAAAAATATTAAAGGGGAATGATTGCAAAAATAAAAATGTAATATAAGCTTCAGCATATTGAAATAAGAAACTTTCTAAATACAATCAATAACATATTCTGTACTGTTTCTGAAATAATCAAGTTTATCTTCACTATCCCTCTCTCAGCATCTGTTTGTCTTCATTCTGTCTTCATGTGGCAGTTGAGTGTCAGATACTCTTTGACAGTTAGATCCAATATATCTTAAAGGGGGCCTCCTTTCCTAGCAGATGAATTAGAGCTCACTCAAATAACTGATTCCAGTACAAACAAAATCTAAGAAAATAATTGCCTTTTGCACAAATTCTGCATGTAGAGAGACATGATGTCTGGTGATTTTAATAGTGAGCTCTAATACATCTTCTAGGCAAAAGGAGCCCCCTATAAGCCTTTAAAAAGAAAGCGCTCTAGGAGGGTGCGTATGTTAATTTTTACAACATGTTTTCAAATTGTTTTTATATGCTAATTCATATTTACATCATTTTAATAATTTTTGATACATGCTCTTTAAGTTTTAGAAAACATGTAAAATTGTTTATGCGTATTTTTACACATTTGTGTACATGTGCTAATTTAAATCTGATTTTTTTTCTCTATGTCCTTAAATAGAAGCCAACAATGGAAAGCTTCTCTATATTCTGATCGCTGTTGGTGTGACCATTATTTTATTTGCTGTTGTCCTGGGAGTATTTATATACAGAAAGAAATCTGGTAATTTCTCATTAAATTTACATCTTGGTTTTCATTCCGTATTGTCAAAATGTATAACTAATATTCTACTTTTTCATATTACCTAACATAATATAATATCTTAAGAGAAACCAACTGTCCTGAAACTAGTAGAGAATCAAGGATCAATGAAGGCATTAGATCAAAGATAACGATAGACAGATTAATACAAAAGAGAGGTTTTTAAGGAAATACAGTTAATTAGATATCACAGCCAAGTGGGGTAAAGTCATAAGATAACTACTGAAAGAGGAAGAGAAAGGGAGTGAAAATAAAAAAAGAGGAGGAAAGGAACCTGAAAAAATAATGGTCAAAGATAATTAATAACTATGGAAGTGAATGGAAATGAATTCCATGGTGTGATAGTTTAAATCAGTCATTAAATAAGAATAACTAAAAGCAAACTGATTCCTCCTTCTTTTCACCCCACAAACTTTCTGGGTTCCACTGGGGGAGGGTGTCTCCTCTACTTCTTAGTGGGGTGGAGTTGAGAAGGCCACATTTTAGGAAAGTAAGTGAATAAAGGACTGACATGTAAACTGAATATGGTTCATGCCCATGGCAAGTGTAACATCACTCGGATGGACAGGTAAATCACAATTTTCTACAACAGTAACATCAGTATTACTTGTTGACTTGGCATCTATACTAAGATATCTGTAACAAATCTGACTCACCCAGGTGATCCAGTGGTCCGCGTCACGCCGCTCCTCTTCGGCCGCCATGTCTGCTTCTTAGGGCAAGCACGCCCGCGTCTCGTTTCTAATATAGATGTGGACACTCTGGTGTAATGACGCTGGTGCACAATGACGTGCAATTGCGCGGAAATCAAAACAGTATAAAAGGATAATTTGGGCTTCAAACCCTTGCCCATTATAGGATCTTGTTCCTGGTGCTTCTGTGCTATTGAGCTTCTGATTTATCTGTGTTTGATTCCTGTTGTGACCCCCTATTGACTATCCTGACTTCTGAATCCTGACCCTTGCCTGATTACCGACTTTGATTCTGCTTAACCCTTCTGATTGACTTCCTGGTTTGACCCTTGCCTGCCTGACTACGTTTATTCTCTGCCTGCCCCGACCCGGCCTGATCTGACTACTCTATTGCCTAACGCCTTGTACCACGACCTTCTGCCCAAAGACTTTGCTTACAGTTGTGCCCCTCTGCTTGTCTAGAACCCCTTGGCTTGCACCTCTTGTTTTATGACCTGGCGGCATCTGAGTAGCTGAGGGCTCCTCCCGAGGCCAGAGGCGGCTGCTACAGGCAGAAGCACAAGCCGAGACCAGGGTGCTTGGCATCGGTTCTAGATTTAGGGTGCCAACCGTTACAATATCTTTAACTATACTCCTTTAAAGGAAAAGGAAAGTTAAATCACTGGGGGTCCCAATATTAGGAATCTCCAAGTCCACATAATTATATTAACTTACCTTACCTAACATTTAGCACCCCAAGCCCAACTTTACCTTCTCCTTTAAGTGAAAAACACATGAGATGTTTTGTCCTATATGGGCAGGCAACAAAATGCCTAAAATAATTGCATTGTAATTACTGACTGTGATAACCAGACCCAGATTTGTAGCCACAAAGGCTTAGGACTTTTTTTTTTTTATTTAGTAAAAACTTATCAATTTACAATAATCATCAGCTCAGCTAAATCAAAACTGATTTTAAACTATTTACCACCAATAAGCAAAATAGAGTCCATGAATCTTTGGATTGGCTCAGCAGTATCTCCCACCACCAAACCCTCTTGGCGTCCTTCCATAATTCCCAAACCAACCCTGGTAAAGTCTTTCCCTTTGTCCATGAAAAAGGTTTTCCTCCCTCCCCACCCACCACCATCACCACCACAGCCGCATTCTAAGGAGCACTGAGGATGTGCAGCTGTTTAACTCTCCTGTAGGCGAAATCCCCGGTGCTCCTGCGGAAACCAGCACATGGGTGTGTGCACTCAAGTGGGGAGAAATTAGAAATAAAAGTAATACAGTAGAATGCTAACCATGTCACAAAACATCTGTTTTCTTTTAGAACGACAACCTGTGAACACAGAAGAGAGAGACTGAATTTAAATATTAAATGACACGTTACTTTATGTGAACTGCATGAAATTTCTAAACATTGAGATAAGGTTAAGAGTAAACCCTAATACTCAAATGTACCAAGTTTTCTGTGGAAAGAACTCGAATTGCTTGTAAAACCCAAACATCATGAAGGCTACAAACATTTTCAAATGGCTCAATGGACCTCTGCCGCTGACTCCTACATGACCTTGACAGGTTTTAGCTGGAGTATTTTTGGATTCAAGCTATTTCCAGCTTTAGGGGTTAAATACATTTTAAAAAATTCTAGTTTTTTTTAAAACCCGAAAAAATTTAGGTTTTTTTTTTTAACCCGAAAATTGGAGTTTTTACTGAAAAGTAACCTCGAAAACTCACATTTTTCATTAAAAAAATGACTTGACCTTTGATAAATAACTGAAAATACTTTGGTTTGTGCTACTGCCACATAAAAAAAAAGTGTCTATGGTACCACTCAGCATATAAATGTTAAATGAGTAAAGATACAAAAATATATAATAGAGAAAATAATAAGGAGAAAACACTCACAGTTCACCTCAGTCCCAAGGTGCAAAAACACTGTATCCAAAGGATGTGAGGATCTCCAAAAATAAAGAGACAAATATAAAAAGTAGAAAAATTTATTAGAACATGAAGACCTAACGCGTTTCGTGCCTATAGGGGCACTTACTCATAGGCTCATGAGTAAGTGCCCCTATAGGCACGAAACGCGTTAGGTCTTCATGTCCTAATAAATTTTTCTACTTTTTATATTTGTCTCTTTATTTTTGGAGATCCTCACATCCTTTGGATACAGTGTCATTGATAAATAACCCCTTATAGTATGTGAATAGTATAATAGTAAACCATTGAACATGTATTTTTTTACTGTATCTTTATAGAGGGGAAAAGAAGATAATTAATTTATCCAAATCTCTTTAAGGAATAGCTGGAGTATTGAGAATTGCCTTGTGGTATGGATACAACATAAATAGATGAACAACAAACCATGGAATATGTATAAAGTAAATGTGCAGGTATATAAGGGATGTGACCCGTAATAGCCACACCTTCTCTGGTGAAGCGCCCAATGGCGTGATGCGAGTCAGTCGGGAGTGGCTGAAATGAAATATGCAGACGGGGAAGACACTGCCTTGTGTTATGATATGACTTTATATTTTCACATTTGCACAATTTTGTAATTAATTGCTGCAGTGACTTTGCACAAATAAATGTCTGAAGTGAGCTACTGTGCATGTTTTGTTGATTATTTGCTAAGTGCTTTTGGACCCTTTCCTATATACCTAATGTAATAGTTTATAAACAGTAGAACTATCTCCTATTTTGGCACCTAGTCCAATAGATAAGGGTTAGATTATGGTAAATTTGCAGTTGGGACCCTGGCACAAATTGATGTTAGTTTTGAGGTTTAGCTCCTGCAGAGGATGTGGTCTGAACTCAAATGACTTGTGTTGATGCAGGTGCAGCTCGTGCTTATATCATATTATGTAACAGTGACTGACTGTGAAGAACCCCCTAAGTTGCTTCAAATGAAAGTTCTTTTCTTCTAGTCTAAAGGGGAGGCCTCTGGTATGGTGATACACTTTATGGGTAAAAAGGTCCCCTGCTATTTGTCTATAATGTCCTCTAATGTACTTGTAAAGTCTAATCATGTCCCCTTGCAACCCCAGCCTTAAAGGAGATATTTACTTGGGGATAGGTTGTATTTATTTACCGACACCCAGTGCTGGTGCTCCTTTTTAGCAGAAAACTGCACCATCCCAGGGTTCTTCGAGCGAGCACCACAGAGCGATCCTCTTCCTGCTGAGAAAAGCTAAGCTTTAATGAAGAAGTCGATATTTCATTCTACTGAGCATGTGTCTGCCCCCGGGAAATTTGAAAAAAGAAGATCGCTTTGAGCTGCTCGCTGGAAGAACCCCCGGACTGGAGCAGTTTTCTACTGACAGGAGCACCGGCCAAGGGTGTGAGGTAAGTATATATGATCACTTGGGGGTGCCTAACTTTTGGCACCCCCAAGTAAATAGGCCTTTCATTCTCCTTTAACAGTCTCCTCTTATAGTTCAGTTCTTCCATCTCTTTAACCAGTTTAGTTGCAACCGGAATTACTTTACCTTTGAAGGTACATTTCCTTGATTATTCAAGTCATGTTTTACCTGCTGTGTTTCCCATGGGTACAGAATTTTTTGGTATTTTTCACAAGGAAAAAAAGAGTTCTGTGTGCCATCTCCTTTACATTTGTCTCTACTAGATAAGGCAGTGTAGGTATTATCCTTTCCTAACCACAGTCTGCCAGGAACAACATCCTACAAAATTATACCATGGGTATTTCCCTGTACAAAGAAGAACTGCCGGCTTTTCTTAGAGGGTGTGGTAAAGGTACCAACAACATTATATCATATATCAACAAAGGTATATCATTAATACTGTGATTATTCATTGAGCTGGAATGTTTCTGAGCAGCATGACCAATGTTTGGACAAATAATGTTGTATAGTAATAAGTAACAATATGATTTTATTGTACATAGAGAACAAGGCTACATAAAACACATTTGTTTAACTCTTTCTATTTAATGTCTCTTTTTAAATTGCCAATATGTTTAAATGTTCTTTATAATACAGGGATCAAATGGTCCAGAACAGCAGGAGAAGAGGAAAGAACAAACGGACACGGACCTTCCTGCAACAGGTGGAGGTGGGTTTAGAAAAAGAAAATAGAGGAGATGGCAAGCAGTGGCGTAATGTTTGGGTCTCCGACAAAAAATGTTTTGAAGACAATCAGAACTAGAGATAGGTGATCAGTAGTGATGGGCGAATTTGCGCCGTTTTGCTTCGCCGAAAAAATCGCGAATTTCGCGCGAAATTCGCGAAACGGCGAAAAATTCACGAAACGCCGGTTTTTGACGCCGGTGCCCGTTTTTGACGCTGGCGTCCGTTTTTTCGAAAAAAATTTTTTCGAATCGCGCAAATTCGCTGCGAATTCGCGCCTGGCGAATAAATTCGCCCATCACTAGTGATCAGTAAATAGAACCTGCTGATTGGTTGCTATGGGCAAACGTAGTGCCTTTTATTACATAAACCCTTTGTTAAGAAGACTAAGAAGAATCTAGGATTATGGCACCCAGTTGCATGACATCTCAACGCACTGCATCTGCAGTTTGACGAGAAAATTTTGAATGAAGGGACACCAGAGATTTAATGCCCAAAAAATAGGTTCTATTCCTGAGTGTTACTGGGTGTGTGTATAATTCCTTATTGACTGATTCCTGGTTACTGACCTTTTTACATTGACTCCTGACTTGGCTAATCGCTGCCTGTCCTCATCTTTTGCCTGGATACAACTACAATCTATTTTAAAGGGGTTTTTCAACTTTGCTTCGAATTCTATTATTTATTATACATATTTATATATATATTATACATATTTATTAAAACTCAAATTTTTTTGGTCAGGCTTTTTGGGGGCAAAAACTCGAAATTTATTATACCACGTTTCTGCAAAAAGCCATAACAGAAAATCCACCATCTCTGACCTGTCCAGGTGGTTTGCATTGGGATTAGCCCGACAATCCGAAAAACTCACCATTTTCTGGAAAAAAATTATATGATTTGGGTTTTCGATTTCGATTTTATTGTGTTTTTTCCCCAATCCAATTTATTTTAGTTATGCCAATGATAAATAAGGCTAAATTGTGGATGGGAGTCTGGTCAAACTTTTTTTTTTTATTGAAACAATGAGATAAAATCAGATTTTTAGTAAATAACTCCATTGAACCACCCCTTTGAATACTGCAAATTGGACTTTTTGTCCAACCTTACAAAAGTCAGTAAGCCTCCTGACTATAAACCATATTTAATGTAATTCTCCAAGCTTCTGCATGGTTGTGACATCACTGATGCCACAGATAAAAGGGATTCGATGGAGCAATATGTAATCGAATATATTAAGAGACAAATATACACCAACAGTTATGGACACACAAACATTTTTTATAAAAGTACCACGACTCAGATTACTGAGAATACACTGAAAAATTCAGCACCACAACCAATCCAGTCAAGTGCAGAGAAAATCTTATTAAATCTTGATGGAACGCCATTTATCTTATAATAAACCTTCATATACCAGACCAGAGTTAATATATCTGTATGTGTTGATTACACATTAATCCCGAGCAACCAATCAACATTTGATGTGATCCATCAAATGAAGATTAGATGGAGCCCTGAATTTAATTTAATATTCGAATTTTGTAGCCAACAGTTCTGAGTTAGCTACCGGAATATTAATCTGGTGAAAAATGCAGTAAGTGCTCCAGTAAAACTCTTTCACTTCTGTCTGGGGCTTTAGTAAATGAACCCTGGTAGGGTTTTACTGTGGCATTCCAGCTCATACTGAATTATAAGTTTTAAGTATCCCCAATCAACACAATTTCACAACATTATTCCTTTGTAATACCAGCATGTCACACATAGGAGGCTAAACATGTTAACTATTAATTCTATTAATGTCAGCTTTTCTATTCTGCCTGGTAACAATGACTAAACGAAGTCTATTTTCCCATTGGACAACGTTTACTCTTGCACAAGCTGTGAAAAGAGATGGCATTTAAGAAATCGCATTATGTTTGTCGTGTTGTTTCCTTCAGGTGCTGCCCCAGGGATAAGAGGAGAATGGGTATTGTTGTATTTCTGCTGCTCAGTTGTGGAGCCCACTTAGCTTCTTGTGGTGAGTTCTTTTTGTTAATAATTATAATTCCTTTTTTATTGTTACTGATATGAACTAGAATGTTATTAGACAGCTTATTTAAAAAATAGCAGAGACATAGTGTTGAGCTGAGATATAAGATGTGAGAGGTTGTGTCCCTGCTGAGAAGTTATTTTTAATGATAGTTTAATATAATGATAACTTCCAGTGTACACGGCCAGTGCTGACAGTATGACGATGCTTAGCAAGTGATTGTCCTCTAGTGAGGGTGACTCATCTCCTCCGAATACTTTCCTACTGGCCAATAAAAAACATATGGAACACATATTTTCTCTTTGGCTTCCAAAAGTTGCTTATAGTTTCTCCAGATTATTTGGCAACTTGTGTGCTTTCCCACAGGTGATTCATCATATTGCCGGTTGGTAAGGACTCGGTGGAGATTAGGGACCTGCACGAGAGGAGATTGATTGAATCCTCACGTGTCAGGCCTCTTATACTGGGTTCCAGGAGACATAGTCATTCCAGAAGGTGCAAAATTGTGGGGGACTTTGCACTTTGCACCTTGTCTGCTTTTTCATTTTCTCTGAAATGCTTGTAGGATGGCAAAGGTTTTGTCAACATTTAGGGGCCCATTTACTTAGCTCGAGTGAAGGAATAGAGAAAAAAAACTTTGAATTCCGAATGTTTTTTTTGGCTACTTCGACCATCGAATGGGCTACTTCGACCTACGACTTCGAATGGAACTATTTGACCATTCGATAGTCGAAGTACTGTCTCTTTAAAAAAAAATTTCGACCCCCTAGTTCGCCACCTAAAACCTACCGAAGTCAATGTTAGCCTATGGGGAAGGTCCCCATAGGCTTTGCTATCTTTTTTTGGGGCAAAGAAAAATCATTCGATCGATGGATTAAAATCCTTCGAATCGAACAAATTGCGGTAAATCCTTCGACTTCGATATTCGAAGGATTTCAATTCGGCAGTCGAATATCGAGGGTTAATTAACCCTCGATAATCGACCTTAAGTAAATTTGCCCCTTAGTTTCTGGCCAGCCTGGTCATAGTAACATAGTAAGTTAGGTTGAAAAAAAGACACATGTCCATCAAGTTCAACTCTATTTTAACCTGCCTAACTGCCAGTTGATCCAGAGGAAGGCAAAAAAAAAAAAACATTTGAAGCCTCTCCAATTTGCCTCAGAGGGGGAAAAATTCCTTCCTGACTCCAAAATGGCAATGGGACCAGTCCCTGGATCAACTTGTACTATGAGCTATCTCCCATATCCCTGTATTCCCTCACTTGCTAAACACCATCCAACCCCTTCTTATACCTATCTAATGTATCAGCCTGTACCACTGATTCAGGGAGACAATTCCACATCTTCACAGCTCTCACTGTAACAAACCCCTTCCCAATATTTAGCCAGAACCTCTTTTCTTCTAATCGGAATGGGTGACCTTGTGTCAGCTGGAAAGACCTACTGGTAAATAAAGCATTAGAGAGATTATTATATGATCCCCTTATATATTTATACATAGTTATCATATCACCCCTTAAGCGCCTCTTCTACTGGTCCTTTACAATTGGAAAGGGGGATCAGGTCCCTTGGCAGTTCACTGTTCCCCCAGGTTATAAAAAACGGAAGCTTGCTATTTTTTTGGTCTACCCACTTGCTGGAGGATGTGTGATGTACTACAAAGGGCCTAGAATGAAGGTAGGTTTCAGTAGGTAAAGTAAGTGCAAGAACAGTAAACCTTGCTCTAGTAGTTGGGTTAGTACTTTGTAGTGTCTATGCTGCTGGTATTGGGATTTGTTTAGGCTCAGGAATAGAGAGATTCCTGGTGTAATACACCACTGGGAGCTTCAACTTGCACTGTGGATTGATCACCAAGGCAGGCAAAGCTACATCTGGGTATTATTACTAGGGATGCACCGAATCCAGGATTCAGCCTTTTTGAGCAGGATTCAGATTCTGACGAATCCTTCTGCCTGGCTGGACCGAATCCAAATCCTAATTTGCATGTACAAATTAGGGATGAACTGAATCCACTATTTTGGATTCGGCCGAACCCCGAATCCTTCACGAAGGATTCGGCCGAATACCGAACCAAATCTGAATACTAATTTGCATATGCAAATAAGAGGTGGGAAGGGGAAAACATTTTTTACTTCTTTGTTTTGTGACAAAAAGTCACACGATCTCCATCTCCACCCCTAATTTGCATATGATTTGGATTCAGTTGGCCAGGCAGAAGGATTCAGCCGAATCCTGGTGAAAAAGGCAGAATCCTGGCCGAATCCCGAACCGAATCCTGGATTGGGTGCATCCCTAGTACAAATTAGGGGCGGGAGGGAATTGCGTGAATTTTTTTACAAAACAAGGAAGTAAAAAATGTTTCCCCTTCCCACCCCTAATTTGCATATTAGGATTCGGTTTGGTATTCGGCAAATCCACTGTTTCGGTTCGGCTGAATCCAAAACAGTGGATTTGGTGCATCCCTAATTATTACCCCACAGCTCTGATTGTGTGAGGAACAACTGATTAAGAAAATATTTGAAGAATTTACTGATTTGATATTGTACCGTCAAATGTCAGCACCATTTCTAACGCTTCTCATCTGTCCAATAAATGTTCATCTGTTTTTAATGGCACCCAATTTAATTCAGTAAAAAAAAAGTTCATAAACTCTTTTTTGGTTTTTTTATTTTTTGGTTTATCACGTGAAAACTCGTGGACAAGATTCAAATAGAGGAGAAAAAACATTTCTCCAAATTCAGTTCCAATTTATTCCTATAGACTTAAATTCAGTTTTCACATGCTAAACCATGAGATCAGTTTTTACCAATTGAATTGCATCTCAAATTGAATTTCGTCCATGACTTTTCACGTAATAAACTTTTATCTCACTGAATTGAATCTGGTCCTTTAACTTAAGAGTCTGGTTTCTGATTGAAATACAGTAAGTGAGGCTCCAGGTGAGTGAGAAGAGTCACATGTACCAGGTGCCTAGTTGCTGCGGGTTGAACACAATCTAAACTGGTTGGAGGTATACCAGCTGCTTTATTAGTATATTCATATTAGATGTCCAATTCTCATAGGCTGATTTAATGTATTTTTGTTTGGTTTTCTTTTTTGGCTTTTAGGCAGTCACATTTTCCAATACAGCACAACGCTGGTTTCAGATCCGAAACAGGGCCTGTCGAAGTATTCAGTTGTAGCTTATTTGGATAACTTGATGCTTGGAACGTACAACAGCGACAAACTCGGCCCTGAGCCTTTGACTCCATCGCATTCGTCTTTCGAGCTTTATGACGACATAGAGGAGCTCACCAAAATTATATATCTCAAAGAGAGTTTAGATAAAATGATGATGAAATTGATCACATCTTCATTAAACAAGACTGGTGAGTGAAATAAACAATTGTTAGTTTCAAGGGGAATTGCCACTTTTACCACACTGCAGTAAATAAATTGCTTTATCACTATGATATATTAAATTTCTGCATTAATAATGAAAGTTACACAAACACGTATGTCGTAATCATCAGTCGCTAGGCCGACTTCCCTTTTTATTGCTATTCGTTGCTTCATATTAACATTGCTTTCTCATTGTCATTGTTTTAATCACAAGGCTAAATTTGCTAATCATAGTGGGCAGTCATTTTATCATACCGTAATGTAGTTGAGCAGGTACTCAAAGGCCCATTCCACAAAGACAGGATAAAAATCAAGTATATTTATTTGGTTGGCATGGCCTTACATGTTTTGTATCACAGAGCTACTTAAGCATAGGCAGTCATTTTATCATAGACAATATTGATATAATCAGGGCCGCCATCAGGGGGGGGACAGAGGGGACTGTTGTCCCGGGCCCGGATGGTTTGGGGAGTTATGGGGGGCCCAGCCGTGCTGCACTTACTTGTATAGCCGGGCCCCTGCCATCAGTAAGCAACAGACTTCGGAAGGGAGGGCTGGGTGGAGCTCCGATGACTGGCTTCTTGTGCTCTGATTCGCCATGAAGTGTAAGTCCCGGCAAAGCCACATGCGGATTGGTTGGGTGAAGTTTGAACCACCCCTCTACTTTAACCAATCACCATGTGGCTTTACCGGGACTTACATTTCACTGGCGAATCAGAGCACACGAAACTGAAGATACCGGCATCTGAACTCCGTGGCTCCCTGGCCAATTGTTTTTTTTTTAAAATGTTTGGGGGCCCTGGCTAATCATTTTTTTTTTTAAAAACTTGTAGGGGCCCAGGCCAAACTTTTTATATAATAACTCGTAGGGGCCCTGACCACTAATGCTTTTTTTACATAACTTGTAGGGGCCCTGGGCACCAATGTTTTTTATTTTTTACTTTTACCACCACCTGACCACCAAAACTTGTAGGAGGGCCCTGGGCACCAAAGTTCTTTTTTTTTAACTTGTAGGGGGGCACCTTTATGTTTTAATGACTGTGTCTTGTGTGGCCTTCATACTGATGGGTGAGGGAGGGGTGGTAAGGGGGGCCCACCTTGTACTAATAATTTTGCCTTTAGCTCCTCCTCCTTAACCTGTCTGTACCTGCACCTTATAGGAATGATTTTGCCTTTAGCTCCTCCTTCTAAACCTGTCTGTACCTGCACCTTATACTAATGATTGTACCTTTAGCTCCTCCTCCTTAAACTGTCTGTACCTGTACCTTGTACTAATGCTTTTGCCTTTAGCCCCTCCTCCTAAACTTGTTTGACCAAGCACATTGTACTAATGATTTTACCTTTAGCCCCTCCTCCTAAACTTGTCTGACCAAGTGCATTGTACTTATGAGTATGTGGGGATCACAATGGGATTTTTTTGCAAGGAAGCCTGGCGCACTCTAGTTATGCCACTGGATAAGCTTTTCTCAAATTGAATCTGAAAGCTGCCTATTTGAAAGACAATCTCTCTTGTGATTACTCTCAATATATGAATCCATTAGACCACTACCCAGACTTGGGTTTAATGTATTGGTGCATTTTGTTTGTTTATTGCAGGTGTTGAAGATTTTCACGTTATGCAAATAAAGAATGGATGTGAGCTGAGTGAGGACGGCAGCATTCGTGGTAATGAAGAATTAGCATTTGATGCCAAAGACTATATAACATTTGATACAGCAAACCCAGAGTATATCCCAGTAGTGCCGGGAGCTCTCATTGCAGTTCAGAAAAGGAAGGAACTTTATTCTAAATTACAAAGGACATACGTGGAAAATGTGTGCATCAGTCAACTGAAACTGCACCTTCCTTATTTAAAAAATGTCTTGGAAAAGAAAGGTGAGACTAAATACTAACTAAACCAGTTTTTTTTAAATGATTTCCTTTTTCTCCATAATAATAAAACAGTCGCTTGTACTTGATCCCAACTAAGATATAATTAATCCTTACTGGAGGCAAAACCAGCCTATTGGGTTTATTTAATGTTTAAATTATATTTTTAGTAGACTAAGAGGCAGATTTTTCAAAGGTCGAGGTGAGTTTTCGAATGAAAACAATTAGAATTTTGAGCTATTTTTTGTGTACTTCGACTAGGGAATAGTCCAAATTCGATTAGAATTTGAAAAAAATTCAAAAATTTGAATATCAAAATTCATCTAAAACCTGCTGAATTGCTGTTTTAGCCTATGGGGGACCTCCTAGAACTAATTGGTGGACTTTGGAGCCAATTGGTGGACTGTGAAAAATCAAAGTTTTTTCTGGGAAAAACTTTGAATCGAATTCGATCAAATGCGTTACTCCTTCGATCCGTACGATTGGAATTTTGCCGAATACGGACCTATTCGATCGAAAATGAACCTATTCAACCAAAAAAAATACTTTGACTTAATTTCGGTGGGTCTTTCTGAATTCAAATTTAGAATTTTTTAATTCAAAATTCGACCCTTGATAAATATGCCCCTTAAGGTAGGAAGATCCAAATGATGCAAAGATTTGTTATCTGGAAAACCCCAGGTCCCGAGCATTCTTAATAACAGGTCCCATACCGGTATTACATTTTTTTATTCTATTCCAAAAACAATTATCATTAGCTTCTCTTCATCTGATTGTAAAGTAATCCCCTAGGTAATTTTCATCTGTAAAAAAATGGGAAAAATGGGTCCGCCGAGTTTTTTCCCAGTGTCCCGACAGCCCAGTCGGTTGGACTTCAGGGTATAATTAATCTCTAAAAATTCAAGGTTTTTTTCTCTCTAAAATTTAGAGTGTTCCCCCTAAAACACTCCTGGATTAGAAAGTTGGCTACCTGTCTTACAGAGCTGATATGAGGAAAATAAAACAAATTCATTTTTAAAACCTACATTTTACAAAATGATTAAAAATGCCCATAGAGAATAATGGATAGTAAAAAAATGTTTCACACTTTGAATTGTTTCATGGTGAAATTACCCCGTTATCCATAAAGGTCGGAATTACAGAAAGGTCGTCTCCCATAGACTCCATTTTATCCAAATAATGCAAATTTTAAAAAAATTATTTCCTTTTTCTTTGTAATAATAAAACAGTAACTTGTACTTGATCCAAACTAAGATATAATTAATCCTTATTGGAAGCAAAACCAGCCTATTGGCTTTATTTAATGTTTACATGAATTTCTAGTAGACTTAAGGTGGGGAGATTCAAATTATGGAAAGATCAGCTATGCGGGATCATGTAACAGTGACAGCATTAATCTCAGACAGTGATAAAGCCAGAATCTTTTAGAATACCTGACCAGGCATGGTTAAAGCTTGAAACTACATCCAGGGGTAGGACTACATGAGATTCCTCCATTGTACAGGGCAGCAGGTGAAGCAGTGTTGGTAGGAGGGTGCCACGTTTCAGTGGTAGCCAGAAAGTTAAGAGATTTGGAGATTATGAAGTGCTGTGAGTTTAATGCAAATGGACTGTACATCCCAGAAGGCACATGAGAAAGGGGCAGAGGGTCACAGCTTTATGTGAAGAAGGTTTGCACGATTAGAAATATGTACGGCCATGGAGACTGTGGAAGACATCAATAAGTGCCTGTATATAGGAATAGCTGAGCAGAGGAATGATGAGTGAATAGGGCAAGGGTTTGGGAAGCTTAAGCACGCATGGGGCATTATAGAAGTGTCATGGAATGTTTTACTTTTGGCTGTTTTTGTCACTCTTAGGACATTATCTCCAATATCTATTTGCATTTCCCTTTGAGAAAGGATGTCAAGCAACTAACTTGAAGTCTTATTTCTACTAAGGCCTGGAGGTGTGGGTTTAACCAGTGTAGCGCTATAATTAAGTGGCACAGTCTCTATTATGAGCTTACTTTCAAATATAATTGTGCCACGGATGAGACCTTTCTCTCAGGTGTAAGCCCTCGCAACAGTAGGGATGTAGCGAACGTCGGAAAAAAAGTTCGCGAACATATTCGCGAACTTGCGCAAAAACGCGAGCGGTTCGCGAACGGTTCGCGAACCCCATAGACTTCAATGGGAAGGCGAACTTTAACATCTAGAAAAGACATTTCTGGCCAGAAAAATGATTTTAAAGTTGTTTAAAGGGTGCAACGACCTGGACAGTGGCATGCCAGAGGGGGATCAAGGGCAAAAATGTATCTGAAAAATCTGCCTGTGTGTGCTTGGAAGAGATAGTGTAGGGGGAGAGCTGTTAGTGATTTCAGGGACAGATGATAGTAAGTTTGCTGGCTAGTAATCTGCTTGATACTGCTCTGTATTGGAGGGACAGAAGTCTGCAGGGATTTGAGGGACATTTTAGCTTAGGTAGCTTTGCTGGCTAGTAATCTGCTGTTCTCTTTAAACAACTGCCATACGTTGACCTTGTAGGCATTGTTTGCCCAGTTTTTTTGGACGCAGCCACTGAAGCACAGTTGCCAGAAAAAATATGCCATATAAATGCTGAAAATAGTCATTTTTCGCCATACGTTGACCTTGTAGACATTGTTTGCCCAGTTTTTTTGGACGCAGCCACTGAAGCACAGTTGCCAGAAAAATTATGCCATATAAATGCTGAAAATATAAATTTTTTTGGTTGCAGCCACTGAAGCACAGAGGCCAGAAAAATTATGCCATATAAATGCAGAAAATATGCATTTTTTTGGTCGCAGCCACTGAAGCACAGTTGACAGAAAAATTATGCCATATAAATGCTGAAAATATAAACTTTTTTGGTTGCAGCCACTGAAGCACAGAGGCCAGAAAAATTATGCCATATAAATGCAGAAAACATGCATTTTTTTGGTCGCAGCCACTGAAGCACAGTTGACAGAAAAATTATGCCATATAAATGCTGAAAATATAAATTTTTTTGGTTGCAGCCACTGAAGCACAGAGGCCAGAAAAATTATGCCATATAAATGCAGAAAATATGCATTTTTTTGGTCGCAGCCACTGAAGCACAGTTGCCAGAAAAAATATGCCATATAAATGCTGAAAATAGTCATTTTTTGCCATATACGTTGAGTCAACGTATGGCAAAAAATGACTATTTTCAGCATTTATATGGCATATTTTTTCTGGCCTCTGTGCTTCAGTGGCTGCGGCCAAAAAAACTGGGCAAACAATGCCTACAAGGTCAACGTCGTTGACCTTGTAGGCATTGTTTGCCCAGTTTTTTTGGCCGCAGCCACTGAAGCACAGAGGCCAGAAAAAATATGCCATATAAATGCTGAAAATAGTCATTTTTTTGGTCGCAGCCACTGAAGCACAGTTGCCAGAAAAATTATGCCATATAAATGCTGAAAATATAAATTTTTTTGGTTGCAGCCACTGAAGCACAGAGGCCAGAAAAATTATGCCATATAAATGCAGAAAATATGCATTTTTTTGGTTGCAGCCACTGAAGCACAGAGGCCAGAAAAATTATGCCATATAAATGCAGAAAATATGCATTTTTTTGGATGCAGCCACTGAAGCACAGTTGCCAGAAAAAATATGCCATATAAATGCTGAAAATAGTCATTTTTTGCCATACGTTGACCTTGTAGACATTGTTTGCCCAGTTTTTTTGGTTGCAGCCACTGAAGCACAGAGGCCAGAAAAAATTAAACCAGTAGGGTTTGCACCCTAGTTTGTAACGGTGGCGGAGGGAGGAGGAGGACGCTAAAGGACAGCTGTGTGTGGAGTCATGAGGCTTGAAGAGAAGGACAGCTGCATAGAAGTCAGAACAAGTCTTCCGGCGTGCAGTAACCCTCCGAGATCCACCCCTCATTCATTTTAATAAAGGTCAGGTAATCGACACTTTTGTGACCTAGGCGAGTTCTCTTCTCAGTTACAATCCCTCCTGCTGCACTGAAGGTCCTTTCTGAGAGCACACTTGAGGCTGGGCAAGACAAGAGGTTCATGGCAAATTGTGACAGCTCTGGCCACAGATCAAGCCTGCGCACCCAGTAGTCCAGGGGTTCATCGCTCCTCAGAGTGTCGATATCTGCAGTTAATGCCAGGTAGTCCGCTACCTGCCGGTCGAGGCGTTCTTTGAGGGTGGATCCAGAAGGGTTGTGGCGCTGCCTTGGACAGAAAAACATTTGCATGTCTGACGTTACAGACTGGCCAAAGGGCTTTGTCCTTGCAGGTGTGCTCGTGGCAGGATTACTGGCACCTCTGCCCCTGGAATGTTGATGAGTTCCTGAAGTGACATCACCTTTAAAAGCATTGTACAACATGTTTTGCAGGCTGGTTTGTAAATGCCGCATCTTTTCGGACTTGTGGTATGTTGGTAACATTTCTGACACTTTATGCTTGTACCGAGGGTCTAGTAGCGTTGCGACCCAGTACAGGTCCTTCTCCTTAAGCCTCTTGATACGGGGGTCCTTCAACAGGCATGACAGCATGAAAGACCCCATTCTCACAAGGTTGGATGCAGAGCTATCCATCTCCGCTTCCTCATTATCAAGGACTGCATCATCCACGGTCTCCTCCCCCCAGCCACGTACAAGACCAGGGGTCCCCAAAAGGTCACCACTAGCCCCCTGGGAAGCCTGCTCCTGTTGGTCCTCCTCCTCCTCCTCCACAAAGCCACCTTCCTCCTCTGACTCCACTTCTGGCACCTCTCCCTGCGTTGCAGCAGGTGCCTGGGTTCGTTCTGGTGATTCCGACCAGAAATCGTGCGCTTCCAGCTCCTCGTCACGCTGGTCTACAGCCTCATCTGTCACTCGTCGCACGGCACGCTCCAGGAAGAAAGCGAAGGGTATTAGGTCGCTGATGGTGCCTTCGGTGCGACTGACCATATTTGTCACCTCTTCAAAAGGTCGCATGAGCCTGCAGGCATCGCGCATAAGCACCCAGTAACGGGGGAAAAAAATCCCCAGCTGTGCAGATCCAGTCCTACCACCCAGTTCAAAAAGGTACTCGTTGACGGCCCTTTGTTGTTGCAGCAGACGTTCCAACATAAGGAGCGTTGAATTCCAGCGAGTCTGGCTGTCAGAAATCAAACGCCTGACTGGCATGTTGTAGCGCTGCTGAATGTCAGCAAGGCGTGCCATGGCTGTGTAGGAACGTCTGAAATGGGCCGACACCTTTCTGGACTGGGTGAGAACGTCCTGGAATCCTGGGTACTTGGAGACAAAACGTTGGACTATTAAATTTAACACATGTGCCATGCAGGGCACATGTGTTAAATTGCCTAGTCTCAACGCTGCCAACAGATTGCTTCCATTGTCACACACCACTTTTCCGATCTGCAGTTGGTGTGGGGTCAGCCACCGATCGGCCTGTGACTGCAGAGATGACAGGAGTACAGATCCGGTATGGTTTTTGCTTTCCAGGCACGTCATCCCCAAGACAGCGTGACAACGGCGTACCTGGCACGTCGAATAGCCTAGGGGGAGCTGGGGGTGCACAGGTGTGGAGGAGGAGAAGGAGGACCCAGCAGCAGAGTAAGAAGAAGAAGAAGACGAGGTAGAGAGCGATGGAGGAGTAGAGGTGGTGGCAGAACCGCGTGCAATCCGTGGCGGTGACACCAACTCCACTGTTGTTGTTGAGCTACCCATTCCCTGCTTCCCAGCCATTACCAAGTTCACCCAGTGGGCAGTGTAGGTGACATACCTGCCCTGACCATGCTTGGAGGACCATGCGTCAGTAGTCATATGGACCTTTGGCCCAACACTAAGTGACAGAGATGCGGTAACTTGGCTCTGCACATGTTGGTACAGGTGTGGTATTCCCTTTTTAGAAAAAAAATTGCGGCTGGGTACCTTCCACTGCGGTGTCCCAATTGCTACAAATTTGCGGAAGGCCTCAGAGTCCACCAGCTGGTATGGTAAAAGCTGGCGGGCTAAGAGTGCAGACAAGCCAGCTGTCAGACGCCGGGCAAGGGGGTGACAGTCAGACATTGGCTTCTTACGCTCAAACATGGCCTTCACAGAAACTTGGCTGGTGGCAGATGACTGGGAATGGGAACAGGTGGTCAAGGTGGAAGGCGGAGTGGAGGGTGGTTCAGACGGGTCAAGGAGAGCAGAGGTAGAGCAGTAAGATGCTGGACCAGAAGGAGTGTGGCTTTTAGTTTGCCTGTTGCCTTTGAGGTGTTGCTCCCAAAGTGCTTTGTGCTTGCCGCTCATGTGCCTTCGCATAGAAGTTGTACCTATGTGGCTGTTGGGCTTACCAAGGCTCAGTTTCTGACTGCACTCATTGCAAATTACAATGCTTTTGTCAGAGGCACACACATTAAAAAAATCCCACACTGCTGACTTTTTGGAAGTGTGCGATCTGGCGGTAACAGTAGAAGTTGGCGGAGTTGGCGGTATTGGCGGCAATGGCGGGTGCGTTGGCCGGCTGAACACAGGTGCCGATACATGTTGTTGCCCTGCTGATCCCTGCGGGCTGTCCTCCCTGCTTCTTCTAAGTCTTATTCTCCTACTGCCTCTCTGACTCTCCGTCTCTCCATCTGAACTACCCTCCTCTTGCTCTCTTCTACTAGGCACCCACAAAACATCAATCTCCTCATCATCATTCTCCTCAGATGCATCAATTTCTTCTGACACATCACAGAAGGAAGCAGCAGCGGGGACCTCCTCCTCATCACTCATTATGTCCATCTCTATCGTGTTCTCTGCCAGAATTAAATCTGGTGTAAGGTCCTCATCTCCTTCATCTTCTTCTGGCAATAATGGTTGCGCATTACTCAGTTCAAGAAACTCATTGGAAAATAACTCCTCTGACCCCAGTGAAGAAGGGGCACCGGTGGTGGAGGAAGTGTTACGTGGGGTGGCCATAGCAGTGGAGGATGAGGAGGATGTTGTGGTAAAGTTAGAAACGGTAGAGGATGGGGTGTGCTGTGTAAGCCAGTCAACTACCTCTTCAGCATTTTGGGAGTTCAGGGTCATTGGCTTTTTAAAACTGGGCAATTTGCTAGGGCCACAGGATTGCATAGCAGCACGGCCCCTAGCACGGCCTCTGCGTGGCGGCCTGCCTTTGCCTGGCATTATTTTTAAAAAAACAACAACAACAACAAAAACTCAGTTGGTTTTTCTGGAAACGATAATACACACAGCTAGATGGCGGGTTGAAGAAAACACTGTGCAAATAATGCCTACAAAGTCAACGTATACACTACTACAGCGGTGGATACGGATTACGTAAAATATATGAATGCTGCTTGAAAAAAAGTAACTCAAGTGGTTTTTCTAGAGACGATAATATTATCAATATTTAGACAAAATGTGAACAAGGTCACACAGCTCGATGGCGGGTTGAAGAAAACAGTGTGCAAATAATGCCTACAAGGTCAACGTATACACTACTACAGCGGTGGATACGGATTACGTAAAATATATGAATGCTGCTTGAAAAAAAGTAACTCAAGTGGTTTTTCTAGAGACGATAATATTATCAATATTTAGACAAAATGTGAACAAGCTCACACAGCTCGATGGCGGGTTGAAGAAAACAGTGTGCAAATAATGCCTACAAGGTCAACGTATACACTACTACAGCGGTGGATACGGATTACGTAAAATATATGAATGCTGCTTGAAAAAAAGTAACTCAAGTGGTTTTTCTAGAGACGATAATATTATCAATATTTAGACAAAATGTGAACAAGCTCACACAGCTCGATGGCGGGTTGAAGAAAACACTGTGCAAATAATGCCTACAAGGCCAACGTATACACTACTACAGCGGTGGATACGGATTACGTAAAATATATGAATGCTGCTTGAAAAAAGTGACTCCGGTGTTTTTTCTGGAGACGGTAATATTATGGATATTTAGACAGAATGGGAACAAGGTCACACAGCTCGATGGCGGGTTGAAGAAAACAGTGTGCAAATAATGCCTACAAGGCCAACGTATACACTACTACAGTGGTGGATACGGATTACGTAAAATATATGAATGCTGCTTGAAAAAAGTGACTCCGGTGTTTTTTCTGGAGACGGTAATATTATGGATATTTAGACAGAATGGGAACAAGGTCACACAGCTCGATGGCGGGTTGAAGAAAACAGTGTGCAAATAATGCCTACAAGGTCAACGTATACACTACTACAGCGGTGGATACGGATTACGTAAAATATATTATGGCTGCTTGAAAAAAGTCACTCCGGTGTTTTTTCTGGAGACGGTAATATTATGGATATTTAGACAGAATGTGAACAAGGTCACACAGCTAGATGGCGGGTTGAAGAAAACACTGTGCAAATAATGCCTACAAGGTCAACGTATACACTACTACAGCGGTGGATACGGATTACGTAAAATATATTATGGCTGCTTGAAAAAAGTCACTCCGGTGTTTTTTCTGGAGACGGTAATATTATGGATATTTAGACAGAATGTGAACAAGGTCACACAGCTAGGTGGCGGGTTGAAGAAAACACTGTGCAAATAATGCCTACAAGGTCAACGTATACACTACTACAGCGGTGGATACGGATTACGTAAAATATATTATGGCTGCTTGAAAAAAGTCACTCCGGTGTTTTTTCTGGAGACGGTAATATTATGGATATTTAGACAGAATGTGAACAAGGTCACACAGCTAGATGGCGGGTTGAAGAAAACACTGTGCAAATAATGCCTACAGGGCAAATAATGCCTAAAAGGTCAACTTATACACTACTACAGCGGTAGTAAAATAAAAAAAAGTAAAATAAAAAAAATGAATATTAAAAAAAAAAATTAAAGTTGGTGCTGCTGAACTACTAGGAGCAGCAGATTAGCACACCAGTCCCACTCCCCAACACTGCTAGACTAATAGCACTGGGCTCTTATAGTAGTAGTAGTAGTAGTAGTAGTAAAACAACAAAAAAATAAATAAAAGCAGTCCTTACAAGGACTACTGTTATTGCAGCAGTCAGCAGATGAGATCAGAAGCAGGACAGCTGCCCACTGCAGCTACATACAGAGCACTGCAGTAGAAGGTAGATTACTAGCCAGCAAAGCTACCTAAGCTTAAATGTCCCTCAAACCCCTGCAGACTTCTGTCCCTCCAATAACAGAGCAGTATCAAAACGATTACTAGCCAGCAAACTTTCAACTGTCCCTGAAATCACTAACAGGCAGCAGCTCTCTCCCTACACTATCTCTTCAGCACACACAGGCAGAGTGAAAAAAACGCTGCAGGGCTTCGGTTTTTATAGGGAAGGGGAGTGGTCCAGGGGAGAGCTTCCTGATTGGCTGCCATGTACCTGCTGGTCTGGGGTGAGAGGGCAAAAAAAAGCGCCAACAATGGCGAACCCAAAATGGCGAACGTCGCGCGACGTTCGCGAACTTCCGGCGAGCGCGAACACCCGATGTTCGCGCGAACAAGTTCGCCGGCGAACAGTTCGCGACATCTCTACGCAACAGTGTGGAGGCAGGGTGTAGTGCAACTGTAACAATGTGTTTGTGCACAAAAATTTGACTCCAGTGGTTCTTTTATGCTTAACCAGGGACTGGGTTTATTTACAGAACAGTCCACATAGGAGTACATAGGACATACTGTATAGCATAAAGGATTATTTTATAGTCACAGAACCAAAGAACACAGCTTGATCCCTGCAGGCAAGGGAATAGTTACAGCAGTAGTTAAGGAGCAATTGAGAAGGTACCCCAGCTTTCAGTCTGTGCCCTAAGTGGAACCTAGGGGAAATTCTACCATCCCTAAATCTATGCACTTAGTCCCTACTTCTGGGTTATTAGTACCTGGGATCTTAATCCCTCTGACTCTCCTCGTCGGAGCCTTGAGCTGCTCAACTATATGACCTATCTATCATTCCTAGGGGCAAATTCACCATCGCTGGTTTTGCGCACATCGCAACACTTCGCCAGGCGTAAATTCGGCTGGACAACGCTAATTCACGAAGATCCAAAGTTCCGCACAGGGTACCAATCACTGGCGAAATTACGCCAGTGAAATTACGCCCAGCAGTTCGAAGTTACGCTAGCATTGGCTAATTAGCGTACGGCGTGCCGTTACAGTACAATGGCTGTATATGCTGCAGCAAATACATTACACTACACAAGGCTAGGGAACCTTAATAAAATTATATAAAGTTGCTATAATGCCCTATACATGTGCCCACAGTATATTTAAGGTGCCTTATTTTAGCAAATGTAGGAGGGAATGCCAAAAATAGGAAAAAAACGCGAGTGTTTTTTGGGACTTAGAAAAATTTTCAACTTTTTTTTGAGGAACTCCTATCTACTCTATTGCACTTCGCCTGGTCTGAGGTGGTGAAGGCAAGTCTGGCAATAGAAGTAATGGTCAGTAAAATCAAAAACTTAGTGAATTTGCGAAGGAACGCTCTTTCACCAGACCAAAAATTTGCATGGCGTTAGAGTGAGAAGTTGCCTTGGCGAAATTACACCAGCGAATTTACGCCAGCTACCGTTAGTAAATCGACAAAGTGCCAAAATGACGTCACGCTGGTGAATTTTGCCAGCGTTAGCCACTTCGCCCTTTAGTACAATTCCCTTCTAGAGTGATCAATGACAGAGTGTAGCTATCCACTTTACTAGGGCCGAAGCTTCTGGGTTCCACTACCCATTCCCTTCCTGCCTTCTCAGGTAAGGGCTAAAGTAATGGACCCAGACCGCATGGTTTCCTAGACCTTTATACTATAGCACAGTGCCATCTACAGTATACTGTGAGAACTATATGGGCTTACATAAGCAGAAGCAATGGAGAGTAGCCTGCTCGCACAACCCTGGCCTTCAGCAATTCGACGCCTGGTGCACGGTGTCGGAGGGATCGGCACCCCCCTCAGCAATTGATCCAAGAAGACACTGGCACACAGAGGCTAGTAACAGCAGGGTTATACCCTTGCGTGTTTATTCTGCAAACGTGCAATGACACATAAGCAGAGCAATGACACAAGTCCCTATTAGAACCCATTTAGGTGTCTAAAACCTTCAAGATGTGCTTACCTATAATATGTGAGGGTTTCTAAATGATCAGATCCCTACACCAGTAAAAAAAACAGCTGCAAGTGTGGTATTTTTTTCAAGAGTGGATCAACTTTGACTTTGCCCTGGGCACTACCCTGCCCCCTCCCATACTCCACCACCAACCCACTTTATCTCCAACCCAGGCCACCCTGCTCCATGGTTGTCTTTATTATGTCCAGCACAGTTTGTATCTAATAGCTCCTACTTTTTTACCTACTTACCAGAGGCTAACTCCTTCAATTTCTTAAATATTGGTTTTAAAAAAAATCAAATTAAAAAGGATGCTTTAACTTTTAAAATATGACTTTGGAAGAAGATGTCAACAAGGTTAATGGGCATTTCATAGGTCTATACTTCTATCCTAGGTCTGCACAGAAGATCACCACCCAAAGCACCAACAACTCTCTCTCTCTCTCTCTCTCTCTCTCTCTCTCTCTCTCTCTCTCTCTCTTTCTCTCTAATTTGTTTGGAAAGACATTGATTTAATCTTAATTGCATATTTAAATATAAATTTCAGTTTGTTGTTTGTTTGTCTTATGGGCAGGTTTGAGTGCAGTCTACCTTTGCTAATGGGTAGGACTTAATATTTAAAGATTTGATAAATTCCACTTTTAATTAGCAGGGAATCATGTCATTCTGTGGCCTCCATATCCAAGTAACCATCTACTGTCATCTCAATTATTATATTAACATTTCCTGAGCTTTTACTGTATTTATTGTTGTTAAATGTTCTTAATTCTCCCTTCAGTTCCCCCCAAAGTGAAGATTTCCAGCTCAGAGTCAGAGAGTGGTACAAAACTGCACTGCTGGGTGTATGGGTTCTACCCCCGAGATGTGGAAGTGAAGTGGATAAAGAATGGGAGAGATGAGATTTACTCAGAGGAATCAGCAGAGATCCTGCCAAACCCTGATGGCACCTATCAGATCAGAGTCAGTGTGGAGGTAACACCAGAGGAGGGCGCCACTTACTCCTGCCATGTGGATCACAGCAGTTTGGAGAATCCACTGGTTGTTCCCTTTGGTGAGTGTCTTTATGGTTGTTGTGCACATATAAATATAATTCAGGTGTAACTGCGCAGAAGTTTTTCTAAAGTTCTAAAGTTTTTCAAAATTACCTGTGCATTATTCTTTAGGTACAAGTACACCACATCAATTGACACCATGTAGCTACCGGATTTCCCCGCATTAATAGGCGTACTGCACACAATCCATTAAAACAGACTGGTGTGGTGCCAAACAATGCAAGTGTAGGGGGCGCTTTTAAAAGCAAGTACTAGTGATGGGTGAATTTCTCCCATTTTCACGATTTCAAGAAATGGTAAAACATTTGTGAGACTTGAAAATTGACGCCTGCGTAAATTTTGGACACTTCCGAAAAGTCAATCGAGGCAATTTTGACGCTCAAATTTTTTGCGCCAAGCTAATTTAAAGTTCTGAAAACTTAACCCAAATGTGTTGTGTACACAAAAACATTTTTAGAGCACCTTATATAAATACGAAGGCCATTTTTCTTTCTTTCATTGTTATTACGTGGGGGTGAAATTAGAGCTCACGACCATCCACTTCCTATTTATCCCTATGGGATTTTTAGAAGTGCATTCATCAATGGGTAAACAATATAGTTTACCTTTTGTGAATATGCTTCTAAAAACCTGAAAGTTTTAATAAATCAAAAATCATACTGCGCTGGATATCTTTCAGAATTCCCTAGTTAGATCTAGTTAGATCTGGTTCTGTATGAACCACCAAACTGTTTGACTCCAAAACATATTCCAAACATAGGAAGAAATAATTCTCAGCTGTAGAAATATAGGAAAACAGTTTTTTTTAAAAGTAAAAACTCAGCTCTGCACAACACTCCTCCCCCCACCATTGTTTCCACTACCTGGGTAAAAAATACAAGAGACAATTGTATGACACAGGAGTGATGTTCTTTTTTTTTGTTTTTGCTTTATTATTGCTTTTTTACAGTGTTTGAACATTGCAAGCTCCCGCAACAATAAGGGGATTATTTACTAAAATCTGAATTTTTAAAAAAATGGTATTAAAAAAGACCACAACCAAACTGCGATGCTCGATATGACCTTATTTATGAATAAAATAACCCAAGTTAATCAGATCACGGAAAAACTCGATAGAAAATCTGAATTGCTCTAGTTTTTCCGTTTTTTTTTACCAAATTGTTTTTTAGAGTTTTTGCCCAAAAACCCTGGCAAAGTTGGATTTTCAGGCTAAACCCAGCACAAACCACAATAACTTCAAATTGAGATACAGTAGGTGCTTCACCCATTGACTTATACATGACCATGACAGGTCTTTTTGGATTCAGGCTATTTGCAGCATCAGGATACAGGTATGGGATCCATTATCCGGAAACCCGAAATCCAGAAAGCTTCGAATTACAGAGGCCCTCTCCCATAGACTCCATTATAATCAAATAATTCAGATTTTAAAAATGATTTCCTTTTCTCTGTAATAATAAAACAGTAGCTTGTACTTGATCCCAAGTAAGATATAATTAATCCTTATTGGAAGCAAAACCAGCCTATTGGGTTTATTTAATGTTTACATGATTTTATAGTAGACTTAAGGTGTGAAGATCCAAATTACAGAAAGCTCCACTATCCGAAAAACCCCAGGTCCTGAACATTCTGGGTTACAGGTCCCATACCTGTATAACAGATCTCGGAAAAAAAATTTCCATGAAAAATTCAAGTTTCTTCCCCAAAAAGCCCAACCAGATAAGTTTAAGATTTAGTAAATAACCCTGAAAAGTAAAAAAAGAAAAGAAATTGTTTAGTCGCGAAGAGACTCCTTACATTCATTTTTACATTTAAAAGAAAAATAATTATATATGCATTTTCATAACATGCCCTTCATTTTGTTATATTCTTATTCAGTTTTCCAAAATGTTGAAGAAATGGTTCCTATTTGTTTATTCAATTTACCAAGATATTTAAAAAGTAAAAAATAGTTTTTACAAACATTTATATCCGCGTATTTTAAATCTGAGATCTCTTTCTCTATTTCCCAAAACAGAAACCAACAACGATGGAAAGCTCCTCTACATTCTAATCGCTGTCAGTGTGACTGTTGTTTTATTTGTTTTCCTGGGAATATTTAGATACAGAAAGAGATCAGGTAATTTTCTCCTAAAATGTAAATACTGGTTTTCATTGGACAATAACAGAATGTATTTGCATATTGTTATTCTCACATTGTCTGTCTTATTCGTATTACCCAACACAATATGTAATATCTTCAGAGAAATGAATTGGCCAGAAACCAGTAGAGGCTCAAGTTAAAGGACAAGTAAACCTTTAAATGAAGTGAATGTAAAATTGATGAGAGTACTATTCTAAGAACTTTTTTTTTTTTAGTAATTTGCATTAATTATTTATTTTTTTAATTCCAAGATATTAAGGGATACAGGTACTGTTAATATAAACGAATTTTGTTACAACAGCTCCACCTGCTGGTCAGTTTCCCACCAGTCTGACCACCAAGTAGTCAAGGAAGTTGTCAGGAGAGAGAAAGAGGCTGCTCTGATGTTCTTCTGCTTAGGAAAAAAGTTAGAAACCTTTCTCAAATCTTTCCTAAGCAGATATAGTATATACACAATATATATTCTGCATGTTCCTAGCAACGTTGCACTTTTCCTTCTCTTTTAAGTTGATCCAGTGAGATCTGTAAAGCTGTAGAATCCTCTTCCTGAAGGAGTAATACTGGCAGATACAATAGATAGCTTCAAGAATGGGAGGGGAACTTCTTTATGGGGGGAATTTGAAAGTTAAGTAATACAGTAGAATGCTGATCTTGTATGTCACAAAACAAGTTTTTTTTCTTTTAGACCATCAACCCGTGACCACTGAAGAGAGAGAGAGAGACTGAAACAAGCTACTAAAAAACACTTTACATTTGCATTACCTTTACAAATAGTCCTTTTCCATCTGCATTTGACTAAGTAGGAAAAAAATTAATTTTTTTGAAATATTTGACAAAACCCTGTTCAGAATGAGAGGACAGATGGAGTAGTGATGTGCGGGCCGACCCAATACCCGCGGGACCCGTGGGTCGGGCGGGTTCTGGTCGACCTCGCACTGCTCCTCAAATGCCGGCTTCCGGGTTCGGTTTTATAGTCTCGCGCCTGCTCGCCCCGCCCCTTTTGTGACATCATTAGTAGGTCTATAAAAGGACCTTGGAAGCGTGGGCAGGAGCAGGGCGGGTTAGGGTCGGAAAACCCTGACCCGCACATCACTAAATGGAGGGATACATTTGGTTTTGATATCCCCAAAATAGGAGTAGACAATGCAGCTGAGATGGCAGGGTATAGTGTTACAACAGTTGGATTTTCTAAGAATGCGCCTATTCCTGCCAGTTCCTAAAAGTGTGTCTAAAAGTGTTTTTTTTTTTTATCACTGACACTTGTTGGTGCCTCTCAAAACATCTCAATGAGTCAATTACCATTCACTAAAAATGGAAGTTCCACCAGTCAACTGACACGGGCAATTAGCATTGGAGTGGTGGTGAGTGGCAAAAACACTGGGGGAGGATTATTGTTCCCCTTAACAGAGAGCTGGTCCCATCTAGACTATGACTTCAATGAATAGACTATGCTGTGCCATTTTGTGCTCCAACGATCAAGTGAGAGTTTGTTACAGTGAGAGCTGTGAAGATGTGGAATTGTCTCCCTGAATCAGTGGTACAGGCTGATACATTAGATAGCTTTAAGAAGGGGTTAGTTGGCTTTTTAGAAAAAGGGAAAATATAGGTTTATTGAAAACAAGTTGATTCAGGGACTGGTCCGATAACCATCAGAAATATATGATTTTTTGAAGCAGAAAAAGTGTTTTCCTCCCTTAAAGGAGAAGGAACCCCTTTTTTTATTTAACCCAAGGCGCAGATTCTTCCAGCGGAGTTCCACGCATCCATCTTCCGCGTCTTCTGTAAGCTGACTGGGAGATCGGTATTTCTGCGCATGAGCAGTTGGAGCAGTTTGCCGGTTTGCGACAACTGCGCATGCGCCGAATTACAAGGAAATTGCCGATCTCTCAGTCAGCTTACAGAGGACGCAGAAGATGGAAGCGTAGAACACTGCTGCAAGAATCTGCGCCGAGGGGTATGGAGTATGGGGGATTTCTCTGGGGGGAGGGGGATAGTTAGCCTGGGGGGGGGAAGGGGGTCTATGTGGGGTGGAGGGTACAGGGTTATTTGCAAAAGGGTTTGCTTCTCCTTTAACGTTGAAACACAGAGGCACAGTTCAGAATCATCCCGATCTGAGTATTGCGCTAGGGGTTTCCACGTATCACTTTATTGAATATTGCTGGGCCAACTTATGACTAGGGGTGAAGGTGCAATAAACACAATGCAATGGCCTCTCCTAAAAGCTGCTGCTGAGAGGTCCAATTCTTTCGAATTAACTGCTATGAGTTGCAAGTAGACAAATACAAGAGGTCCTCTGCACTCAACCCATATCAAATTTCAAGAAAACTGAGACATTTTGTGCCTTAAGCTACTAAAAATGCCTTACCCTTTAAACAAGACAAAGATTATTTGTCCATACCCCTATCATCCCTGGTCTGGCCAGTCCTACACTCAACTTTCATCTGATTTATTAAGAATTCTATTGCTTCATTATAAGATCTACACAGGGACTACATTTCAACTGCAACCTACTTGCTTTCAAGGTTAAAACTCCTTGATTTTGACGTAGTTGGCCAGCTTCAATATATTGCAATTAACATTACCTGTGTTGTTTGAAGGGGAAGACATTTTTAGTTGCTTAAGACACTAACCCCATTTAATAAATTGCACTAAGTTTGCCCAGGAGCTGTAATCCATAGCAACCAATAGGATGTTTGTTTCTATGCATTGCAACTGCCTCTGTATGCAGAGCTACCTAGTTTTATCTTGGCTGTTGTTTGAAATTAAGTATTTTACATTTACTGCTTATAAAGTTGACTTATTATGTGATTGCATTGGGGACTCATTTCCTGGTACACATTTAACTAATTCTGTTTCCTTTCTGGCAAACAATAAAAATGTATTTTGCATAAAGGCAGGGAATTATATAAACTCAGGGTGAGGCTCGGTTCAAATATAATTTGTAGGAATGGCTTAATGATAATTACTGGATACTTGTGGCTGTTATTACAATGAGAGTTAAAGAGATAATAGTCCATGACAACGGTCCATAAAAAGTTAAGGGGTAGATGATGGTACATCTACATTAGGGTTGTTTAGATCTGCAGAGGAAGTGGTCTGACCTCATATGGTTCAACTTATATTATGAGATGCAGGTGCTGCTCAGTGTAAAAGGTATCAGATCTATCTATAGTATAAAAGCTCCTTTACCATTATTTTTTTTTATTTCTGTATGTGTGTAAAAATATAAATAAAGAGGAATGTAATTGTCCTTTAACTTGCTTTATCTTAGCTTCAATGAAGGTGACACTTTCTCAGCTTTTCTTGTCTAATCTTCCATTATTCTGGCTAAAAAATACTGTATTTACTCCCATATCTACATAGTAGTATTATGATCTCATAAGATGACAGTGTAGCCAGTAGCCAACAGTCTGTAGCTGAATACTAAAGTCTTTGTATTAGGAAAACAATGACCAACTTCATTTGCTCATAACATGTAGACAGAGTTTACATACATTGTTTAATAATTGTCAATTACTAAATTACTAACATACAGTAATTGTTTATCTCTATGACTCATCATGGCTTCTTGTGAGAGATAACATAAAGCTGCACAAACCTAGATATTTCTCCACTGCAGGAGTGTCAGGGATAGGTAGGGGGCACTGAGGAGGCAGAGGTGGGAAGGTGAGTCTTTCAGGCAGGAGCTTTTGTGCACATGGGACACAGAGAGAAAAGGACAGGATCAGGGTGATGAGGGTGAAGAGTCAGGAATAGAACTGGAGTGGCCATAAACTACTTCATGGGATGGAGCAGTTGGAAGACCAGAGTCGGACAGTGCAGTGAAGTTTCAGGAGCTGGACTGACAAAAGTAGACAGGAGCTGAACAAGGCAAGGACAGGGAAATAGCAGGATCAGAGCAGGAGGCAAAGCAGGAAGACTGGAGCAGGACAGAAAGGGCAGAATCAGGAGCAGGGAACAGGACACAAACTAGACAAAGGCAGGACAAGATAAGAAAAGAGCAAGGAAATCAGAACTAGGGATGGTGCCTCAGTGCTCAGAGTAGCCCTGATTGGCTGAGCCCAACCCACCAATTAGGCTGCTGCTGGGAATATACAAAGTAGAAAAGGGTTTTGGCCGCTCCAGACTCATACAGTTCAGATTTTTTCTTCAATTCCCTGATACAGAAGCCAGCAATACTCCTCTACATTCTAACAGCTCTCAGTGTGACCGATATCTTTTTTGCAGTTTTTCTGGGAATATTTATTTGCAGAAAGAAATCAGGTAAATTCTCATGAAATGTATATCTTGATTTGCACTGGATAATGTCAAAATGTATAATCATTATCTAGCTTATTCCTATAACCTAACACAATATGTAATATCTTCAGAGAATTTAGTTGGCCATGGAACAGAAGAAACGCAAAGATAAGGTAAGGAAATAAAATAAAGATGGAAATAGGAGTTCAGGTTAATACAAAACAAAGAATTTTCAGGGAATACAGGTATGGGACATATTATCCAAAATGCTTGGGACCTTGGGTTTTCTGGATAATGGATCTTTCCACAATTTGGATCTTCATACCTTAAGTCTACTAGAAAATCATGTAAACATTAAATAAACCCAATAGGCTGGTTTTGCTTCCAATATGGATTAAATATATATTAGTTGAGATCAATTACTAGGTACCGTTTTACAGAGAAGAAGGAAATTATTTTTTAAAATTTGGATTATTTCGATAAAATGAGAGATGGCCCTTCCATAATTCGGAGTTCTCTGGATAAAGGGTTTCCAGATAACAGATCCCATACTTGTATATACAGATAGTAGCCACGTGGGGGTAGACATAAGATAATGACTCAAAGAGGAAGAGATGGGATGAGGAAAGGAACCTGAAATATAAAGAAAAATGGCTGGTGAGGATGTTGCTAACATCTAAATGGAAATAATGGGATGGCAGCATATTCCATGGTGTAATAGTTTTAATCAGTCATTGAATAAAGATAACTAGAAACAAAAAGCTTTCTCTGCTTCTCACTTTCTTCCTTTACAAATCATTTGGGTTCCTCAGGGGAAGGTGCTTCTACTTGTCAGTGACAAGAGAAGAGGAGCCAGGAAACCCTAAAGAAATATAAAAATTAAGAAAACTGAATGGAAATTTATTAATGCCCCACCCCCAGTGATTTTTACCTTTCTTTCCTATTTGTTGTAATTATCACAGCGAGAGCTGGGAAGTCGTAGAATTCTCTTAACTGAAGTGGTTGTACTGGCAGATACATGACTGTAAGAGCCTGTATGGGAGGTAATTACCGTTGACCCTATACTTACCGAACCACTCTTTTGCTGCGCAACTCCCCCAGAAAAAACTCACCAAAAAAGAGACGACACGCATTGTTGTTGGATAATGCTGGCCGCAGCTTCTTTAATAATTGTCCCAAGCTCAAACATTTTGAACACCAATAAACTGCAATCAAAATTAACTGTTTACAAAACAATTGACATTTTTCTTAGACATCACATTCCATAACAGTGCTTGTTAACCTGCTTATTTCTTCCCTGTTCTAATTAGCTTGGGCAGATGGTCCTGGGATTATCATTATGTGCATTGCATCTCTGTACTGCTGCACCCTTCATGTGCTTTTTTGTTTACCCATCAGCCGCAATACGCCGACTCAATGGTATGCTCAAAATTTTGCCACCATGGGACCCCATGCCCGAGTTGGCTATTTATATATTGTTCCTCCTTTTTCCGAAAACCACTCACATTTTTTCTTTTTAACTCCCTGCTTTCCCAGGACCACCGCCATTGCTGCGACAACTAACAAAAATGGATCTGACACCCCAGCACCCAAAATCACTCCCCCCACCAAGTACCTGACACTTACCCCTTTCGAACTCCACAGATTCCTGAAAGAAAATAGGGTGGGAAGGGTGGGCCTGTTCCAGTCTGTGTAGTCCAGCGAAAAGGTAGGAAAAGGAAGTGGCAACTCCCGCACTTCTATTTTATATCCACCCCCTCCCCCTGCTAAAATTTGGTTCCCACTTCCCCTTCCTACCTCCTCTTCTTCTCCCCCCCTGCCTTCCAGTCATGACTTCTTATGGGCTCCATCATAACTTTAGATGCCTTCAAGAAGGGGTTGGGTAGCTTTTTAGCAAGTGAGAAATTAGAGAGTAAAATAATGCAGTGACCATGTATTTCACAACACATTCTTTTTTTCCTTTTAGACATACAACCTGTGAATACAGAAGAGAGAGATTGAAACAAGATATGGAAACGCATTGTATTTAGGTGGAATCTAACATTACTTTCGTGAATAGTTCCTTTTCTGACTTTGTGAGCCGGCTGATGAAATGGAATAAGATCAAGCCAAAACGGGAATTTGTTTCACATGCCAAACCAACCCTGTTTAGAATGAGAAGACGCACGGAGGGATATATTTAGATTTGATATCCCCAAAATAGGGCTAAACAACATTTGGCAGGGCCGCTGAGTTGGCAGGGAATTGTGTTACAACAAGGGTGACTTTTTATACCATATGTTGAGTTGTGGAACTAGAAGTTTTTGGCTTAAGCTGCCAAAACTATTAGCAATCGACTGGTGCCAAATGATGGCAAACAACACAGTAGGGGCTGGCAGTGAGGAGCGGCAAATGAGCAGACAATAGGGTATTGGGTGCAGTTTGCCATCAGGTGGTCATTATCTCTTGGCCTGGCACTGCCAGATCCCAGCCCTTGATGGAAACTCTTTCTTGATATCATCTATTCAGAACTAAACTCCCCTTTGGAACACTAATTCAATCTTGGCACTGAGATACCTATAAGACAATTTCAGCACTTAAAAGTCTCCTATCTGAGTCTGTAAGCTTCCTACCTACTTAAACCGTAAGCTCTATAGGGCAGGGACCTCCTTCCTCTACCTAAATGGAGATCCTTTAATCATGATTATAAATATTATTTTGAATTTATTTACTGTATATTTCTTTGTATCGATCTTTGACTGTTCTATTATCGTACCGTTTTATTATACACCGTGTAAAGATCAGCCCTCAGCGTTGATGTCATTGAACTGATACGGCTTTGTGATGTCATCGCCAAGTCCTACTGCTAGATGCCAGGGATTCCACCAGGAATTTGTTGGGTGGTCGCAGCAAAAACAGGGAGGTGTTTTTGGTGTTACCGCCCCACAAAGGGAGGTTGAGGCATTAAGAAGTCTTGGTATCGCGTGGATGCGAGTGCGGCTTGACCCTGAATTTGGAAGTGTGGTGCAGGGAGTTTTTGACCTTTATAAATCAGAAATTTTTGTAAAAGTATATATATTTGTGCAATTTTTTTGCATTTTGTACACACAGCGAGGGGCATTGTAAGGACCCTTAATATCATATAATATTATATCTATATAATAGAAAAAAGAACAATGTATAGTTTTTCTAGGTTAACGGCAAGATCCCCCCCCCAGGAAATGCCTCAGAAATTGAAAAAAAATAGCACAAAATGCTCAAAAAATTGTTTAGCAGTGAGTGCAAATGAAGTGATTATTAAAGGTTGCTATGACAGATCTTAAAAATATCATCTTTTTCCACTGATCTATTCCTTTGACATTGCCATACTTTGTCTTGTTCAGGGGAATTTATTTCATGGTGGAAAAAACAAGCAGTATTTGCTTTTAGAATTTGAAAACAGCCAAGGAAAGGTTATTATATTATACTGGTTATAAACATGTTGCCTAAGATTTAAAGGGCACCTATCACTTGAAAAATTTTTCATTGAAGCATAGTAACCAATCAGCAGGTACATAGAATTAACTGGTCATCTGTTTTGAAGCAAACATCTTATTGGTTGGTATAGGTTACTGCTACTGTGCAAACTTAGGACCCTATATTACGTATGGAGGTAAGTGCTACATTCCCTCTTGAAGTCACAGCTACTATGTATAACAGGTGTGTGGTTGGAGAATTTGCATGAACTGGGGGTTACCCTGAGAAACCTAAGGCAGATACCTTTGTTAAAATCTTCTGGGAAATATGCATACAGATCCTTTATTACTGGACTCATGAGCAGAGTTTTGGATCTTCTCCTGTAAAAATTAAGTAGTCCATCTGTATAAAAATACTCAACTATTAGTGATAATGGAGACCAAATGTTGTAGGCAGACTCTTTGGCAGATAGATGGACTTGTTTATTTTGGGTGCAAGAGCTGGAGCCCCCATTTACACATATATTGTACCCATGGGATTTCTGGTGCAGGCAGAGGCAAAATCTCTTCGAATATCAGAAACAGGGATGGTTGGCTGAACAGCTTTGACCTTTTAGACATATTTTTCTTATGGGTAACCAATAAAGTATTGCAATAAAGGAAGTTTGTCATTTACTCTGGAGTACAGCATCAGACTGGGGGTGTGTGGGTCCACTGGGGGTGTGTGGGTCCAGTGGGGCTGCCACATCAGGGCCCCTGCCACCCCCACGACCCCCCTCCCCAGCCCCAAATCCCCCTCTGTTGCCCACCCCGCAAATGTGTACCTATGCATGTCACACTTTTGTAATCAGGTGGAGGGTGGAAGTCAGGAGCACAGAAGAGAAGAAGGCTGCTGGCTGTGTGGAGCGGGTCTGGGCCAGTGGATCCCATAAGGGATGGGGTTTTCCCAGTGTTCTGCTGGCCCAGTCTGACCTTGCTCGGTAGGAGTGCCAATGAACATTAAACCACAAGGGAAACTTTGTTTCTGCCAGGATAACAAGAAGGCACCATTTAATAACCACATACCACTGCAGGTTCATTCAAAGCACAGGCAGACTCATGGGTGAAGCTTAAGATGGTCTCACCAAATTCCTTTATTTGAAATTCCTCTGTGTCCTGCAGTCAGCTTCAATTCAGGAGTGGGATTTTTGACTATTTATTTTCCTGTTTTCCATATTTTGTTTTTGACCATCATTATTCCTAAAACCTTCTGCCATCTATCATCTGCCGTTCCGGTCCTTTATTCATGTTCTTATAGACTTGGTCAACATTCCATTAGATAATGATGGTCCAACTGGATGGCTAAGGAAGTGGGAAACAGAATGGAAAATGTAGTGGATAAAGAAAAAAAAACATGATGGCAGAAAAAGGGGATAAAATGGCAACAAGAAGAAAAAAATGGGAAAACAGGTAAAAGGTAAAAGTCGAACAGAAAGTTCAAACAAAGAAAGTCTGCAAGAAGAAATTAGAGGAATAAGAGTGTGATTATTGAATAAACATCTGTATGCCTAAATTTCATGACGTGACTTCAACTGTCCACTTTAATAAAGAAACCCAACATTCCTAACTAATTTATTCAATGATATTTAATTTTTTGGTAAAAGTTTACCCTCAAGTGAACTCTCGAAAAAGGACAAAGACTTATCACTTCCCTCCTCCTATAGACCAATTTCTTTATTAAACCAAGATATCAAATTACTTTCCAAGGCCCTTGCTGATAGGCCCTCTTTAATTCTTCCCTTTATAATTTCAGAAACCCAAAATGGTTTTATTAAAAATAGATCAGGAATTAAAAATATAAGGGCTTTGATCCATATTTTATTTTTTGCCAAAAAACATGAAATTCCTAGTTCTATTCTGAATATCGATACCGAGAAGGCATTCGATAATTTAACATGGAAAAATCTATTTATGTGCCTTCAAAAATTTGGTATCACGGGTCCATTTTACCAATATATCAAATACCTCTATAAATGTCCTAAAACACAAATAATCTTGGGGGGAGCCAAATCATCAACCTTTGAAATATTTAAAGGTACGAGACAAGGCTGCCCCTTATCGCCCCTTTTATTTAATATTGCACTAGAACCTTTTATTCATCTGTCCAAATTGATTAAAGGAATTACAATTATTAATAGGCAACTCAAGGTTTTAGCCTTTGCAGATGATTTGTTGCTGATATTAAGAAACCCTGAGTCTTCACTCAAGATTGTTTTTGACTTGCTTCAGGATTTCCAGTCTTTTTCTGGCTATAAAGATAAAGGATAAAACTGAAGTGATGAATATCTATGGTTCTTTATCAAACTCTCTACTTAAAAAAATTCAACTGAAATACCCCAAAAATCAGATAAAATATTTACAATTAATAATCCCTTCAGACTTTAATAATTTATATTCATTAAATATCACTCCAGCTTGTCAGAAGGTTTGCTCTATGTGTGAAAAGTGGACCAATGCTCCCCTCAATCTTAAGGGACGAGTGATATTTTTTAAGTCTTTGATATTTCCCAAACTGATATATCCATTAATTAATCTCCCCTTGCTTATAAAACATTCTGATGTCAAGAAACTTGATTCTGCTCTTATCAAGTTTATAACGGGAAAAAAGCAAAGATTGCTCTCCATAAGTTAAGAGCTCCAGTTAAACTTGGAGGCTTAAATCTCCCCAATTTTAGAGCCTTCAATCTATCTGCCCTTACCAGATATCTCATTGAGTGGATCTCTCAAGGTAATACATTTACAAATTCTGAGATTGAAGTTTTCCAAGAACCTTACTTTGATATTGTATCTGTTCTACATAGTAAATGGAGTAGTATTCCTCTTGATTTTAAGAAGTATACTCTTTTCCGAGACTCTATTTTTGTGTGGAAACATTTATTCTCTCGAGATAACCATAGTTATACACAAACTCCTTTTATGCCGGCTAAGCTCTTACTCAAACCCTCAGATTTTCAAAAGTCTGAGTCCTTTTTATTTTCTTGTAAAAGAAAATCACTAGTCTTAGTAAAAGATTTATTAGATCCACTCGATGGGACTCTGTTATCTTGGTCAAAACTCAAAAAAGAGCACGGGCTTCCTGAATCTGATAGATATTATCTAGAAATTTTGTTTTGTCTGACCACAGATTAACTGAAGTTTTGCAAGAGCATTTGGAGATCGCTTCTTCGATTTCTATTAACTCTTTATCTAGAAAATTTTGGAACAATTACGGGTCAGATCCACACCCACTACTAAAAATTTCCAATAAATGGACTGAGTTCCTACAATATCAAGTGTCCCCTTCTGATTTAATGAACTCTGTTCATGATTTCAATAAATTGATTTTAGCAGAGAGTTGGAGGATACAACATTTTAATTTAGTTCACTGAGGCTATGGAATTTTGTTTTCTAAAAGTGCCTCTTCTGGTCCTGTATCTTATTGTCCCAAATGTGATGAAACCAATGTGTCCCTTTCCACTATCTATGGACTTGTCCAAAGACTAGTATGTTTTGGAGGGAAGTCACCAGTTTTCTGAACATAAGTCTGAAAATAAAAATTACATTTTTTCCAGGTTTTGCTTTGTTGCATCTAGTTGAAAATAGTCTCTCTTCAATTTTTAATATAAATGGTATGTCCCAAGATATGTCATTATACTAATTGCAGCACATTTTCTTTTTCTGCATTCTACTTGTTGTCATATTGTCTTTATGGTTTATCGTGAAAACTCAAATCAAATATTTTAAATATAAAGAAACCCAACAGTACTACAGAACACTAAATCTGAAATCAATATAAATGATTCAGCAACTAAAGAAGAGAGAAAGTAAAACCTCTACAACTTCAGTGAGAAAGTCTGCGTAAAGCAATAAGGGCATCCCGGTGAAACGCTTGTACTATGCGGTTTACAGCACTGCAGCCTGAGCCAGTATCATGGAGGAAACACAAAGTTTGCCTATAAATAAGAATCAGCCAATGAAGAAATGGCACCTCTCAACCAGCTCCAAACTTAGTTGCTTCAAGGTAAATGGGTTTTTAAGGTTAAATATGACACTGAAGGTAACATACATAGATACAAGAAACACATACAGTAATGTGGCATTAAAAGGAAAGTGTTTTCTCCAGCTAGTCCTTATTACACCTTTAATCCCCAAGGTCCTTTTTAGGATAACAATAAATGAATTAAATAATTAAAAAGGTATAATTAAAAACCAAGCTGATATGAAATGCATTCATTTTATTAATCCTTAAATTAGGTCAATTCATTAAAACCCGGCCAAGAACCAAAAATACATCAATATAAATTCATAAAAATTCTCTAAAAATAAATAAGGTAAATGGTCAATTATTTTCAAATAAAAGTGATAAGAAATTAGGTTAAATTATAGCTGGGTGATCCACCCCCCCCCCCCTCCAATCTCCAAACGGAAATTATGCAAGGCAACATTTGTATGTGTGAGTTATAGTTCTCTTCTACATGTATTCTGATTCCTGTTCCTGTTTCATTTAGCTAACAAGTAAAGGGAAATGAAATGAACGCATGCAGAACTTGACTTTTGTAACACCAAATGGAAGTTCTACTATTTTGTATAACAGTTAAGGAATCAATGCCATATATTGTTTTCTTGGCACTAAGCCTTGGGGTTTTTGCAGTATGTTGTGGTGAGTAGCAATATCCTGAGTAATGTCTTTACTTTTTTATTCTCTCTCTCTCTCTCTCTCTCTCTCTCTCTCTCTCTCTCTCTCTCTCTCTCTCTCTCTCTCTATCTCTCTCTCTTTCTCTCTATCTCTCTCTTTCTCTCTCTCTCCCTCTCTCTCTCTCTCTCTCTCTCTTTCTCTCTCTCTCTCTCTCTCTTTTTCTTCCTCTCTCTCTCTCTCTCTCTCTCCCTCTCTCTTATGAAGCTGACTAGTGACGTGCTACTGAATATTAAGCTCATTCATTTATTAGCTGGAAATAGACTGGGTGTTTTCTTAAAAAAAATAATGTGCAATTTAATTAAAGTGGGCAGTGCTGTTGAAAGAAGAAAAACATACTGGTTTACTGGTAAAATATTCTTGCAGTTAACACTTTCATACCCACAATAAGACGCAGATAGGATTGTAAAGTGTTGAAGGTTCCTTTCTCCCAGTATTTAAAGTCTAAATCTATTTCTAAGTGGCTTCCTCTTAAAATGAATGTGATCATTATGCAGCCAATGGAATTGTTCATTTTAAAATCGTATTTGATTGTGTTTCAGCCTCAAGCTTTCACTAATTGTATCTAAGAATTGCTTGCTTGTATTAGGAATATTGAAATACTAACGTGCAGACGGTCACTTCTAAATAACAATTTGTAATTGCTGTAAAAAGACAAACCCTGTCCCTGGAAATAAGAAATGGCTGCTATGACATTGACAAGAACACAATTCTGAAACTACAAGCTTATGTGACACAACTGAGTTATTGCACATGTTTGAGTCAGCTTCTTCTAAAACGTTCCCAAATATGTTGTTATAAAGGAAGCACGTAATCTAATGTGGTTACTCACGAGTTACAGAGACATTGTGACCTACTTGTACATTTAAAGCAAAAGATTTCAAAAGTGGATAAATAAGTTCCAACAGGTAGAAATTCTCAAAAACCGTGTAGTGTCCAGGGGCACACACCTTGGAGCCTTCAGCCAGAAAAAGGTTTAGAAATGTCAATGGAAACATTTTTTTACAAACTGGCACAATACTGGACTAACAAGAAAGTGGTGCATTTCAAAAAAAGTTTATTAAAAGAAAAAGCATAATACAAAAAGTCTATTTGCTACAGGCTATCATTTGTATAATTTCCATTGACACTTACTAGTAAACCCTCCACTGCTAAGCTTATGAGATAAAACCATCTTCTGACTGCTATCAACATTGCAGATATTATGAAAATCCAATTGGTAGGAAAGTAACTTTGGTTGTTTGGTTGCATCTAATGTTACAAGGATATTTTTGGTAACCAGGGCACCTGGGCTATTGGGAACAGACTTGAAGAGAAGCTCCACTACTGAAGGTGGGCAGAAGCTTTCCAGGACAAATAAGAAGTTGACTCAGGGGTTGATCATTAATTTGGATGACTTGAGGATTATTGGGGACTATATCATCAGCATTGTCATTAACTGAAGTCTTTCAAAAATTACTAGAAGTCAATTGTGGTTTCGACGGAATAGAAGGGGTGGGGAGGATTTAAACCTCAACCAGTGCTCGGTTCCTTACCTTTTTCTCTGATACTAAAGCTCACAAGAGCCTGTGGATTTGTGGTTTTTTATGCTTATATAGCTCTTTCAAGTCTAGGACTTAGATTAACAATCGAGACCACAGTCCCGGGTACTCTGCCTTCTTTATCTTCGTGGTGTCCTAGGGATAGAAAAAAACTCGGTAGTAGATTTGGGACAACTCCACCTCCTCTTCTTTTCCATTTCTGACTCAATTTCTGAAACTGAGCATTGTGTGTTTTTTAGTATTTATTCTATTTATTGCGGCCTCTGTCTTATTTATAATTTATTGCTAAGCACTGTTAAGCACTTTAAACTCTATGAATTAATTTTTACGTTTGAACGAATTTATGTTAATTACCAGTCATTATTAATTATCTAAGCACTTTAAAAGTATTGTAATTTAAATTGACTGGAGGGGGTTTATCAGTAACTTCTATTATAACACACTTTTTTTAAAAAGGATATAAATTAGTGTTAAATTGAATTGATTGTAGCTAAGTCTATGGGGCAAATTCACTAACGAACGCTGGCGTACATTCACTAGTGTTACTTCGCACCCTTACGCCTGGCGAATTTGCGAAACGGACGTAACTACGCAAATTCACTAACGCGCGCAGTGTACTGAACGCTTCCTTTTACGCCAGACTTCCTTCGCCACCTCAGACCAGGCGAAGCGCAATAAAGTAGATAGGGATTGCTTCAAAAAAATTTAAAATTTTTCTAAGTCCCAAAAAACGCTGGCGTTTTTTCTATATTATGGGTGATAGGCTGAAAAGGATTGAAAACATTTTTGGGGCTCCCCTCCTTCCCCCCTACATCATGGCAACTTAACTATACAGTGGGCACATGTGTAGGGCAAAATAAACATTTTATTTGCTGTTTTGAAGGTTTCCCAGGCATTTGTAGTGCAGATACGTATTCCTCCATTGAAATTTGAATTTGGCGCCGTATGCAAATTAACCATCGCTAGCGTAACTTCGCTTAGCGAATCAATGCTAGCGCAACTTCGCAACCTTACGCTACCCCTGTGCGCAACTTCAGATTTTACTGAATTTGCGGAGCACTGGCGAAATTACATCTGATGAAGTGTGACGAAGTGTGGCGAAGTTACGCCTGGCGCAACTACGAATCTTAGTGAATTTGCCCCTATATCATTACCTTATTAACCCTACTATACAATAGAATTAACTGCATCATACTTTGTAAATTTATTTTATTAAGTTTAAATTAATTGGTATTTTAATTTTGCACGCAATATAGATTATATCCAATAGGTAGTTGGAATTTAATTTGAGACTGCTGAGCGGGTTTGAAGCAAGTCGGGTACTTTTTTTCTTTTTCATTATTTTAATAGTTCTTGCTGACTGGGGTCAGACCTCTGCTTCTACCGTAGGATAAATACATTTGATAAGGGATCACTTTTTTGTTTGATTAACTGAAGTCTTGTCATCAGCCTCAACTAGTGATGGGCAAATCTGTCCCCTTTCGCTTCGCCAAATAAGTTGCGAAACTCCGAAGAAATTTGCAAAACTAGCAAAAAATGTACTAAACACATTGACGTCAATGGGCATCAGATAATTTAGACACGTGACAATTTTGATGCGAGTGACAATTTTTCTACATGCGACTATTTTGTCCAAATGCATTAAAATCAATGGGCGTCTGAATAATTTTGATGCTGGACAGTTTTTATGTGCATGACAATTTTGGCGCGCAACTTGTTTTTTTGTTGCATCGAACTTTCCACGGCACATTTTTGGCGAAACATTTGCAGGCGGTGAAATGCCGAAATCCGTGGCTGGCGAATAAATTCACCTATCACTAGCCTCGGCAGGCGCGAATTCGCGCGATTCGCCGCCAGCGAATAAATTCGCGAAAATTCGCGGAAAAAATTCGCCGGCGTCAAATTTTTTTTTCGAAAAACCGGGCGCCGGCGTCAAAAACGGGCGCCGGCGCCGTTTCGCTAATTTTTCGCCATTTCGCGAATTTCGCGCGAAATTCGCAAATTTTTCGGCAAAGCAAAACGGCGCAAATTCGCCCATCACTAGCCTCAACCCTATCATCTGAGATGTGTCATCAGGTTTTATAGCTGCATAGCTATTGTATATCCTTAAAGGGCACCTGTTGGGTAAAAATGTTCCCCAACCAAAGGTGCGGGCTAATAGAGTCTGCATTCCGGTTGGGGATAACAGTAGTTTTTTTTTATAAAAATGCCCCCCACCAGTGATACGCTACTCGCACCGGTAGGGAGCTCCTGGTGTGAGCAGCCATGTTATGTCACTCGCATACGCATAACGCGCATGTGATGTCACATGAATAACGAGCAATTCAGGGCAGATTCTAATTATGCGCATACATGGCTGCTCGCACCGGGAGCTCCCTCCTGGTATGCCTAGTAGCCTAGTGCTGGCGGGGGGCTTTTTTTTTTTTTAAACAACTGTTATCCCCAACCAGAGTGTGGGCTCTATTAACCTGCACCTTTGGTTGAGGATAACATTTTTACCCAACAGGTGCCCTTTAAATAAACATATTTTTGATTGCAAGGCAAAAAATGCCCCTTAAAGTAAGTTTACCTCAGGAAAAACCATTTACGTTTGAAAATGTACATTCAAAATTGGATTAAACTTCAAAATGGGTTAAATACAGGTATGTTTTTCAACTCCAAACTACCACATGAGCTAAAGTTTTTGTGAATGTTCTTAAAAAAATGTCTCAAAGCTTCAATTTTACATCTTAGGTGCAAAAATCAATAACACTCTTCTAAATCATATCAATGTGCATAATATTACCAAGGTGACTTAAAGAAATCCCAAAATGTAAAGCGTGCATAGGAATTTTTATGGCTGGCGCTTTACCTACTCCATAAAACAGCACACCCTGTATATGTTTTATGTGTCCTAATTTAATCAATATGCATAGGATTACAAAACCATGTGACATGTAGAAACTTAAAGCTGAAAATATTAGACATAACATTTTTACACACAGAATTGAATAAAAAAAAACCTGAATAATGCAATAAAATCAATCAAATACTATACCAGTCAAACCAAAACATTGCACAGTGAGATCATTGGCTCAGAAGCCGGTCTATGTCATTAGTGTTTTATGGCAGCAATCAAGGAACCAACAGCAAAGCTGAACAGACGATACAATAAAATAAGTAAAAACAACATTCAAATTGCTGAAATCACCAACATAAAATAATTTTGTAGGGTACATAGGAAACTTATGATTCAGTAAAAAAATCAAAATAGTTGCATGTGTGTGTCTAAAAAAAAACTAAATCACAGAGTGTTAGTGACCCATGACGGTGCTGTAAGGCTCAAATAACAAACACCAACAAGCTAGCGGTTTCCATAACATTTCTGCCAATTGCAAAAGTAGAATCTGTATGTTTAAGCTTTACTTCTTTGTCATTTCTTATCTCACAGGCAGTCATACTCTACAGTATCACTTAACGTTGATATCAGCCCCTAACCCTGGTGTGCCACAATATACAATCACTGCGTATATAGATGGCGTGAAGTATGGAAAGTACGACAGCGATGTACACCATACTCAGGTTTTGACCCCTTTGCTGAGTTTACTGACTGAGCACCTGGAGATGCAGACTAAACATGCTCAGGAATTGGAGGTTATTCAGAAGCACAAGATGAAATTTCTAATGGGCTTTCTGAACAAGACACGTGGTGAGTACAATGAAATTAAATGTTCATGGAACGGCCATGGGGGCAACATATGCTTCAACCTATACACATCTCCATTTAGGTCCACCAAATCCTGGATTACTGAGCCTAGTGCTACAATAGATTTGCATTGTTGCAGTGGTTTCAGACATCCACAAACACATGTTTTATCTTTCCAAAGGTTTTATTAAAACCAGGAAAACCAGTGGTGTCATTTAGGTTTACATTGTAGTTGTATCCAAATATTGTTGGAAAAACACTTAGAAGAGTAGAGTGTGATGGCACATCTTGCTTGGTATTAGACTGTGACTGTGTATCAACAAGTCTAAACAATGGGTGTGGTTGTCGGCTGGCAGGTGTAGACTGAAGTGCACAGAACGTTTGTGTGCCTGTGCCAATAATTGTTTCTTATTACAATCAATCTAGTAACTTGTTGGTTTGTTGGTTCTTTGACTAAGAGGGTTATTTATCAAAGGTCGAAAATCTGAGTTTTTTATTCCTTGAATGAACCCGAATGAACTCACAACTTCAATGGTTTCTTATTTAAGAAAAATTCAAATGGGAAAATCTCAATTTTCTGAGTTTGAGTTGGGAAACTTGAAAACTCAAATTGATTTCAGCGGGAAAATACTCAAATCGATCAAGTTTTCGGGCAAATCCCTCCGAAAAAAACATGAACATCATGAAGGCTATTAACATCTTCAAATGGTTCGAGGGACCTCTGCCATTGACGCCTACATGTCCTTGGCAGGTTTTAGATGGTGTATTTTTGGATTCTATCTATTTCCAGGGTCGGGGTATAATGAATCTTGAAAAATGCATGTTTTTTTTAACCTGAAAATTTTAGTTTTGACCCAAAAAAATCAACTCGAAAACTCTAATTTTAGATAAATAAACTCAAACCTTAATAAATAACCCCCTAAATGTTCAATATGTCATTATTTCTATGGCGGCAAATGCAGCCTAAGTAATAAGAGAATTTATAAAAGGACTTTTCCTTCTTAATGTCTCTCTATAATATGTATTATAAATATATTATGAACTTTAAATTCATTCCATGAATATTTCATTTATACATTATTCGAGTTGCGAAACTTTAAAACTCAAATTTATTTCAGTGGAAAAATACTCAAATCACTTGAATTGATCGAGTTTTTGTCCAAAACCCTCTGAAAATAACTGGAACATCATGAAGGCTATTAACATATTCAAATGGTTCGAGGGACCTCTGCCATTGACTCCTACATGGCCTTGACAGGTTTTAGATGGTGTATTTTTGGATTCTAGCTATTTCCAGTGTTGGGGTGTAATAAATCTTGAAAAATTCATTTTTTTTAAGCTCAAAATGTGAGTTTTGACCAAAAAAATCAACTTGAAAACTCTAATTGTCGTGGAAAACACAACTCAAACCTTAATAAATAACCCCCTAAATGTTCAATATGTCATTACTTCTATGGTGGATAGTGATGGGGGAATCTGTGCCCAAAATTCGTGAAATTCGCGAAAAGGCGAAAAAATTTGCAAAATGCATTGAAGTCAATCAGCGTCAAAATAATTTTGAAGTGCATCAAAATTGACATGCATTAAAGTCAATGAGGTCCAACTAATTTTGACGCACAGAAATTTTGACGCAAGCGACAATTCTGATGCACGCCAAAATTTTCTTCATGCAGCGGATTTTTCGCGGCGAATTGTTGCTGCTGTTTTGGCAAATAAATTTGCTTGTGCCAAAGCGCAGAAATTTGTCGCAAATTTGTGTCTGCCGAATTTATTCACCCGTCACTAATAGTGGCAAATGCAGCCTAAGTAATAAGAGACATTATAAAAGGACTTTTCCCTCTTCATGTCTCTTTTTCCTGATGCCGTGATTTGTTTCAAATTATGGATATATAATATGTATTATAAATATATTATGAACTTTATATTTATTATAAATTTTCATTTATACATTATATATTGGTTATATAGACAACATACAGGTATAACCAATTTAGTCTCAAGTCCCTCTGAAATCCAGTGGTAGGATAATAAAAAGGGTACAGACATAAGGATTTCCCTATTGTAACAGAAATGACAGTATGACAATCTCTGCATTAGAAAATGTATTCAAACCTAGTAAATTATATAATATGTTTTCTTTGTTTATCAGGAAATGAAGCATTTCATGTCTACCAGAGGACGTTTGCCTGTGAGCTGAATGAGGACAGTACCATTAATGGATATGAGGAGATTGCGTATAATGGCAAAGAGGTTATAACATTCGATAAAGAGCGGGTGGTGTATGTACCAGCAATGCAGGAGGCTCTGGTTATAACTCAGCTGTGGAATAAGCGCTATGATCATGCAAAGATGAATAAGATGTACATGGAGAATGAATGTATCCAACACATGAACCTGTATCTGACTTATATATTAACTGATTTGGAGAGGAAAGGTGAGCCCATGAAGAATGCACTTATTTCTATGCAGCCAGGAACTGTACACCCCAGATACTTCTTATTACAAAGCTTGAACCAAGCTACTAAGAGGTCCATGAAAGTAGATAGAGTAAAAGGGCCAGACGAATAACCATGTATAGATATAAAATTTAATTGGGTTTAAAACAACTCAAAGTTCTTCATGTTCAACCCCACCAAATGAACCCAGTGCTCATATACACATATACTTGTCGATACACCCAAATATGTAACTATATATTCCCATACCTATCCTAACAAACTAAGGGGTCCGTTTACTAAAGTGCGGTTAATCGGACTTTAAGTTTCCGCATGTTATCGCTGAGAATATTTTTACACCAGAATATTCGCAGTGACTAAGTTTACTAAACAGCGATGCGCTCAGAAGTCCTTGCGATCACTTGCGGTAACTAAGTTAAGGAACCAGCTTACGTTAGCAGTAATTTTAGCGAGTTGCGAATTTTCTGCCGACAAATTACGTTTTTGCGAATATTTATGCTATAAAATAGTCTTGTTTTATGGCGGTTATTATGGCAATTTTTACTGTGACATTTATGGCCAGAAATGCATCTTCAAAACTCATAAACTTTATTGACTGATGATTGTACCATCCAACAACACTACGAATGTAACAGCAATCAAACATTTATGCATCATATAAACCCTTCTGCCAATAGAATCATATGAACAAGAAATCATACCAGTCAATCTCTTTGCTTCATAGAAATGCACAGTTTAATGCAGCCAATCACAATGAAACCAAAAAAGAGTAGAGGCCGACAAATCCTTGGACTGTGATGCCGCTGCCAATAATACACCTCTGAGCTGAAACTGCTGCTGTTGCACCAGATAGAAGCAGAAGCCAAAACATCCTGTCAGCAATAGCTACAGATCTCTCTCCTGTCAGCAAAGAATGATGGGTAAAAAAAAACAGTATTATGGGATATTTCCTGCCCCTTGAGAATTTTCTGGCGTCTAAAAAACAGGTGCCGGCGTCAAAAACGGGCGCCGGCGTCAAAAACGAGACGCCGGCGCCGTTGCGCGAATTTTTCGCTGTTTCGCGAATTTTACGGCGAAGCGAAACGGCCCAAATTCGCCCATCACTACCCGGCAGTGCATTCCACAACCTCACCGTCCTGACTGTGAAGAACCCCCTACGTTGCTTCAAATGAAAGTTCTGTTCCTCTAGAGCAGTGATCCCCAACCAGTAGCTCATGAGTAACATGTTGCTCTCCAACCCCTTGGATGTTGCTCCCAGTGGCCTCAAAGCAGGAGCTTATTTTTGAATTTCTGGGTTGGGAGCAAGTTTTGGTTGTATAAAAACCAGGTGCACTGCCAAATCAAGCCTTAATGTAGGCTGACAATCCACATAGGGGCTACTAAATGGCCAATCACAGCCCTTATTTGGCACCCGAGGAACAGTTTTCATGCTTGTGTTGCTCCCCAACTCCTTTTACTTCTGAATGTTGCTCACTGGTTCAAAAGGTTGGGGATCCCTGCTCTAGAGGGATCTTTGGTAGATCTGTTCTGTGGGGAGGGTATTCATATAGTCATATCAGTTATATAAGGGGTAGGTTTAATTATTTTAAATTAATTCCATGTCTTAAATGTCACTGTTCAACCTTCAATTGAAATGTGATATAAACTTTCTCAAAAACATTTACATCTGCCACGTTAGTTCCCCAAAGCAGGTAACCCAAAACTATTACCAATTGCAAGAGTAGGGATGTAGCGAACCGCCGATAATGTGTTCGCGAACGCCGTTCGCGAACACCGGCAAAAATTGCGAACAGTTCGCGAACAGTTCGCGAACTTCGAACATCCGAAAATCGTTCGATTCGAACGATCGAAGGATTTTAATCGTTCGATCGAACGATTTTCGTTCGAATCGAACGAAAATCGTTCGATTTTAGCGATCGAATGGTCGAATGATTTTGACGCGAACGCCTATTGGCGAACGTCGCGCGACGTTCGCGAACTTGCGGCGGACGCGAACAGCCGATGTTCGCGCGAACAAGTTCGCCGGCGAACAGTCCGCGACATCCCTATGCAAGAGCACCTCTCCACTGAGAATCATCCCTACCACTCACTGTTTTGTTTTCCATTGTAATCAAACAACAATAGATGACATGTCATTTTTTTTTTAGGTGTTTAGACCTAGAAGTAGTACAATTAAACACTTAGGGGCAGATGTATTAAGGGTCGAATATCGAGGGTTAATTAATCCTTGATATTCGACTGGGGAATTAAAATCCTTCGACTTCGAATATCGAATATCGAACGATTCGAAGGATGTTAATCCATCGATCGAAGGATTATCCTTCGACCAAAAAAAGATAGCTTTTAGGTGGCGAACTAGGGGGTTGAAGTTTTTTCTTAAAGAGACAGTACTTCGACTGTAGTCGAAGTTGTAGTCGAAGGTCGAAGTAGCCCATTCGATGGTCGAAGTAGCCAAAAAAAACACTTTGAAATTCGAAGTATTTTTTTTTCTATTCCTTCACTCGAACTTAATGAATGGGCCCCCTAAAGAAAGCACCGGGAGGCAGGATTCTCATTGATTCTCTTGCATTGAAACGACTTACTACAACTATCGAGGAAATGGATGTAAATGTATATAATGCATAAATACATGTTGTGCAGCAAAATTTGGGTGGAACAAGATTATGTGATGATTTACACCTGCTGCTCTCCAGTTATAGACCAGATGTTCCCAATACAGCCTGTGCATGCTATAAATTGTAGTTAGTACAGGTATGGGATCCGTTATCCGGAAACCCATTATCTAGAAAGCTCCGAATTATGGAAAGGCCATCTCCCATAGACTCCATTTTATCCAAATAATAATAATAATAACCCACGTGGCTACTATCTGTATATACAAGTATGGGATCTGTTATCTGGAAACATGTTATCTAGAAAACTCCAAATTATGGAAGAGCCATCTCCCATTTTATCAAAATAATCCAAATTTTTAAAAATGATTTTCCTTTTCTCTGTAATAAAAAAACAGTCACTTGTACTTGATCCAAACTAAGACATAATTAATCCTTATTGGAAAAAACAGCCTATTGGGTTTATTTCATGTTTATATGATTTTCTAGTAGACTCAAAGGGGTGGTTTACCTTTAAGTTAACTTTTAGTATAGAATAGCTAATTCTAAGCATCTGTTCAATTGGCCTTCATTTTTTTCTTTTTTTATAGTTTTTGAATGATTTGATTTGTTCTTCTGACTTTTGTTTCCAGCTTTCAAATGGGGGTCACTCACCCCATCTAAAAATAAATGTTTTATTAAGGCTACAAATGTATTGTTATTGCTACTTTTTATTACTCATCTTTCTGTTCAGGCCTCTCCTATTCATATTCCAGTCTCTTATTCAAATCAATGCATGGTTGCTAGGGTAATTTGGAACCTAGCAACCAGAAAGCTAAATAACTTAAAATAATAAAAGATGATAAACAATTGCAAATAGTCTCAGAATATCAATCTCTAGTTCATGCTAAAATGTAATGGTAAACAACCCCTTTAAGGTATGACGATTCAAATTTACGGAAAGATCCGTTATCCAGGAAACTTCAGGTCCCAAGTATTCTGGGTAGCAGGTCCCATACCTGTAATGTAGGATTCACCCACCATCGAACACAAGCAGGGATAGAGAGATGCCAAGAGCCTATGTTACTTGGGGATAGGCACCTGTTGAGTGAGTACTACTACTGGGTGCAACTACTAATATTATTACAGATGCCAATATTAATGATCACAGTGAAACTAATTTTGATGAACTTATATGTAGGATTGTGCAGCATCGTAGGATCAATCATCTATTGACATCATTTATTAATGATAGACTGTTCTGCATTCCAGCAATAAAAAACTGTATTTAAGAACAACTGGTGCCCAGATGAACATCAGGAAATGTTTGTGAATAATTGGCTCTTGGCTCTACTGCTATAGTGAGGGCCTGACCGAGGGAGAGAAAGTTGTGACTTTGGAAAGCACAAGCTATAAATACAGTCTGCTGAGCCTTGTCTTAACCTACATCTATATGTTAAAGGAAAACTAAACCCTAAAAAATGAATGTGGCTAAAAATGGCATGTTTTATATAGTGAACTTATTGCACGAGGCTAAAGTTTGAGCTTGTCAATAGCAGCAATGATCCAGGACTTCAAACTTGTCACAGGGGGTCACCATCTTGGAAAGTGTCTGTGACACTCACATGCTCAGTGGGCTCTGATTGGCTGTTGAGAAGCTAAGCTTAGGGCTCGTCACTAATTATCCAGCAGAAAATGAGCTTCCCTGGCTGTAATATAAGCTGATGCTACAGGTTTGCTGATTATTCAATTCTGTTGCTAATTGCACTGGTTTCTGTGCTGCCATGTAGTAATTATGTGTATTAATTACTAATCAGCCTTATATTGTGACATTTCTATTCTATGTGTACTGTATATTGTGAGTGGGTCCCTAAGCTCAGTAAGTGACAGCAGCACAGAGCATGTGCAGTGAATCAGCAGAAAAGAAGATGGGGAGCTACTGGGGCATCTTTGGAGACACAGATCTTTACTGCTAAAGGGCTGTGGTTGCCTTGGGCTGGTACAGAAGAACAAAACATCATGTACAACATTTCTACCTACTTCTTTAGTTAAGCTTGACTTCTTCCTTAATTTTATTGCAATGCATGTGAGTTTTTGTACTTTAATAGATAATGATTTCTCCCTCTCTTTCTGTCAGTTCTCCCTAAGGTGAAGGTTTTAAGTTCTGAAACAGCTGGAGGAAGAATACTGCACTGCTGGGTGTATGGGTTCTACCCCCGAGATGTGGAAGTGAAGTGGATAAAGAATGGGAGAGATGAGATTTACTCCGAGGAATCAGCAGAGATCCTGCCAAACCCTGATGGCACCTATCAGATCAGAGTCAGTGTGGAGGTAACACCAGAGGAGGGCGCCACTTACTCCTGCCATGTGGATCACAGCAGTTTGGAGAATCCCCTGGTTGTACCATTTGGTGAGTGATTTTATGTTGTTGGTCAGAATACAAAATAGAGGGGAAATGGCATGTGATATCATTGGTAATTCTTTCTGTTTGTCAGAGTTAATTTTGTGACTTTAAAATCATCTTTGTGTTCACAGAATACATTTTGCGTGTAAGAATGTGTTTAGAATTGTTTCTTTACCACAAATATATTGCATAAGTAAAATATAGACTGTATTTAATCATTATAGAATGATTTTATGGGTAAAAACTATTAATAAAAATAGTTAAAATAGTTAAAAATTTTGTGACAAGAAAAACATTTTTGAATCCATTTTGTAGTATATGTAAGGAAGCATCTGTACACCCCGTCCTTAATCAGTTGGGTCTGTTTCTTAGTCTAGGAGGATTGGCACCAACTGCTTAAAAGAACTGACAGTGGGGTGTTATTCCATTCCCCCCGAAAGCTGCATAGAATTAGAGGCTGTGTTTCAGGACTGTACAATGTGAATTATTCTGTGGCACTTCTATTCAGGTTCATTGTCCATTAAAAATCATCTCCTTTTTTTCTCCCCCAATAAACAGAACAAAACCATGGAAAACTGAACAGCATGATCCTGGTTGGTGGAGCAGTTCTACTGGTCACTCTGGTTGCTCTGGGAATATGTTCACATAGAAGGAGAACATAGAAAGGATTTCTTTTCCATTCTTGTGTGCTAAAGTATTAAAGATCACTTAAGGCCACAGCAGCTGTGGAGACAAGTGAACTCTAACACCTTGAGAAGTATCAAAGTAGTCGGCAGCAGGTCCACTTTGGGCATTCATAGACATATTTCAGCCTCAGAGATTGATCTCAGTGTATAACCCTTTACACATCTGGAGAGAGTGACTTTATTACCTCTAAATTAGTTTATTACTAACATCATAATTAACCCATAAGTACTCACATGTATGGACTGCTTCAGTAACCACTAGGCAGGCACGTTTCAGGGGGCTGCTGCCGCCTGAGGCAGCAGCCCCATGCCGCCCCTCCTCCTGCTCCGCTCTTCTAACTACCAGCGTCGGAGTGGGTGGAGGAGGGGCCGCATCGCTAGTGCAGTGAGCGCTATTGCGCTCGCTGCGCTAGAAGAGTCGAATTTCCGTTTTAAAAAACGGAAATTCGGCTCTTAAAGTTACCAGAGGCGGCTTTTTGCCGCCCCTGGTTACTGGCTGCTCCGTGCCGCCTGAGGCAAGATTCTCACCTTGCCTCATGGCCGGAGCGGCCCTGCCACTAGGGATGCACCGAATCCAGGATTTGGTTTGGGATTGTGAGGATTCAGCCTTTTTCAGCAGGATTCGGATTCGGCCGAATCCTTGTGCCTGGCCGAACCTAATCATAATTTACATATTCGGTTCGGGATTCGGCCTTTTTCAGCAGGATTCGGCCAAATCCTTCTGCCCGGCCGAACCGAATCTGAATCCTAATTTGCATATGAAAATTAGGGGTGGGGAGGGAAATCGCGTGACTTTTTTGTCACAAAACAAGGAAGTAAAAAAATTTCCCCTTCCCAGATTCGGTTCGGTATTCGGCCGAATCCTTTGCCAACCTCAACAGTACCACTCAACTGTGCCATCTGTAATGTATAGTATCCCAAAATCCAGAGCAAACCCCAAGGTCCTGGTCTCGGCTCACACTTCTGCCTATAGCAGCCGCCTTTGGCTTCGGGAGGATCCCTCTGCTACTCAGATGCCACCAGGACTTAACGTGAGAGGACAATGGGGAAGCTCTGGGTAGGGAAGGGAACCGTAATGTATACAGAAACAAGGAGCATAGCAAACAGACAATACCGTACCAAATCAGGAAGCAGAAGCCTAGTTGAGGTCAAAGGCCGGGGTCAAACTAATCAGATTTGCGGTACAGTAACGAGATCCAAAAGAAAAGTCATAGAATAGGCAGAGGTCAGTACAGGCAGCAGAACAGCAAGGGTCAAGGTCAGGCAGTGGTCAATTAACAGGATCAGATAAGAAAACACACACTATGGAATATAAACCTACGTTGGGCAACGAGTCAGTGCAGAGTAGGGGGTTTACTGTATAACCAGACTAATGACTTACACAGATCACCTGTGGCCAGATTGGCAACAGATGAAACAAGCCATTCTTACTTGCAATTACAAGTGAACCAGGGCCATAGCTCTCTGCTCACAGCAGTAGTAATGCAGCCAGCACAGATTTACCATATCCCCGGTTCAACTCCAGGCAGGTTATTACACCATCATAATAGCCTGATAAATTACCTCTAGACTAGTATGACAGTAGCAGAATTTTGTCCCGTGGACATCAAAATGTGGCGACTAGGGATTGTCACTGATGCAACATCCCAAGACTTATAGGGCATTGCTGCTCTTGGATTAGAGATCCAATGTTTCCATCTAATTAATGAATGTATTTTTGTTGAAGTGAGTAATTTAGCTAACGATGTTGATGTACATGATGTAGGTCCATGTCACGACTGTAAGGATAAATATTTAGACTGTTACTTTGCCATGATGAGTCTAATGCCCGGTGATCCTCATATAACCTGTTACTGATAACTTCTGTATATGAAGAATTGTGACGTATAAATGAATGTGTCAGAATAAATCCTGTTACCACCTATCCAATGGAGTTTAAAGGGGTGGTTTACCTTTAAGGTAACTGTTATTATGTTATGTTCTAAGCAACTTTTCAATTTTTATAGTTTTATAGTTATTTGCCATTTTATGTTGACTCTTTGCAGCTTTCAAATGGGGGTCACTGACCCCATCTAAAAAACAAAAGCTCTGTAAGGCTACAAATATATTGTTATTGCTACTTTTCATTACTCATCTTTCTATTCAGGCCTCTCCTATTCATATTCCAGTCTTTTAATCAAAGCAATGCATGGTTGCTAGGGGAATGCACATCCTAGCAACCAGATTGCTTAAAATTCAAATTGAAGAGTTGCTAAATAACTCATAAATCTTAAATAATAAAAAATGAAAAGCAATTACAAATTGTCTCAGAATATCAGTCTCTACATCATACTTAAAGTTGTCTCAAAGGTGAACAACCCCTTAAAGGAATTTTAATTTACAATTTTTTTGCTTGAATTATCTTTATATGTGTCCTAAACATGAATTAGGGATCAGCAGTCTCTTTGTATTGCTGGTCTACACATTGGGGCATATTTATTAACATTGGAGACAAACATCACTGGTGATGTTTCCCATAGCAACCAATCAGCCATTCGATTTGACCAGTCACAACTATTTTTTTTCACCCATTGGCATCTATGGGCATCATTTTTTGCGGCGACACTTGGAGAAAAGTTTTGCTCATCACTACTGGTGATGTTTGTCACCAGTGGTTTAATTATATGCCCCATTGTGTGTATATGCTGTTAGAGGCTAAATCTTACAGACTCATAGTTACATGGTTAAGTTTGGTTGAAAAAGTTCATCCCCTCAAATGAAAACCGTCTTACATACTTACACACACACACTATACCAATATCTGTATTAATTGTAGATTTTAGTAGCACTGGATATTTTGCTTGGCCAAGAAATCATCCAAGCTTCTCTTAAAGGCATTAACTGAAACTCACTGTCCTGACTGTAAAGAACCACCTGCTAACTAAACATTATTATAAACATGTACTCTTATTTGAGGCAAGTATAATCCTCATGTTTTCACAATTGTATTATTCCTTTGTAGTGGAAACAGCACGTTAAATGCATTCAAATAGTTTAATCATACTCAATTTACGCTGTTTAAAAGTAATTCTGTATATTTTTGAAAACCCAATAAAAATGTGGAAAAAGAGTAAAGAACCACCTGCTCTGTTTCAAATGAAAGTTCTTTTCTTCTAGTCTAAAGGGGAGGCCTCTGGTACGGTGATCCACTTTATGGGTAAAAAGGTCCCCTGCTATTGTCTATAATGTCCTCTAATGTACTTGTAAAGTCTAATCATGTCCCCTCACAAGCGCCTTTTTTCCAGAGAAAACAACCCCAACCTTGACAGTCTCCCCTCATAATTTAACTCTTCCCTCCCTCTAACCAGTTTAGTTGCACTTAGTCTCTGCACTCTCTCCAGCTCATTTATATCCCTCTTAAGGACTGGAGTCCAAAACTGCCCCCATACTCCAGATGAGGCCTCACCAGGGACCTATAAAGAGACATAATTATGTTTTCATCCCTTGAGTTAATGCCCTTTTTTATACAAGACAGAACTTTATTTGCTTTAGTAGCCACAGAATGACACTGCCCAGAATTAGACAACGTGTTATCTACAAAGACCCCTAGATCCTTCTCATTTAAGGAAACTCCCAACACACTGCCATTTAGTGTATAACTTGCATTTATATTATTTTTGCCAAAGTGCATAACCTGCATTTATCAACATTGAACCTCATTTTCCAGTTTGCTGCCCAGTTTTCCAACTTAGACAAATCACTGTGCAAAGTGGCAGCATCCTGCATGGAACCTATAGTTCTGCACAATTTTTATTATCATATAACTCTACACTCAGTTAGTACCAGACATGGCTGCTCTGGCATTCACCTTGGAAGCTCCTTTCTTCTAATTGAAATGGATCCCTTGTGTTTGCTAGAAGGACCTACTGGTAAATAAAGCATTAGAGAGATTATTATATGATCCCCTTATATATTTATACATAGTTATTTCATCTCCACCTTAGGTACCTCTTCCCCAGTGTAACCACATGTTACTTGGCCAGTCTTTCCTCATAACTTTCCATGCCCTCATCATCTTATTTGTCCTTCGTTGGACCCTCTCTAATTCAATAATGTCTTTTTGAGAACTGAAGTCAAAAACTGCACGACATATTCTAGATGGGACATTATCTGTGCTTTGTAAAGAGGTCTATATATGGGAATAGATGAAAAGATGGTTAAAAATGTTTGGAGTCAAAGGATATTAGTATTAATATTCAGTAATTGCAACCATGGCAGTTAGGCAGGTTATATATAGACATAAAAGGTTGAACATGAAGTACACAGGGCCAGAACTAGGGGTAGGCAGAAGAGGCACCTGCCTAGGGTGCAACAATAAGGGGGCACTTGGCAAGTACCTATTTACCGTCTTCCGCCTACCCCTAGTCCACATGTGCTGCCCTCTCTAGCTCTCCTCTCCCACCTGCCCTCTCCTTCACCCACCCCTTCCTCCTCTCCCTTGCCCTCCCTTTCCCTCCTTCACTGCTGATCTGCGCATGCTTGCAATCCTAGTCAGGCACGCGCACGTGTTTGGCGCGTGCACAGGTTGCCTAGGGCGCCCAGTCTGCTTGAACCCGGCTGTGGAAGCAGATGTGTCTTAACTTAATATGTTACTATGTCATTTAAACACATTCCAGTGCATTGCAAGATCATCACAAGGTGAGAATAAAAGATGTATTTTGAGCAAAAAAACAGTGGCAGGCGTTAGCAGCAGATGAGCAGTATGAAAATACAGTGTGGGTTAGTGTTAGGTAGTAGAGAAAGACACAACTGATGGTCACAGACCATTGAGAGTCCTTATGAAGGACATTGCTTACCATTATGGGTGGTCAGTCAATATAATATATAATGAGTCCAGGTGGTACAGTTGGCAGACACCAGGGTTAAAGAGTTGTTTATGATGATGGGTATTATGCCAACCATTCTGCTGCCATATTTATCCAGTGGTGTGTGCCCCATTGCTTCATGGAACATAGTTGCAGTGTCGGACTGGCCCACAGGGATACCAGGAAAACTCCCGGTGGGCCAAGGTGTCAGTGGGCCCTCATGCTGCTAAACTTTTGGCCTATTTCATGGCCTTTCCCTATTCTATGAGAACAAAGGGGCTAAATAGATGGAATAATAGATTATAGTATGTAAAGAAAACAAACTAGCAGAATAGAGGTTGATTGAGGAGATAAAGAATATTAGTACTGAGAGTGGGGCCTCTGGTCTAAGGTTTTATGGTGGGCCTCTGGTGTCCCAGTCCGACACTGCATAGTTGTATTGTGCCTAGCAATCACCCATACAGTCATTGGAAACTAGTTTGATCCGAGAAGGAAGATTGCAATAACAAGCTCCACATATAAATATGTTCAGCATTTTATTATTATTTAATCAATCACGCCATGCACATTTCATCTATAATTTATCATTCTGAGGCCACTCTTAACGGACTTTCCCTTCTATGCCAAATTCCTCTTTCTATCTCGCAATAATGCTGATTCCTTTCACTTGTGTGCCAATCATACTGATTCTGTTTATAATTTGTGCTGAGCTTGGGATAACCATGAAACTATTGCTGAGTTTTCCCATGATAAACCATGAGATAACTTTTTCTCACTCAATTGAATCTGGCCCACTGTATGAAGTGGAACATAGAACGCTTTGGGGAACGGAAGCTATGATAAAAATGCCAGCTAGGAAACTAACCACTGAATCTTTCACTTTCACTTTATATATACAGAATGGGTGTTACCATTTAGTACAAATACTAAAGTGACTGTTCTGTTTCCTATAACTGCAGTGTATCAGGCTCTGCACTGGACATCATTGGTCTGATGCAGAATCAATAACCTGCTCCAGTTACTGCAAAAAAGTTCCTTTTTTTTCTGCCTGGCAATTTTAGCTGAGGCTCTATCGATTTTCTTATTGGACCGAATATTTAACCCATGCCCAGCTACAGTATGACAAGCACTTGATTCTTAATTTGATATTTTCTACTATATCGGCAGAACTGGAGTAAAGACTCAGCTGACTATTTTATACAATGTCATAATGTATCACATTGTGTTGCTGCTGTTCAGCCTCGGTGTGTGTGCAGTACATTGTGCGGGTGAGTAACACTATCCTGTGCTACGGCTTCTCTTTCTCTTATGGTGCCAACTACTAACATGTTACTGAATCTTATGCTCATGCATTTATTAGCTGGAAATAGAGATTTGCTTCTGTGTTTTTGTGCAAAAAATATTGTAAACATATTATATACATTTGCAGTTTAATTACTGTATAGTTGAAGTATTGACATATATGGGCATGTAATAACGTGCACTAAATAAGGAGCACGTGGTTTCCTTGCAGAGAGACATCTGGGAATTGAAACACCAAAAGATCTTTATCCCTGAATTACAGACACCAAATTAACCCTGAATTACAGACACCATTTCTAAAAATTGTCTCAAACTCATCATTCATTATTGCTGTGATTATTCTTGAGACATTGTGAGACAACATACGTAGCACGAATGTAATAATAGACGTTAATATATATATATGTGGGCCAGAGTTTTCCCGATGACAGAAGAGCTCACACTTCAGTAAATCTGCTTTTGCATTTTTTTTCTGTATCGTTGTTTATTGCACTTTAGTAAACAGACGTCTTACTCCCTGGGGCTGGAGATGCCATGGTCACCAACAGGTTTACTAACAAATGGAGATATGTATTAGCAGTGATGTTGCCAATAGAAACCAGATCTTTGTATTTATATTATTATTTATATACTGCCACTTATGTACACAGAGCTGTACAGCATAAAAATACATTAATAGGACAAGCAGAAGTCAAAACAATAATAAATACAAAGTATAATTACAGTAAAGAAGAAAGTCCCTGCCCCATATAGAGTACAATCTAAGATCTTTGCTTTTGTTTTATAACTTGGATTTGATTATTGAATTCTAATTGCATATCCTTAAAGTAAAGTCTATGAGGTTCTCTATAATAGACAGACGTTATTGTGTGTGCCACATTTAATTTAAATGTTGGAGATCCTCCAGGTGTCCTCTTTAGAATTCAGACCAGTTTGATATTTTCATTTACATAGATACAGAATCCTTACACATATATATACTGCCACTTATGTACACAGAACTGTACAGCAGAATAATACATTAATAGGACAAGCAAAAGTCAATGCAATAATAAATACAAAGTTCAGTTACAGTAAAGAAGGAGGCCCCTGCCTCATAAAGAGTATAATCTTATATCTTTGCTTTTATTTTGTAACTTGGAGTTGACTGTTGAAATCTAATGGCATATCCTTTGGACCACAAATAGATTTGGGAGTGACGTCTATGAGGTTCTTTGTAATAAATAGACAGAAGTTATTGTGTGTTCCACATTTAATTTAGATGTTGGAGATCCTCCAACAGAGGATCCCAACAGAGGATCCCAACAGATGCTGCAACATCAGGTCCCTGACACCCCACGGGCCCCTCTACCCAGTCACAAGTCTCCCTGTAGAAGTCAGGAGCACAGGGAAGAAGAAGTCTGCCAACTGTGTGAAGCTGTTCTGGGCCGGTGGGGCCCGCCATGTTTTTTTTCCAGGGGTCTCGTTGGCCCAGTCCAACCCTGGTTTGTGCTCCTCTAGGAAGTGTGGGAGCAGTGTGGGAGAACTGGCTGAGATACTAAGAATGAGGTGCAATTAAATTCAGAAAACTTATCTCACTGTTTATCATGTGAAAAGTCTATGGAAATCTATAGCAACTAGAACTGAATTTGGAAAAAAAAAGATGTTTCTCCTCTGAACCTGGTCCTGGTAACTGGTAACTGAATCTGGTCCATGAGTTTTCCTATAATAAACCATAAGATAACTTTTCCTCACTCAATTGAATCTGGCCCATTGGGCCAGATTCAATTCAGAGAGAAAAAGGTTTATCACATGAAAACAGAAAAACAGAAGAAATTTAATTTGAGATGCAATTCAGAAAAACGTATCTCACGGTTTATCACTCGAAAACTCAATTGAAGTCTATGGGAAAAAGCTGGACGTGAACTAGGTGAAAAGTTTTTTCTCCTCTAATTTAATCTCGTCCATCAGTTTTCACGTGATTAACCATGAAATAACTTTTTCTATCTGAATTGAATTTTGACCATTGTATGAAGTGGGACATAGAACGCTTTGGGGAACGGAAGATTTGTGGATGTGATAAATGAGCCAGCTACAGGGTTATCAGATTTAAATTTCAAAACCAGCCAAAGACTTTAAAAAGTAGCCAAAAACCATAAAAAAATAGCCCAAAACACTAAGGGGCAGATTTATCAAAGGTTGAAATTTTCTAATTAAAAAACTTCGAATTTTGAAGTAATTTTTGAGTACTTCGACCATCGAATAGGCCTAATTCTACTTCTATTCGAATTGAAAATACTTAAATTCGCCCATTTTAAAATCAAAGAACTTTGAATTCGACACTTCGCCACCTTAAACCTGCCGAAATGCTAGGTTAGCCTATGGGGACCTCCTAGAATCTATAGACGGTATTTGGCTAAGTTTTGAGAAGTCAAAGGATTTTTTTTTGTAAAATCGTACGATCTTAAAAATCCTTCAACTTCGAATGTCGGACTACCCTTTTTTTTTTCACTTCGAAATTCGACCCTTGATAAATCTGCCCCTAACATTTTATTTGCTCAGCCTGGCTCTTCTGCTCTCAGCTCCTTCTTCAGCCTGAAGAGCCCACCTACTCCTCCACCCTCGCTCTCACCACCTCCCCCGGCTGCTGCTTAGAGTCCCGTAGCCTGTCTGCTTGGAGCCAAGTAAAGAAGCTGAAGTCCTGAGGGGAGGGCTGCACAGAACAGTCAGACAATTGCAGGAACGCTGGACTGGTAAATTGGGTGGGTTTTGAAAGTCTGTGACTTCCAAAACTAGCCATAATCCGTACATTGGCGGGTTTGGACTTTTAAAACTGCCACTAATTTTAAAAAGTTGCCCAATTGGGCTATAAACCTGTCAACTAGGCAGCCCTGGCCAGATAGAAAACTAACTCCACTGAATCTTTCACTTTCACTTTACATACAGAATGGGTGTTACCATTTAGTACAAATACAAAAGCTCAGGCTCGGCACTGTTCAGCATTGGTCTGATGCAGAATCAATAATCTACTCCAGTTAAAGTTCCCTTTTTTATGCCTAGCCGAGGCTCTATCCATTGTCTTATTGGACAGAATATTTAGCCGATGCCCAGCTTTGACGAGCACTTGATTCTTAAGAACATTTTTAATTTGATATTTTCCGCTATATCGGCCGAACTGGAGTAAAGGTTTAGCTGACTATTTTATACAATGTCATAATGAATCACATTGTGCTGCTACTGTTCAGCCTCGGTGTGTGTGCAGTACATTGTGCGGGTGAGTAACACTATCCTGTGCTACGGCTTCTCTTTCTCTTATGGTGCCAACTACTAACATGTTACTGAATCTTATGCTCATGCATTTATTAGCTGGAAATTTAGGTTTGCTTCTGTGTTTTTGTCCAAAAATATTGTAAACATATTGTATACATTTGCAATTTAATTACTGTACATTTGAAGCATGGTTAAAAGAAGAAAAATGTATTACAATGTTGGTGACATATATGGGCATGTAGTAACATGCACTAAATAAAGAGTAGGTGGCTTTATGCTTGAAGAGAGACAGCTGGGAATTGAAATACCAAAAGATCTTTATCCATGAATTACAGACACCAAATTAACCCTGAATTACATACAGCTCTTGTACAAATGGTCTATAATTCATCATCAATTATGGCTGTGAATATTTTTGAGACAAAATGAACACCACTTTGTGAGACAACACACGTAGCACGAATGTGATAATATTAGTTAATATATATTTGGACCATCATTTTTACAACGAGAGAAAAGCTCACACTTCAGTAAATCTGCTTTTGCGTTTTTGTTTTTTTTTCTGGCGCAGTTTATCATCGTTGTTTATTGCACTTTAATAAATGGAAGCCTTACTCCCTGGGGCTGGAGGTGCCATGGTCACCAACAGGTTTACTAACAAATGGAGATATGTATTACCAGTGATGTTGCCATTGTATGTATGTTATTATTTATATACTGTCACTTATGTACACAGAGCTGTACAGCATAATAATACATTAATAGGACAAGCAGAAGTCAAAACAATAAATACAAAGTACAGTTACGGTAAAGAAGGAGGTCCCTGCCCCATGTAGAGTACAATCTAAGATCTTTGCTTTTGTTTTGTAACTTGTAGTTGACTGTTGAAATCTAATTGCATATCCTTTGGACCACAAATAGATTTTGGAGTGACGCCTATAAGGTTCCCTATAAAAGACAGAAGTTATTGTGTGTTTCACATTTAATTTAGATTTTGGAGATCCTCCAGGTGTCCTCTTTAGAATTCAGACCAGTTTTCCATTTACATAGATACAGAATCCTTACACATATACCATATATCCATAGACTGTGAATCTATGTAGAGTAGTGTTAGCTATAACAAATATTTTTTATAAAAAATATATAGTTGATAAGCAAATATGCATATGACAATACGAAAGAATTTTGTTTCTCAGCCAGGAGACACTGGGAGTTTAAATTATATTGAGGAGGAAAGTTTATATGATCTAGAGGCGCAAAGAGGACTTTTCATTGAAGAATGATGATAAAAAAACAAGGGATGATGAATAGTGATTATTTAAACTTTACTTGTATTTCTCTATTTACTCAAATGCTTATTTTGGTTGCCATATATATTTCTAAAATATAATCTGCTTTTTTTGATTTTTGTTGCTCTGTAGGCAGCCACACTCTCCAGTATCACATAGCGCTGGTAGCCACCCCAACCCCGGGTGTGCCACAGAGCACAATCACTGCATATCTAGATGGCTTGGAGTATGGAAGGTACGACAGTAACACTCGCCGGGCAAGGTTTTTGACTCCATCACTGAGTTCTCTGACTGAGCACCTGGAGATGCAGACTAAGTACGCTCAGGGGTTTGAGGTTATTCAGAAGCACAAGATGGAATTTTTAATGGGGTATTTAAACAAAACAAATGGTGAGTACAATAAAGGGCAAATCTGTCAGAGTTGAACAATCATTTAGGTTGAAAAAAGACACACATCAATCATGTTCAACATTTTAATTTAAAAAAAAAAAATCTGCTTAACTGCTAGTTGATCCAAAGAAAGGCAAAAAAACCCTTCTCCATCAAGGATTTGCCTAACACAGTCCCATAAAGAGTATAAGTGGCTTGTATATTTTTATATCTCAGGTGCATGGCCTTATAGTCATCATTATTGTTTATACGTTGTTGAATACACCAGCCAATGCCTGTAGGGACTGTTTTAAAGTTGTAGTCTGATGAACTGTCTAGATGCCTTCTATATTTGATAGAAAGAAGATGAACCAAGTTTCTGGAGGTAGTGTTTCCTGGCAGAGCAAGATTTATTTCCCTGATTCTGGACCCCCTTCTCAGCCAGCCTAGGAACCAATAAACCCCAAATTAAAACTTATATTTTTTTGTGAATAAAATAACTCATTCAATCCACCCAACATCTTCAAATTAAAATTAAAGGTCCAATATGAACCCCACACTAGGATAAGTGGCATCCTCAGGTATGGTGTCAGTTACATAAGGAATATTCAGCTAGAGGGCCTGTGTCTTCTACTCAATATATGTGGAAACCCCATCTTGAAATTTGGACTGAAAAACAAATACTATAATATTTTCTTTAACTTTGGACCTCCAAAGAGGCTTGGACCAATAAAAGCCCAAGAGCCACTGCAGTAACACAATGATCTGTAAGTAAATGATCCAGTAAAGGGAAACTTGTCCCTGGAAACCCTTGATGATTTTGAAAAAAAGCGTATTAGTGATTATACCCAATCATGTGTACCCATGTAATACCCACATATACCAGAAACAAAGAGGTAAATATGAACATATTCAAGGCATAAAAGTCACCAGTATTGTGTAATGTACAAATCTCAATCACAAGAACATAGCATATATACAAACAACAATCTGAGAAGCTGTGTATTAGAAGATGTGTCCTAACCAGGTCAACTGTTTAATATAATGTGTTGTCTATCTGCTGTTCTCAGCCACAGCATCTAAAACAGGGATCCCCAACCTTTTGAACCCGTGAGCAACATTCAGAAGAAAAAAGAGGTGTGGAGCAACACAAGCATGAAAAATGTTCTTAGGGTGCCAAATAAGTGCTGTGATTGGCCATTTGGTAGCCCCTATGTTGATTGTTAACCTACATTGAGGCTCTGTTTGGCAGTACACCTGGTTTTTATACAACCAAAACTTGCCTCCAAGCCTGGAATTCAAAAATAAGCACCTGCTTTGAGGCCACAGGGAGCAACATCCAAGGGTTGGAGAGCAACATGTTACTCATGAGCTACTGGTTGGGGATCACTGATCTAAAATGGCACTTAGGGTGCAATTTGGGGTGAAAACTGATACCACAATATATTTCTACGTCTCTAACTTTGGTATACTGCATGTTGAATGGGTCTTTACAAAAGTCTGGACCTCCGAGGAGGCCTGGCACTGAAGAAGTCCAACAGCCACTGCAGTAGCACAATTATCAGTAAAAAACTAAACCAGTAGTCTGAGAGAAGTCTAGTGAAAACTAGTGGAGCGCGCCCAAACTTGTGTAGCCATGTAATACCCACTTCTAGCAAAATCAAAGAAGGTCAGCTGTATCATGTAATGTTTTCTTTGCAGATAAAAGAGAGTTCCATGTCTACCAGAGGAAGTTTGCCTGTGAGCTTCATGAAGATGGTACTGTTAGTGGATATGAGGAAATTGCATATGATGGCAAGGAGGTTATGATGTTTGATAAAGTCAGGGTGGTGTATGTGCCTGCAACGCAAGAGGTTCTGACTATGACCCAGCAATGGAATCGGCATTACGATCACGCAAAGATAAATAAAATCTACATGGAGAATGAATGTATTCAACATATGAAGTTGTATCTTCCTTATATATCAGTTTACTTGGAGAGGAAAGGTGAGACTCTATAACAATGCTTGTCCTTGGATACATGTAATATTTACATTTGCTCTGCATTAGCATTACGTTTAGATGTTTGTCGGCCAGCACTGTGTGGTAATGAAGGTTCATAGGCTTGGTGTTTACCAGTTTCCTTTTAAATTAGCTTTTAATATCATACAGATGGAGCTGATCTAAACATCTTTGCACTTATTTTATAATTCTTCTAAAATGTTGAATTATTTGACTTCCTAATCCTTCTCTGCTCAACCTACACTTTAAATGGGATATAAATCTTCCCTAAATCGTTTCCATTTCCCACAATATCTGCAAGCATGCCGTTTTTAATTAGTGATAATACATTGTTATCCATCATTGGAGGCTCACATATAAGGACTGATTTCATAAGCAATAAAAAAATCACTGGGCTAAGCAAGTAAAAATCCTGCCAGTATGTCTTCGGGAGGAAAGCTAAACATGCATGCTGAGAATGTGTTCTAGTCAGCTAGCTTCCCTTTAAACATGTGCTCCTCTTAACAGGAAATTGACTGGCAGTTGCAATAAACATGGTAGAGGCATTTGACAGTCACAAATATGGATATGTAATATATGTTTGTCTTATGGAAATAAGGGACTTTATAAATATAACCTTGTGGCGTTTATACAAATGGCCTGTAGATGTCACTGTGCTCATACTTATACTGTGCATACTTCCTGGTAGCTTAAAAGTGAAAGTTGTTTGTCTTATGGAAATAAGGGACTTTCTAAATATAACCTTGTGGCGTTTATACAAATGGCCTGTAGATGTCACTGTGCTCATACTTATACTGTGCATACTTCCTGGTAGCTTAAAAGTGAAAGTTACTGTTGTGTAATGCCTACATGAGAGCCTGCTAATAAAGCACTGTTATACTCTACTCATCCTCGGCTACCGAAAACATAATAATTGGCGACGAGGATGGGATTTTCTACCTCTGCAGCAGCCTACACCTTTTCTTCCAAACCCTTTTGAGCCTACCATGCCTTTTACTGCTTGGATTCGTATGTTTGAAAATTACATTATTGCTGCTGACCAAGGGGAGATTTATGCTGCTAGAAAATGTGCTTTACTTATTCACTGCCGGAGAGCAGAGGGACAGCATATATTCTATACATTACCATTACCTGATGATACTTATGAAACTGCTCTTACTGCTATAAAGAACTTTTTCATGCCAAGAGTAAACATGGTGTCAGAGAACTACACTTTCACCCTGGATCTTTAGTCAGAATTAAGAAACCAGGAATACTGAAACAAGGGCAATCTAAATTTACTACACCACTTGAAGTGAGACACCAACGAGGACCATACACATATGAACTGTCTGATGGACGCATATGGAATGCAAGTCGTCTTGCTCCTGTTTGATATGACTTTGGAGAAGCTCCATTTGATGAAGGACATTTTCCTACTCCTCATGTCAACTGCAATAGGCCTGAAGAAAGTGAACCTATAAGGCGTGCTGAGAGAATCAGAAAACTACCTGCATGGACCCAGGACTATGTGATGTGAATAATGGATAATATTGTTTTAAAATGCATACTGTTTAATTGTTGCTGTTTATTATAGTTGTCCAAATGCTTTCCTACTATAGGGGGAATATGTGGTGTTTATACAAATGGCCTGTAGATGTCACTGTGCTCATACTTATACTGTGCATACTTCCTGGTAGCTTAAAAGTGAAAGTGAAAGTTACTGTTGTGTAATGCCTGCATGAGAGCCTGCGAATAAAGCACTGTTATACTCATCCTTGGCTACCCAAAACATAACAAACCTCTACTGTTGATTTGCCATTTTGACTTCTAAATGCCATTAGTCAAGTAGACACAAAACATGGCACTGCTAATTGCTCATGATTTAACAATGCAAATGGTGCTCAAGTCCAAAGTTTTGGACGTTTCTGCTTTTTATTTGTGCAGTGGCTATACCATCATGTGTGAAGCCAACTGAAGCCATTGTACCAAATCCACTTCTTAAAAGTGTGTTATAATACGTGCGAGTTTATTGCACTTTTATTTGCTTTAAGAACCAATGACATTTCTCATCCTTTCTGTCAGTTCAACCTAAAGTGAAGATTTCCAGTTCAGAATCAGATGGGGAAAGAATACTGCACTGCTGGGCGTATGGATTCTACCCCCGAGATGTGGAAGTGAAATGGATAAAGAATGGGAGAGATGAGATTTACTCAGAGGAGGCAACACAGATCCTGCCAAACCCTGATGGCACCTATCAGATCAGAGTCAGTGTGGAGGTAACACCAGAGGAGGGCGCCACTTACTCCTGCCATGTGGATCACAGCAGTTTGGAGAAGACACTGGTGGTTCCTTTTGGTGAGTGTCTTTAAGGGACAGTATAAACCTCTTTTCAGCATGAGCTCCGTTAATAGGTCTTGAGTTTAATTACATTTTTGCCTATTGTTTAAAGTAAGAAATATTTGTGTTATTTCTGGCACTAAACAACAGCAATTCCTGTCATTTGTTGGAAGGATGTGATAAAACATAAGACCTGTCCACTGAGAAAGCCTTTGATAATAAGCTGCTCAAGCTGGAGCTAAAGGGCAGAGACACACGAAGATTCGGGGGATTTATTCGTCCAGCAACAAATCGCCTCTTCTTTGGGCGACTAATCTCCCCGAACTGCCTTCCCGTCTGCTAAAATCTAAATCACCGGCGGGATGGCACTCGGAGCGTTTCATCTTTCAATGTCGCCCGAAGTTAAAACTTTGTGCGACTTCAGAAAACGAAATGTTCCAAGTTCCATCCCGCCGGCAATTTAGATTCTAGCGGGCGGGAAGGCCTTTCAGGAAGATTAGTCGCCCGAAAAAGAGGTTGACTAAATCTCCCTGAATCTTTGCGTGTGTATCTGCCCTAATGAAGAGAGGGGGTTGTTTGTTCAAAGGTAGATAAGGAGCCCTGTTTATAAAGTAAGGGGTGTTTAAAAACACCTTTCAAATGAGTACTTTAATAATAATAATAGTAAATACACAGGTCACTCACAGTTAAAATCAGATTTCAATAAAAAAATATGCATTTAAATATTTTCTCACCTTTTACTGGGATTTATTTAAAGGATAAGTAAACCTTTAAAATAAGTGAATGTAAAATTAATGAGAGTGTTATTTTAAGCACATTTGCAATTTACATTCATTGTTTATTTTTATTCCAAGATATTAAGGGTTAATATGAATTAATTTTGTTCCAACAGCACCACCTGCTGGTCAGTTTCCTGACTATTCCGACCACCAAGTAGTCAAGGAATTTGTCAGGAGAAAGAAAGAGGCTGCTCTCATGTTTTTCTGGTTAGGAAAGTTTTGAGAAAGGTTTCTAATTTTTTTCCTGACCAGAAGAACATCAGAGCAGCCTCTTTCTTTCTTGACTACTTGTGGTCAGAATGTTGGGAAACTAACCAGCAGGTGGCAATGTTATAACAAAATGTAATCATATTAACCGTACATGTATCCTGTAATACATTGGAATGAAAAATAAATAAATAATGAATATAAATTACAAAAGTTCTTAAAATTGCACTCTCATCAATTTTACATTCACTCCTTTTAAAGGTATACTTATCCTTTAAGTCAGAGAACTCTTGGCAATATAAGAACATATCAGGCCCAGTAAGGCTGCACAAATGTAGGATTTTGTTTTTTTATAGAGTATATTCTTCTGTGGGATGTGTATTTGTTTTTTGTTTTTTTGCATTCAAAATAATATTTTTTCCCACCCAAAATCCAGAATTCAACAATATAAGCACGTTTTATATTGTGATCGCTGTTGTGGCAGCTCTCTTCCTCGTTCCTGTTTCCCTGGGAATATTTGTTTGTAGGAAAAGAAGAGCAAAAGGTATTTACTTTAATTTTCTCTTTTCAATTAGAAATGATAATGTAAAATGTAGTGAAGGAATCTCTTGTAGTCCTCTTGTAGTTGTAGCTTGATAACAATATTTGCAAGATAAGACACCACATACTTATTGAAACAAAGTCACAAAGGCCACCAAAACCAGCTTGTAATTACTGTATAAGAAACAGCGCGTATATCCTGGATTATGTCCTGCCTTTAATTGCTTCCACCAATTTAGGGTGCACAAACTGTTGTGAGGTAGTGTGGTTCACCGAGTGTTGAACCTAGCGGGGGAGATACAGTATCTTAGTTCTTAAAATCACAAAGACGAAGAGGCCTACAAATAGTAAAGGAAGTAGTAAAAGTAGTTGAAACATTTAAAAAGTGTATATTAGGACATGTATAGTCTAACGCATTTCGTGCCAAATGGGCACTTACTCATTGGCTAATGATTCCACCCCTGTACAAGCTTTTTATAGGGGTGATGACCAATTAGAAAAGCCTTCTCCAATAAGAATAATACAATCAAACAAAACCTTATCCAGTAAGAATCATGTGAGCAAAAAATAACCAATAAAACATGCCGTAAAGGAACAATAAAGTGACTTTATATTCATATTCACTTCTTAGGAGCAGATATACGTGCCATTTTTTTTGTCTTAGTTCTTAAAGCCCAGAATGCAGAGAATTGACAATGTCATACCACTCACAAACTTCCCAGTCCCACCTTCATCCCCCAACAGGTCTTCTCAGCTTGCACCCTCAGCTCTTGTTATCAGCTCTCCCTCCAAGAAATCCCAACTCTCCATGCATGCAACATGGCTGGTGGAGAGACATTTATATTATCTAGGTGCCCCATCTCCAGTTCTTGAGACACTTAATATACCAGTGCAATTTATCACTGACAAAGGGGGCGTGAGGCCCCCGAAACGTTTGATTTTTTTGTACTCCACACAAATAAATGATTGGAGGTACTTCAGGTACGCCACATCTGAGTCTGAGTGCATCTTCTTTCTTCTCCAATTTCTCTTTATATACCAACATTCGCTTGTAACTAAACCAGTGGTCTCCATGGGCAGATGTTATTCTATGTGTTCCAGTCAAGGTACTGTCAGTAACAAACTGATAAGGTGTGGAAAGCAAACAGTCTAAAAAGGATGCATCCATATACAAAGGGATAGAAAAATTCACGCTGCAGCACTCTCCGAAATGGTGAAAATCTGAATTTATTTTTGCTAAAGACTAAGCAACGTTTTGGGGCTCCTGTCTTTTCTCAAGCCTCTTGAGTTTGTACTTTGTACTTGCCCTTGAGTTTGTAATTGTGCTCTGAGGTCCCATAACATGTTTTATGAAATAAAAATATATTCTCAATAGGGGGGGGGAGGTCTCTCCCTCCAAATAACCAATATAAATACTTTTTGATAAAGTGTCACCTATAGGTCTTTGTCTACCATATCTTGCTCCAAACATCTCTAAGCTTCCCGTGTTAATCTTTTATTTGATGTAACAATCTTGTCATGGGGATTTTCTTTCATGGTGAATAAACAATATTTTTGTTTCCTTTTAGGCTCAGGAAGAAGCCAAAAGATTATATGTCTGGCAACTGAAAGCCAAGAGTCTTCAACTAAATGCTTGAAATAAAGTTATAATGGAATTTATAAGGCTACTCAGTTTTTAATAGTTGCCCCCCAATGATGCACCCCATTGTGAGGGGTCCCCTGTCCCTCCTGAGGGTAGCATTGTAAAAATGAGATTTAGTGAATACATTTTCATCTTTATTTGCAAATTTACAATATACTCTAAATATATATTTTCTTAGACTCAGCGAAATATAGACATTATAATTATGCTGAATAAACTGATAACATACATCAAAACAGGTGGGTGGGGAGGAGGAGTACAATTGGGGAAGGGGTAAGGTCAGAGAACCCAATTCTGCGCCATGTGCAGGTTTCTCTTTAATTCAAACTAGTTAAACAAAATGGAATCACATATGGACAAAAACAATATCCCTGGTGGCGCCTCCTTTATGTCTCCGCCTCCCTTTATTTCCAGGGTTTCCTCAGTGAGTGTAAGGGTTACAGCGTGGAACCGCTGTGATAGTGGATAACCATTCCATTGGGAGAGGATATGGCGGAAGCCCAGGGGTGTACCCATAGATGGTAAGGGAGGCAGACATGGTGAAAATAAAGCAGGTTTACTTGGAGCTTGTAAATAACACAGGAACAGTTCAAAATAAGGTAATTACCAGGAAGGTGAGGATAAGGAAACAATGCTGGAACAAGGCAACACAGGAGCTTGGAATCCAGGAGCTTGGGATACAGGTAAGGAATCACTGGAACAAGATACAGCGACCAGATACAGGATACGATTACAATTAATGACTCAGCCCTGAGCAAGGCTCAGGGCGGGGTTAATAAAGGGACGGTAATTGGGAATGGGAAACACATGAGGGTAAACGAGGTGGGTGGAGAATGGGGAGGAACACACTAGAAACTGACAGGTACATGAAACACAAGACACACAAGGGTAAGGATGAGCCCCCAGTGGCTCAAAAGAACACACAATGTCCAGAATCTGGGAAATAAAGGTTCGAGTCCCGGGCTGATCCTTACAGTGAGAAACTGATTAAAGACTCTCTATAGAATATTTCTTATATAGGTAGGTTGTATATATTGTTAACTATGATTCCTGCCTGTCTTCGACATATAAAAAAGAAATATTAAGAGATAGGATGCAGAGTGCAGGATGCAGCTGTTGGGTTACCCCCCTCTGTCCCTAATTCGACTTAATTCCTATACCTTAACATTTATGTGGACATCCGGTTGGAGTAACCTTCAAGACCATATTGTTCAAGCTTTTCTCTGGGCTATCTATATTTACTAGTGATGTGCGGCCACCTGATACCTGAGGGACCCACGGGTTTACCCCGGGTTGGGCGGGTTTGGGCAAATCTCGCTCCCACATTTACGGGTTTGGGCAGGTTGGGGTTGAGCTCTTCTGCCTGCTCTCCCGCCCTCGATCTTACACTGCCGGCTTCTGACTTCCGGTTTTATAGGCACACGCCTGTCCATCGACCCCTTTTGTTACGTCATTAGTGATGAGCGAATTTATTCGCCAGGCGCGAAGTTGCAGCGAATTTGCGTGATTCGCCACCAGCGAATAAATTCGCGAAACGCCCGCGAAAATTCGCGGAAAAAATTCGCCGGCGTCAAAATTTTTATGCGAAAAAACGGACGCCGCTTCGCAAATTCGCCCATCACTATACGTCATTGGCGGGGTGGCGCAGGTCTATACAAGGAAGGCGGAAGTCAGGTGCAGGTGTGTGCGGATTGGGGGCTCATGGGTTAGATTCGGGTGTGGGTTGAGTCTTTCTCTCTCTAGTGTTTACTGCACATATAAATGAAGGTCATAGTAAAAGACAACCGTATCCAGAATGGGAATCATAAATACTGAATCTAGAGACAGCGCCCGATTGTGGTACCCAACACTACATTAGCCCCTAAACAGACCTGACATGCCAACACCACCAGGGTCAGACTGGACACTTGGGGGCCCACCCTGTTCCATACCTCTGGGCCCCCACGGTGCTCGTGTCAGGCATGCGCGAACACCATTGTTTGTTTGTAAACACACGCCCCGATGCTCAAAATTAAAAAAAAAAAATCTAATTTCTAAAACTCAGGTAAAACTCGAATTAAAACTTGAATCAAGTTTGGATAATTCACAATTCAAATTTGAGAGTTCTGACCATAAAAAAAAAATAGAAAATTTTAATTTTCAATAAGACGCTTAATAAATCTGCCCATTAGTAATGAATACTATTGCAACACCAGGGTTGGACTGGGGGGCCCGGGGCTGCTGTTGCAGGCCCCCCACCACCGGACTCCCCTGTGTGTACCACCGTGCAGGAGGATTGGCTGCTGCAGGAAAAGGAAGCTCAGGGTGCAGATCTGGGCCGGCGGGCCTACAAGAGCCTGGGGCCCACTGGGTTTTTTCCCAGTGTCCTGTTGGCCCAGTCCGACCCTGTGTAACACTCTCATCCAAAGAATAGTGAAGGTGAAGCTGGGATCAAACAACCTTCCCTGGTTCAAGTTAGTTGAGCTCAATAAACTTTACTTACAATATATACATTATAAATATAAATTAGGAGGGGGGAATGTCAAGAGTGCAGTTGACTGCCCTGCCTAAGGCATAGAGATGGACAGGCAATATATGATTGACAGCAGATATATATTTAAATACCTTTATAGCAGGTATGCATACCTCCCAACTGTCCCTTTTTCGGAGGGACAGTCCCTCTTTTGACAGCTCAACCCACAGTCCCTCATTTGTACTGGAAAGTCCCTCTTTTCTCTGCACTGAACAGCCAGAAAAAGAAACAAAGTTTCTCACTTAATTGGCTTTTAGCAGAGAGCCCAGAAGAGGTAACAGGTGCAAATAAGATACTTTGTAACAATTTTGAGACACAAAAACACAGTTTAGATAAGGAGAAATATTATCAAACTATCATAACCTGCCAAATTTTGTAAAACAAACATGGTAATTAGGGGGTGTGGCCACATAAAGGGGTGTGGTCAAAAAATTGCTGCGCTACATGCGGGAAAAAATTTTTTGTCCCTCTTTTTACTTCCAAAATGTTGGGAGGTATGGGTATGGATGTTTTAATATAAAAAAGGACTTTGATCATCAAGTTTAATTTGCACAAGACTTTTATTGTACAGCTTTTTATGTGTGAGTGACAGGTCCCCTTTAACCAATTGTTTGTTACTTAGAAGAGGTTGGGAGGCATCTGTGACTTCTGGAAACTTGGATTCTGCTACACCTGTACTAATAAATTTAAATAACACTTGTGCTCTCAGAAATGCTGCTTTCTGCAGTCAGCATTGGATGAAAAATCTGGTGCTCGGTGCAGAGAGCATTGCCAGGAGGGGCATCAGCTTTGTCCTTCAGGGCTGAACTCCATGGTGCGCTTTTGTCTGATTCGTTGATATGTGATGACATGCCTGCGACCATGTGCAGAAGATAATGGAACTGAATGTGAAACTACATGTATCTGAATGTCGGAAGAAAATGCATCATGAAGAGTGCTGTCTCATAGACCAGATACCAGGTGTCAGTTTGTGGCTTAACGCTCTTTGCCACCTCAAGTCTCAGAGTAAATGACAAGCTTCTAAGCTATTTCAACCAGAAATAAAGAACATTTGGGGGCACATTTATCAAGGGTCGAATTTCGAGGGTTAATAAACCCCCCAATTCGACCCTCGAATTTAAATCCTTCGAATTCGAATATCGAATTCGAAGGATTTAGAGCAAATCGTTCGATCGATCGAAAAATCGGTCGATAAAACGATAAAATCCTTCGAATCGAACGATTTTAAGCGATCGATCTAAGGATTTTTCTTCGATCAAAAAAATGTTAGAAAAGTGCTGGGGAAGGTCCCTATAGGCTAGTATTGTTCCTCGGTAGGTTTAAAGTGGCGAAGTATGAAGTCGAAGTATTTTTTAAAGAGACGGTACTTCGATTATGGAATGGTCGAATGATTTTTACTTCGAATTGTTCTAATCATTCAATTCGATCGAATTTGACCCATTCGATGGTCGAAGTACCCAAAAAAATACTTTGAAATTCGAATTTTTCATCATTCGAATTCTTCACTCGAGCTTAGTAAATGTGCCCCTTGGTGTTCCAATATCCAGAATTTATTACAGGCCAAAACCTTCCTGCATCTTATTTAGTCCAAGTGAAAATATTTCACTGTTACACTGTTATTATAGTTTATGTTTCCTTCTTTTAAATGGGTTGTTCAGCTTCTAAACACTTTTTGCAGTTCAGATGTTTTCAGATTTTTTCAATTACTTTCCATTTTTTGTTTTTTAACCTTTTTCCTAAGTTTAAAATGTAATGCATACAGTAAATGGGCTGTTGGTGTTTCCGGTACTTTGCTGTGACAGGGCACAATTTTCTGTCCAATGAAAAAATTGATTGAGCCTTAGCTAGTGTTGCCAGGCAGAAAAAATGAATCTTATACTAATGGACACAGTATGGGGGATCTAAACACAGTATGGGGTCTAAAGGAAAAGTGAAACTTGGGGACTTATTCATGTTGAAACCTTTAGGCCACACAGCAATGCCTTTAGCCATAATTCCCTAGATATGCCAGTATGATAACTACAGAAAAGGAACCATGAGCATTCTGTTAACCCCTGGTAAGCTGCTAAAATCACAGAAGAAATAAATGATGGATAGATTAACCCCTGGCATGCCAATACGATCTTTGCAGAAAATCTATCTAGTGATGATCTAGTGATGATCGAATCTGTCCCATTTCGCTTCCCCCTAAATGACCTGCGCTATCTTTTTTCCCCTCCGTCTTACCATTATCTGTGAATGCACTGTGATAGCATTGGTCAGAATTCCTCTGGATACCCTAAAGATAATATACATTTTTGTCAATTATTTACTGGCTCCTCTGATAGAGATGAAACAGCCGTGGAGATAGTCGATTTGCTTTGTGCAGCTCCACTATACTTATACAGATACCCCTTACCATAAACTAAATAATCAGTGTAAAATAAGATACCAGAAAATTGCAGAATGTTGATGGGTATCTAGAATTTAATTAAAAGTAGGGAGGGGTGTGTGTATGGATGCTGGGGTTTCATTTGGAGGGGTTGAACTTGATGGACTTTGTCTTTTTTCAACCCAATTTAACTATGTAAATAGGAAAAGCAAAGGATTCAATAACATAAAATAGTAAACTGGATAATACCAGAGATGTGTTGTCTTGCAACTACTAGTGATGGGCGAATTTATTCGCCAGGCGCGAATTCGCGGCGAATTTGCGCGATTCGCGTCCAGCGAATAAATTCGCGAAACGCCCGTGAAAATTCGCCGAAAAAATTCGCCGGCGTCAAAAATTTTTTTTTCGAAAAACGGACGCCGGCGTCAAAAACGGGCGCTGGCGTCGAAAACGGGCGCCGGCGTCGGAAAAACGGGCGCCGGCGTCAAAAACGAGACGCCGGCGCCGTTTCGCAAATTTTTCGCCGTTTCGCGAATTTCGCGCGAAATTCGCAAATTTTTCGGCGAAGCGAAACGGCGCAAATTCGCCCATCACTAGCAACTACCCCTTAACTTCACAAGCTCTTGCCAAACATAATATGATGGTATGTATTTATTATGTACAAGGTCAGACTGGGCCAGCAGTTTGAAGGTGAGTAGGGGGCCCCCTAGACTTACAGGAGGTCCCTTCATTTTGCAGCCTCAGTGGGCCCCAAGGCTCCAGTCTGACCCTGATTATGTAAGTATGTTATGTATGTAACTTTACTTGTATTTCTATATGTATGCCCTGTTTTTCTGTTGCCTTGTAGGCCACCACTGTTACGTACTCGTCTGTTGGGAACCTTGAAAGCAGCGGGTACACTCAGATGCACAGGGAACCCCTGTGGATTCCGGGGTTCACCAACGCCCTTTTGGGGCCCGGGCTTTCTGCTGCGGAACCGACAATGAAATAGTGCCAGAGGTACTGGCAAGGATTAGGCAAGGCGTAGTCAAAAAACAAGCAAAAAGGTTGAGGCAGGCGGCAAGAAAACAGGTAGAAGTAAAAAAAAACCAGGATATTCCAAATAGTAATAACGCTTCAGCAGGATCTGTAAACAGAAGCCAACTTGGGCACTGTTCAAATTGAGGAATGACTTTTTAAAGGAGAATTGCCACCAAAAATTTGCTCTGGAAAATGCCGTAATGACTTTGGTGATATGACGTATGTGGCGACCGTGAATGAACCGACACCAGCGTCACTTGCACATGACCGGAACACATGATGTTGCCGGAAGCACGCGCCTGCGCCCCAGAAGCCAGGGAAAGAGATGCGCTGGGAGGTAAGAGATACAATTGATCTCGAGCCCTACTCCTGGGATGCCTCAGTATTCTATCAATTCTATCAATTCCTACATAAACAGCTTGAGGTATGGAACGGACAGCAGTGACACGCGCCAGGTTCAGTATTTGACCAAATCAATGGGCACACTGACTGAGCACCTGAAAATGAAGACTAAATTGTCCATGAATTGGAGGTTATTCAAAAGCACCAGATTGCATTTCTAATGGGGTATTTAAACAAGACATATTGTGAGTATAATCTGACATAGCTGAACATGTGGTGCCTATCGATAGACCACGGACTGAGCTGATGTCAGGAAGACGGGTGCCTTCAAGATTTCCTACTGAGAAGTAGCCTTCAGCTTGTGTTCCTTGGCAGATTTACTTATTATTCCTTACCCCACCCCCCAAAAAAAAAACAGTCTGGTGACCCATAAATGTCATTGTATGTGTTTAAATACAGATAAGTACCCTTATTTTAAGTTTTCCCGCATTTTACATTTTTTATTTGTGGTCCCACCAATTTAATATGCATTTCAATGGGTGCATTTCCCTGATTTTAAGTAATGTTTTCCCGGATTTTATATTAAAATTTTGTTCTGACTTTACATTTTCCCGGATTTTACATCATGTTTTCCTGGTCCCCTGAAAAACATAAAATGGGGGTTCTACTGTAAAAGAATCCTTTCATGCGCCCCATATAAACCCAAACTGAACATCCACACGTATGAATCCCAAATAAGTATGAGAAATCCTTCCCCAAATCAATACTACAAGAAAATAGGAAACATTTCATAAAGTTGGAGCCCTGCAACTCAAAACAGTCCGACAGCTACTGCAGTGATAGAATTATTTCTCTGTAAATAAAGCAGTAGGGTAGGTTGTACCTGGATACACTTGGAAGACTATTTATTAAAGTTCAATTTTCTGGGGTTCTATGTTTTAAAGCGAAAAACTTGAATTTTTAGAGGAAAAAGAAACCTTGATTTTCTTCAGATTTATTATATCCCTTAGCTCAAAGTAAATAATGTAAAAGGCCAATATTTACTGATATATATATATAGTGAATAAAGTCCCCTCTCTTGTAAATTATAAGGATATTATAAGTTACCGAGGAGTTTCATGACCATATAAAAGTACGAGGCCGAACAGCGCCGTTTCTGGGGAAGGAGCCACCTGAGGCGGCTCCTGCAATGCCGCCCCCCGCACCGACTTACCTGTCGGCGAGGGGAGGCAGGAACACGATTGCGGAGAGCGCAATTGCGCTCTCTCGCAATAGCGCAGCCGAATTTCCGGTTTAAAAACCGGAAATTCGGCTCTTAAAGGTGCAGGAGCGGCTTTTTGCCGCCCCTGGAATCCTGACTAGCGCTGCCGCCTGATGCGAGCGGCTCAGCTCGCCTCATTGGCGGAGCGCCCCTGAGGCCGAAGGCCGAGTGTTTTTATACAGGTCATGGAACTCCGAGGTAACTTATAATATCCTTATAATTTACAAGAGAGGGTACTTTATTAATTATAATAAACAAATTTCAGTGAGTCGTGACAGAAATTACATCACTACTCACCGTTTATAACTGATGACATCAGAACTCACCATTTATAAGGATATAATTTACAGGATATTCATGGCTTTTGTGTATTATATATAGATATATATTCCATTTTGGTAATACTCTATAATTGGCCACTTTATATGATGTAATCTGTCTATTAAAGGGCGTGTAAAGGCAAAAAAATAAAATCAAATTTTTACTTTTTTTAATGAAAAAGAAACTCATATATATATATATATATATATATATATATATATATATATATATTAGAAAAGAGATAGGCGGCACTCCGCATAAAAATGAATATAGAAAATGTATTCCAATAGGAGATGGATCCACATGGCCTTACACATTTCGGAAAAGAAATCCCTTAATCATAGGCTACCTATATATTTATATATATATATAATTCAGTAAGCAGGACCCGCACTCGTTCAAATTCAGTGAAATAAAAGTGTCTTTATTCACAGGTTCACAGGAAAATGAACCTGTGAATAAAGACACTTTTATTTCACTGAATTTGAACGAGTGCGGGTCCTGCTTACTGAATTGTATCACACTTTGACCAACGCACCACCATCGATTGAAACAAATCCGGAAGGAGTGCGTTCACTGAACCGACAGAATATATATATATATATATATATATATATATATATATATATATATATATATATATATATATAAATGGAATCTGTTTCCCTATTATTCAGACTGTGACGCAGTTAAGTGTAATGTTTTATGTTATCTTCATAATTTATCTTACAGGCAACCACGCTCTCCAGTATCACACTTCCTTCCAAGGCAAAGGCCATGTCAAATTTAATACAGACAAATGATTGACAGCCTATTATTACTTGTGTCTTTGTGTTTATAACAGTACCTGCCATGATTTTTTGTAAGTTGGAATTGCAGATTTAATCAATGAACATTATATTAATTCAGTGAATATCTAGTATAGGTAAATCTAAAAACAACTGGACTTGCTGAGTAATCATTGAAGACGTTTCACTACTCACCCGAGCGACTTCTTCAGTTCAACCTGCTCGCATGAGTAGTGAAACGTCTTCAATGTCAATACAAATTCCAGCAGCACTCCGGTATAGTGAAAGAAATTTATTTGTGCAAATGAAGCAACGTTTCGGGCATAACCAGCCCTTTATCAATGATTACTCAGCAAGTCCAGTTGTTTTAGATTTACATATACAGGTATAGGATCCCTTATCCGGAAGTCCGATATCCAGAAAGCTCAGAATTACGGAATGGATCTCTCCCATAGACTCCATTTTATCCAAATAATCCAAATTTTTAAAAACGATTTCCTTTTTCTCTGTAATAATAAAACAGTAGCTTGTACTTGATCCCAACTAAGATATAAATAATCCTTATTGGAGGCAAAACCAGCCTATTGGGTTTATTTAATGTTTAAATGAATTTCTAGTAGACTTAAGGCATGAAGACCTAAATTACAGAAAGATCCTTTATCCGGAAAACCCCAGGTCCCGAGCATTCTGGATAACAGGTCCCATACCTGTACTATATATACCATGACCTGGATGAATGAAAATCTTCACAGTGAATGTTTAATTTCCATATATATTAAACACGTGATATTTGTTACGTACACAATTTATACCCAAGTTATTGTGATATGGTTAATGATCTATCAGTGTGATTTAATAAAACTACTTGTTATTGTAAAGGGTCTGCATCTATTGAAATAATTTGGGTACTAATAAAAAGTATGTCAGCCACGGAAATATAAAGTACAATAAATTGTTCCATCCAAGGTCCGAGTGTTTGTGGCTTTTCCTTGCTCTGGTGAAAGGACAGTAGGAAGAGGACAGACATTAGGGTCACATTCTTTTCTTTGTTTTACAGGTAATGGTGATTTCCATGTCTACCAAAAGAGATTTTCCTTTGAGCTCAATGAGGATAGTACTAGCAGTAGATATGAGGAGAGTATATATTAAGAAAGTACCGAATCTAGGATTCGGCCTTTTTCAGCAGGATTCGTATTTAGCCGAATACTTGTGCCTGGTCTAACCGAATTTGCATATGCAAATTGTGGGCAGGTTGGGATTTCAAGTGACTTTTCATCACAAAACAAAGAAGTAAATCATTTTGTTTCCACTTCTTCCTTTCCACTCCCTATTAGGATTCGGATTTGTTTCGGTATTCGGCCGAATCTTCCACAAAGGATTCGGCCGAATCCAAAATAGGGGATTCAGTGGATCCCTAGTATATATAATGCAGAGCCGTGCAGTCGGGAGCAGTTTTGGGTAGCTGAAGTCAGAGTTAGCAAACATATACCAAGTCCAACTCCTAATTAGTGATGGGCGAATTTGCGCAGTGTCGCTTCGCCGAAAAATTCACGAATTCCGCGCGAAATTCACAAAAAATGGGGAAAAATTCGCGAAACGCCTGCGGATTTTTGCCGCGAATTTTCGCAGGTGTTTCGCGAATTTATTCGCTGGCAGCGAATCGCGCAAATTCGCCGTGAATTCGCGCCTGGCGAATTAATTCGCCCATCACTACTCCTAATATATTTTTCAACAAGTTGCCCTATAAGGGTAAGGGCACACCTGGAGATTCGGGGAGATTTAGTCACCTGGCGACTAATCGCCTCTTCTTTTCACGACGTCGCCGAAGTTTACTCGTGAGGAAACTTCTGGCGACTTCGGAAATCTAAGCACCGCAAGTGCATTGGCGCAGGCGTTTTTTCACTGAAGCAGCCGTAAGCCATGGGGAAGCAGTTCGGGAGATTAGTCGCCCCAAAGGAGAGGCGATTAGTTGCCGGGTGACTAAATCTCCCAGAATCTCCAGGTGTGCCCTTACACTAACAGATAATGGTCTTAATAAAGTACTTTTCTTCTGTAAGAATAAACCCCAGTGCATAGTTGTTGTACTAGTGTGTAGTCCAGCTGAGCTATTATTCAGCCTGACTGTTCATACGTCATTCTAATCTGGAGTATGGAAGCAGTTTATAATTTACGTGAATTATAGGTCAACCCAGAAAAACACACCAGGAAGTATATTTGCTCTCTGCTGCTTCAGTGGATCTTATCTTCACAGCCAGAGCTGAGAGACCCCAAGTTGTTCCAACTTGCAGAGCCGCACTGATAAGGCTGCAACCGAAACCATGAAACCAACTTGTTTAACCCCTTATAGGTGATTCTTTCAAACAGAATTGTCTGCTTAGTTTCAATGTGCGGCGCCCCTAGGCCGCGCGGTCCGACCAGGCGGCCGCGCGGTCCTAGCGCCCACCTCACCTCCCCTTCCCAGCGCGCCGGCGTTTTTTCGCCGGCGCAGCTGCTGTAATTGAATGGGGACGCACGCGTCCCCATAGTGCGGCTGGGCGGCATGCCGCCCCTATTTTTTTGCCGCCCTAGGCCCGGGCCTATGCGGCCTTGCCGCAAATCCGGGCCTGAATATCAGTTGCACAACATTGTGGATAATATAGGGATTTATTTTTGAGCAGGATTTGGATTGGGTGATTCCAAGTGCCTGGTCAAACCAAATGCAAAAAATGTGAATTTTCGGCACACAAACAAGGAAATCTATTTTTTTTTACTCTTCTTACCCTTTATTTATGCTCTTTTCCCCTCGTTTCATATGCATATGCAAATTAGGGTTCGGATTCTGTTCGGCATTCGTCCGAATCTTTCAAAAAGTATTTGGCCAAATACATAAATAATGGATTTCAGTGCATCCCTAATTAAAATATATATGTATATACAGGTGGAGGACCTGTTATCCAGAATGCTTGGGGCCTGGGGTTTTCTGAATAATGGGTCTTTCCTTAAGTCTACTAGAAAATCATATAAACATGAAATAAACCGATTAGGCTGGTTTTGCTTCCAATAAGGATTAATTATATCTTAGTTTGGATCAAATACAAGGTACGGTTTTTAATACAGAAATCATTTTTAAAAATTTGGATTATTTGGGTAAAGAGGCGTCAATGGGAGATGGCCTTGCCCTAATTTTTGGGCTTTCTGGTTAACGGGTTTCCGTTCCGGATAATGTATCCAATACCTGTATATATATCAGGCTTTAACTACCAGCCCATAGAAACAGACTATCCTAATATAATAAGACTTATAAGGATGGAGCTGTAGTGCTGATTATCATAACTAGATACCGTTGGATGGTGACCCCACTCAGTTATTCAGACATTACAATTTACATTGATTCAGGGTTTATCTTTGACCAGGATTTTCCTATATATCATTCCACGATCCACAAGGATCCACCAGGATGATGAATACTGACTAGGGGGTGCCTACTTTAACCATTGGCAATTTATGTCGATTATCTACAACATCAGCAAAGAACACCACTACCTCTACTAGGGATGCAGGTCTCATTACTTTACATTGTAATACTCACAGATGAAAGGTTGGTATTTATCAGAGATGCCTTCAACAAATCACTCGCCCCTAAACTGAATATGTGATGCAATTGCTCCAATACTGCCTCACACTTAACTACTAAGCTTTAATGTTTATACTGTTTTAAAATCAGATCCAATGTGGCACCATCATTTGCTTACGTATATAAGGAACGCTCTTGCCATATTACTTACAGAGGAAATAACTACATTGACATCAGTCCCCGCTGAGACAAATTCCCTCCCTTCTCTAATTGATCCCAGAGCTGTAAAGAGCTGATAAAAAAAACACAAGGACACAGAGTTATGTGGGTAAAGGTTGGCCACAGTTTTCTTTAGAACATCATTTATAGTCCTTGCTTTCTGTTATTTCTTTTAACCCTAACCATCTTATCAATAAAGTCTCAACATACTGTACATAAACAAGGAACGGTTATAACTGTGTCATATCCAAATAGCGGCCACCAATGCAGTGGGCATGTAAAATAATCACAAATGCCAGGAGGAGCTCACGTTTTCATACCCCACCCACCAAAACCCACCTACTAGCACCCTCTCTATGTCATCCTGACGACCAGAAAGAAAAATATTGAGTCCAATATCATAAAGGTGTCTGCCATCCTACTCCATAATCATTTTTCCTACCGCACACCTGTAGTTCACCAGTCCTGCAATGGTGGTGCGTTCTTCCGTTGGCCCGGCCGGGTCCTCTAGCAACGTACACGTATAGAAACGGATCCTCACACACTCGAGTTTATGCAGTCGGGGAATGCACCCCTTTTATTTAGCCACCAAACATTCAACGTTCATAAACTCGAGTGTGTGCATATCCTACTTCATAAACCCGTGGTTTTTGTCTTCCAAGTGAATGTGCGTCCAAGCTACCCAACCTTTGCTCCTGACAAAACGGGAATTTTTTACATTGAGGAGCTTGAGCACGTGATTGACGCCCGGTCACTGGCTCCTCACCACCCTGAGGACAATATCAAACCAGACCGGATTTCAATCCAAAGCATCCCTAGGCCACTTGCAACCTGCGTTAGACTGGGCCAGCAGGACGGGGGGAAAAAAACCCGATGAGCACTGCCGGCCCAGACCCACTCCACAAAGCCTGACCTCCTCCCCTTCCACTCCTGGCCTCCACTAGCCTGCCCAATCGCCTAAAGATGATAAGTAGGTACACGCCAGCGATGGGGGCAGGAGAGGGGGGGGTTTGAGACTGGGGAGCCTTTAAGGGGTGCAAGGGGCCCTGATGTAGCAGCCCGGTGGCCCCTGACCCCCCCAGTCTGACTCTGCTTGCGACCCCCACCGTGTTGTAATAATAATAATCTTTTCTTTCTTTTCTTTTAAAATTCTTTTTATTAAGTTAATAATAATAATCTGAGAAAGGTTAACACTGACAATATAGAAAAGTGCTTTCAGTGCTATATGAGAGTTTTGGTGAACACTTTACAGGGTGGCTTTCTAAAATGCACTTTATGCAATACTTCTTTTTTGATCCCGATTTCCTTTGTGTCAAAGCACGTAACCGTTGCAGCTCTGCACATTGTGATGTCTTGTCCCTCATTCACTTTACACGTGTGGGTGTTGCCCTTTAGTACCAACATAAAGGTGACGGTGGTTTCCCATTACTGCTTTGTATTGGCCTCTGCACTGTACAGCCTGGAGCAGAATAAATATCCCTCACCAATTGCTATAAAGAAGCTTCTGGCTAAGGTCCTATCTATTTTATTACTGGATAGAAAATGTTGCCCTGCCCAGCTTTGACAAGTACTTGACTCTTCAATAATTAAATTGTCATCAATATCAGCAAGAGCCGGTGTGAAGACTCAGCTGACTATTTTATACGATGTAATAATGAATCACATTGTGCTGCTGCTGTTCAGCCTCGGGGTCTCTGCAGCACATTGTTCTGGTGAGTAACACTATCCTGTGCTATTATGTCTCTCTCTCTTATGGCATTGACTAGTTACATGTTACTGAATATTATGATATTATATATATTATAAATCACATGATTTGCAGAAAATTTCAAGAAAACGATAATATAATGTTGTTGACAAATATGTGTATATTATACTTTCCCATGCACTAAAATCCTAAAACTAAACTGAACTAAATCCTAAAATTGAATATGGCAGAAAATACTATATTTTATATAGTGAACTTATTGCACGAGGCTAAAGTTTCAGCTTGTCAATAGCAGCAATGATCCAGGACTTCAAACTTGTCACAGGGGGTCACCATCTTGGAAAGTGTCTGTGACACTCACATGCTCAGTGGGCTCTGATTGGCTGTTGAGAAGCTAAGCTTAGGGCTCGTCACTAATTATCCAGCAGAAAATGAGCTTCCCTGGCTGTAATATAAGCTGATGCTACAGGTTTGCTGTAAATTCTGATGCTAATTGCACTGGTTTCTGTGCTGCCATGTAGTAATTATGTGTATTAATTACTAATCAGCCTTATATTGTGACATTTCTATTCTATGTGTACTGTATATTGTGAGTGGGTCCCTCAGCTCAGTAAGTGACAGCAGCACAGAGCGTGTGCAGTGAATCAGCAGAAAAGAAGATGGGGAGCTACTGGGGCATCTTTGGAGACACAGATCTTTACTGCTAAAGGGCTGTGGTTGCCTTGGGCTGGTACAGAAGGATAAAACATCATGTACAACATCTATAGATACTTCTTTAGTTAATCTTTAGTTCTCCTTTAATAAGGAGCAGGCATCATTTGAAAAGGTTGTGAATTGAAATGCCACATGTTCTTTATCCCTGAATTACATACATAGCCTAGAAGCTCGGAATTTATTCTCTGGGGTTGGTACTGTAGCTGCAGGGGCATTTAACTAAAGCAAATGTGATCTAGAAATGAAAAGAGGAGCTTTCATTAAAGAATGATGATGAAAAAGCAGGGAGTGTTGTCTGCATTTCTAAATTTAATCAAATGTTAATTTGGGTCTCCATTATAAAATATAATCTGCTCTTTTTGGTTTTTGTTGCCTTGTAGGCAGCCACACTCTCCAGTATCACATAGCGCTGGTAGCCACCCCAACCCCGGGTGTGCCACAAAGCACAATCACTGCGTATCTAGATGGCTTGGAGTATGGAAGGTACGACAGTAACACCCGCCGGGCGAGGTTTTTGACTCCATCACTGAGTTCTCTGACTGAGCACCTGGAGATGCAGACTAAATGTGCTCAGGGGTTTGAGGTTATTCAGAAGCACAAGATGAAATTCCTAATAGCGTATTTAAACAAAACGCATGGTGAGTACAATGAAAGGCAAAACTGACTTGTATTTTTGGAACAGTAGCCTCTGCCTATATTTTATACATAGTAACATTGGCTTGAAAAAAGACACACGTCCACCAAGTTCAACCTTTTAAGTCGATTTATAACCTGCCTAACTGCCAGTTGATCCAGAGGAAGGCAAAAAAAACCATTTGAAGCCTCTCCAATTTGCCTCAGAGGGGGGAAAATTCCTTCCTGACTCCAAAATGGTAATCGGACTAGTCAACTTGAGTTAACAGATAATTTCAGTAACCCTGTATTTTCTCACTTGTTAAAACCCAATCCAATCCTTTTTTGAAGCTATCTAATATATCTGCCAGTTGCGACAAACCCTTTCCCATGGTTTTTGCTAAACTGGATGACTCCCTCGTGTCTGCCAGCCCCACTATAAGAAGAAAACAAAAGCACAGTCTGAAAAGATCTGCATTAGAGTTCGGGTCTCATCCCAGTCAACTGTTTAATGTTATGTTTTGTTTGCAGGCAATGGAGGCCGCCATGTTTATCAGAGGAAGACTGTCTGTGAGCTGAATGAGGATGGTACAATTGGTGGATACGAGGAGATTGCATTTAATGGCAGGGAGGTTATGGCTTTGGATAAAGAGAATGAGGTGTATGTGCCTGTAACACAAGAGGCTCTGACTATGACCCAGCAGTGGAATCAGTATTATAATCATGCAAAGATGCACAAGATCTACCTGGAGAATGATTGTATTCAACACATGAAGCTGTATCTCCCTTTAATATCAACCGACATGGAGAGGAAAGGTGAGATCATATAACAATGTTTGTCCTTGGATGCGTATGATATTTACCGATTGCACATCATTAGCAATATGTTAAGAGACGGCCTTCCCATAATTCGGGAGCTTTCCAGATAATGGATCCCATACCTGTATTGGCTCTCACCTCCCAATTGCAACAAAAACAATGTCTGCATTTTATTGAAAGATTATTTTGACATATTCTTTTCCATTAGACGTAGTCCCTTCACCGAGCTGGTTGTTGAAGGATTAGGAATTAGACCTGTGGAATATTAGCTGGCAGTTGCGATAATCCTGGTAGAAGAACTGTTATTGGCCATACAAAAGTACAAAAAAATATATTGATTCTGAAGATTGGACAGAGCAATAATTTCACTAGTACATCTTGAATATAATACAGAATTCAAAAAGTTCTCTCATTCTCACGCCAAAATGAAATGAGTATAATATTTTTATTACTTATGGTTATCTCTAACCATAAATTTGCTGTGGGAAAAAAATCAAGTCCTTCATCAGAAATCTAATCAAGCTGAATATAGTACTAAATCCATGATTTGTCATACTGGATCTAAAAGACTCTCCAAAAATCCCACTTTTAGCTTTTCCCATGAAATAATCATTTTTTTGTTTTTTGATGATGGGCTGGCAGTTACTCAAAAGTAATTTTATTTATTTTGAATTAACGAAATAGATGATGTAATATATTACTTTAAAATAACCTTTGTATCCAACAGGAGCTGTCAATCAAACCTTAAAGGGATACTGTCATGGGAAAAAAATGAATGAGTTAATAGTGCTGTTCCAGCAGAATTCTGCACTGAAATCCATTTCTCAAAAGAGCAAACAGATTTTTTTATATTCAATTTTTAAATCTGGCATGGGGCTAGACATTTTGTCAATTTCCCAGCTGCCCCAAGTCATGTGACTTGTGCCTGCACTTTAGGAGAGAAATGCTTTCTGGCAGGCTGCTGTTTTTCCTTCTCAATGTTACTGAATGTGTCTCAGTGGGACATGGGTTTTTACTATTGAGTGTTGTTCTTAGATCTACCAGGCAGCTGTTATCTTGTGTTAGGGAGCTGCTATCTGGTTACCATGCATTTGTTCTTTTGTTTGGCTGCTGGGGGGAAAAAGGGAGGGGGTGATATCACTCCAACTTGCAGTACAGCAGTAAAGAGTGATTGAAGTTTATCAGAGCACAAGTCACATGACCTGGGGCAGCTGGGAAATTGACAATATGTCTAGCCCCATGTCAGATTTCAAAATTGAATATAAAAAAATCTGTTTGCTCTTTTGAGAAATGGATTTCAGTGCAGAATTCTGCTGGAGCAGCACTATTAAGTGATTCATTTTGAAAAAAAAAAATTCCCTTGACGGTATCCCTTTAAGAAAACATTTTGAACGAAAGTGGTGTATTTATTCAGAAATGTCTTCAGAAATGCATTCAGAAATTCATTGGAAAATGACTGCTCTCACCTTTCTTGTCAGTTTCCCCTAAAGTGAAGGTTTCCAGCTCAGAATCAGACAGGGGCAGAAAACTGCACTGCTGGGTGTATGGGTTCTACCCCCGAGATGTGAAAGTGAAGTGGATAAAGAATGAGACAGATGAGATTTACTCAGAGGAATCAGCAGAGATCCTGCCAAACCCTGATGGCACCTATCAGATCAGAGTCAGTGTGGAGGTAACACCAGAGGAGGGCGCCACTTACTCCTGCCATGTGGTTCACAGCAGTTTGGAGAATACACTGGTTGTTCCCTTTGGTGAGTGACTTAAAGGGGCGATATACAACCTTTTTAACATGAGCTCAATGAATAGGGTTTGTGCTGAACGTACTTACTGTTTAACAATGTAATTAAGAAACATCTAAGAAACCAGTTTCACTTTAGCACTTCCTGTCATTTCCTGGTTCTGCAGAGCAGGTGAGTAGATGATTATAAGTCCACTGAGAAGCCATCTAATAGTAAGCTGATCACAGAGCTTAGGGGGGGAGGGGGCTGTTTGTTTGAAGGTAGATAAAGAGCTCTGAAAAAATTACCATTTTTATAAGGATTGTATAAGTGGGTGGCGATCCTATCCAGGAAGTTATATATATATATATATATATATATATATATATATATATATATATATGTGTCTATAGCCCAATACATTGTCTTGCAGCTGGTTATCAGTATAAAGTAATCGCAGTTATTGCAGGCAAAGATCAAGGATCAGTCTTAGTTACTGAAAATCCCTAGTTAGTCTTTCCTTTTCAGCCATGCACTTTGACACTGTGTTTGATAACATGGAGGTAATCTTTTCCTATAGAAATATCATTAAATCATAAATGAGCTATAACTACTGAACTGTATTTAAAATCACATTTTTTCTCTTTCCCACCAAAATACAGAATCCAAGGATTTAAGTACAAATTATATCACGATTGTCATTGCAGCTGCTCTCTGCCTCCTTCTTGTTTTGCTGGGATTGTATGTTTGCAGAAAACGAAGAATAAAAGGTATTTACTTTTTTCAATGAGATGTTGTAGAGTACAATGTATTGAGGGATTCTCTTGTAGTTCTTCATTTATAATTGTAACTTGTTAATGAAATATAATATTTAGTGATGGGCGAATTTGTGGCGAATTTGCATGAAATGCCGCCAGTGAATAAATTCGCGAAACGCCCACGAAAATTTGCCCGAATAAATTCGGCGGCGTCAAATAGAATTTTTGCCGGTGTCGAAAAAACCTGATGCCGGCGTCAAAAATGGGCGCCGGCGTCAAAAAACGGGCGCCGCCATCCAAAACGAGACACTGGCAACGTTTCGCGAATTTTTCGCCGTTTAGCGAATTTCGCGCAAAATTCGCGAATTTTTTGACGAAGCGAAACGGCACAAATTCGCCCATCACTAATAATTTTAGTTAGATGTTTAATACAGTGATCTGCTGCATGTGATTGCTCATACCAAAACTTGGGATTTGTCTTGCTGTCAACTGCTTCCGGCTAAATAGGCTGCACAATATGGTGTACGCTAGTATGGATTACGAGGGTCTGATTTAAGAATGCTTGAGCCTTTGTGCTTGAGCTTTCGGGTCCAAAAACTATACAAGAGTTCCTAAATAGTGATGGGCGAACAAGTTTGCCAGGCACAAATTCACAGTGAATTTCCATGTTTCATTGACGGTGAATCAATTCACGAAACTCCGGGCAAAAATTTGCCAGCGAAAATTTTGTCAACACTATTCGGACGCCCATTGAATTTAACACCAGCGTTAAAATTGACATGAGCATCACAATTGACAAGGGTGTCAAAATTGAGGCGGGCATCAAAATTTGAGTTTCGTGAATTATACACGGTTTTGCAAATTTCACGAGAAATTCGGCGAAACGGGAGAATTTCGCCCATCACTATTCCTAACCTCTTCTGTGATTTCTTTCTTTCTTCAGGTTTTTTTTTCCCTGAGTGAGTTGAACAAAAAAATAAATAAATAAAGAGCTTGGAACTTAAAAGCTGCCGAGCTTTTTATTTTTTTTGGCAGGAAAAAATAAAACCTGATTGCCAGGAAGTCAAGGCGTTCCAAGGAAGAAACCACACAAGAATTTAGGAACTCCTGTGAGGTTTTTGGTCCCGAAACTCAAGCATGAAGGCTCAAGCATTCTTAAATTGGGCCCCCTGTGTTGAACCTAGGGTGGAGTTACGGCATCTTATTTTACTTAAAGCCATAGACGAGAATGTAGAGAATTTGTTAAAGGAGAAGGAAAGGCATTTTTACTTGGGGGTGACAAAATTTAGGCCCCCCAAGTGATTGTATCTACTTACCTGGCACCCTGGGCTGGTGCTCCTATCAGCAGAAAACAGCACCGGTCAGGGGTTATTCCAGTGAGCACCACAGAGCAATTGTCTTCCTGCTTCTTCTTTCATTAAATTGTCCGGGGCAGACAGATGCATAGTAGGATTAAATAGCCAGCTTTTTTTGCTAAAGTATGGCTTTTCACTCTACTGAGCATGCGTACCCGCGAGAAGAAACAAGAAGAAGGAAGATGATCGCTTTGTGGTGCTCACTAGATGAACCCTGGGCCGGTGAAGATTTCTGCTGATAGGAGCACCTGGTTTCAGGTAAGTAAATACAATCACTTGGGGGTGCCTAACTTTTGGCACGCCCAAGTATAACAGGACCTTCTCCTTTAAAGGGTAAAAAGCTTAAAGGCAATCAAAGCTAAAGGAAAAAAGGGGTTAGATAAATTACCTGTTTGTTGAAATTTAAATTTTATAGAAATTATGGAAAATATAAAGATTGCAGTGGGGGTGATCCAGATAACTGAATTCTCTGGTTCTTTACAAGAAACTGGAGGGGGCTCTTTGGGCACCTAATAGTATACTGCTCAGAAACGTCCACAACTCTCCCACTGCTGCAATATTCTCTCCATGAATGTTCACCAACATGGCAGGTGGAGGGAGATCTTTATATTAGCTAGTCCTTAATGCACTTTGTATACCAGCTTGTGGCCTTTTATTAAGCTTTATAAAGGGCTGCGTGGCCTGAAACATTGCTGTAATGTGTGCAATAAAGGCATTTTAATTGGGATAATTTTGTGGTTATGTTCCAGTCTGTGGAAAGCAAACTGTCTGTAAGGGAGGACCCAAATACAAAAGAGAAACTCCTAGTGCAAGACTGTCAATGGTTCAAAAACAGATATAAAACCACAATGAGGGATGAAGAGTAGTGATGGGCGAATTTTTCGCGCGAAATTCGCGAATTTTCCGGCGAATAAAACGGCAAAAAATTCGTAAAACGGCGCCGGCGACTCGTTTTTGACGCTGGCGCCCGTTTTTGACGCCGGCCTGCCGAATAAATTTGCCCATCACTAATGAAGAGGAGAGAGAAACAGGCTCACATGGTACCTACAGTACAAACACATTGATAGAAGTGCTTATCGAGTAATGTATCATGTGCTCATTTTCCTAGTGAATAGCCTGGTTTAGATCTGGCTTACCAAGCAAGGCCAGAAGCTTGTCTGAAAGACTTAAATTGTTCAGCTTGTTTACTTGCTTTGTGCAAAAATCATATGTGAAACACAAATTCCGAGGACAGAAAATCTGGTCTCTCATCTGTATCTCACATAGGTGTCTAGTAACTGAGGTTGTAATTAAGGTTGCGTTTTTTTTTGAAGGGTTGTCCGGGTCAAAACTAGGGATGCACTGAATCCACTATTTTGGATTTGGCCGATCCCCCGAACCCTTCGTGAAAGATTCGGCCGAATACCGAACCGAATCCTAATCCTAATTTGCATATGCAAATTATGGATTGGAATGGAAAAAGATCTTAGACGTCCTTGTTTTGTTACAAAAAGTCACACGATTTCCCTCCCCGCTCCTAATGGATTCGGATTCGGTTCGGCCGGGAAGAAGGATTCGGCCGAATACGGATCCTGCTGAAAAAGGCCGAATCCTGGCCGAATCCCGAACCGAATACTGGATTCGATGCATCCCTAGTCAAAACTGCCTGCTCGATTTTCCAAATTAGGAAAACTGGGCAGGATTTCCTATGATTGACATGATTGTGACATCATAGCCCCACCCCTGATGTCACAGACCTACTTTCACCGTGTCACAGACCTGCCCCCATTAAATCGTTCCATGGGACAGAAGGTGGCAACCCTAGCTGTAATAGACACACATTCGTCAAGTTTTTGCTTCTTTTCATAAATCTAACTTGATTCAGAGGAAGGCGAGAGAAAAACCCATAATGTTCTAATTCTAAAATAATAATCAGTTCAGTCACTGGATCAATGTATGGGCTAAAGTATTCATACATTTGGAATATAAATTAATATAAGTTTGGGTACAAGTAAAGCCCAGCCAAAAGCCTGTTACTTTTTGGAGTCAGTGCAATTTTGCACTTTGCAATTGCCTTTGAGTTTGAGCCCTGAGATATCTTTATGTGTTTCATGGGATAGTGAGGTCATATACCTAAGAGGAGGAGCTTCTCACTCCAGATAACCAATGTAAATACTGTTTGGTAAAGTGACACCTCTAGGCGACTGTGGGGCAAATTTACTAGAGGGCAAATTTTCCAACCTAAAACAAATATGGCATGAGCTTCAATTGGTTAAAAAAAAATTTAAAAAAAACATATTTAACAGTTACAGCTTTTAAACATAATCCAACATTAAAATATGAAAAAACACCAGCGTTTTGTCTTTTTTTATGACTTATTTTGACATACAGGATATGATGTCACTGACATAATAATGTTGAGGATGTAGCTTGATCTTATCAATTCACCAGGTATAACCTGAAACAGACACTGGCGAAAGGGGTAACTAGTGATGGGCGAATAAATTCGCCTGGCACAAATTCACGGTGAATTCCCGCATTTCGCCACCGTTGAATAAATTCGCGAATCTCCCGCGAAAATCCTCAGGTGAAAATTCGCTGGTGTCAATTTCCGATTTTCTTGTGAAAATGTTCAAATTGCTCGGTTTTTTCGTGAAAAAGTTTGAATTGCTGGATTTTATAGTGAAAACGTTCGAATTGTTCGATTTTATAGAGAAAACTTTCGAATTGTTCGATTTTTTCGTGAAAACTTTTGAATTTCAAGATTTTTTCATGAAACTGTTCGAATTTCACTGTTTTTTTGTGAACTTTCTGGTTTCACTATTTTTCGTGATTTTTTTGCCGTTTTGCGAAATTTGCAGGAAATTCGCAATTTTTTTGGCGAAGCAAAACGGGAGAGATTTGCCCATCACTGGGGTAACGGATTGGAAAGTTCGCAGTTTGATAAATTTACAGAGTAACAATTGTTCACCTGAGGGAAAATTTGCATGTTGAAATGGCACAAATCTTTGCTAGCGCTGAGCTTTTTTGCTAGCAAATCATCCTCTTCGCCTTTTAGTAAACTGGTGATTTTCCTGAGAATTGTTTTTTTGGCAAATTTTTAGGAACTTTTCACCTGGGCTGCAATTCAGACAGGGGGGAACCCTAAAGCTACATCCCATTTCTATAATATCATTATCTTCTTCCATGGATCTGTTGTTTGATGTAACAATTCATTGCCTTGCCCAGTGGAATTTTATTTTGAGTATACTTTCTTTTTTCCTTTCAGAATCAAGAAGCAGCCAAGAGAGTTTACGTCTAGCAAATGAAAACCACGACTCTTCAGCTAAATGCTAGAAATAAACACAAGTTCCTGTCTCCTCTGAGCTACTTCCTGTCTGCCCACAAGATGGCGACTGTCTGGAACCCTACAGTGCAAAGTGTCTCCAGCACTCCTGAAAAGCCAGTTTTTCAGTTGGATAATGCAAAAAACAATTGTCCTTCACATTATTTGCCAACACACTTGTTTCCTTCAGTCTGGGAATTCATAATTATAACAAGCAGGCAGGAGCCATTTTGTGGACACTGTTATTAAGACAAGTCTTGTATCATCTCAGAATCTTGTTTGTGCACCAGAATGGGGGACCTGATGTACATCCCCATGTACTGGCTACACAATTAAATGGTAAAGAGAACGGGGGAATGTGGGGAGAGCAGTGACATGTAGGAAGTGCTGAATGGAAAGTGAAAGTAATTGCCTAAGGCATAGAGGAGGGGCAGACAATATTTGATTGACAGCTGAAATTTTTAAATGAGCTTACAACAGCTATGAATGTTTTAATTAAAAATAGAAATTGGATTTTATGTTTAATTTGAAAAGGACTTTTATTATACAGATTTTTGTGTCTGGGTGACAGGTCCACTTTAAAGAAGCAAATGTTACAGTAGCCAACAGCATTAAAGGGTAAAGTGCCCCCCTGGATAGTATAATGACCTCAAGATTTAAATGAAATATTGACCCAAAATATTAGGACACACTGACCCCCCAAAAATAAATGCAAAGGTACATTAAGCCCATTTTATTGCACTTGGCACACTGCCTCAGATTTTGCAAAAAGGAAATCAGAAGAATATCAGAGAATATGGACAAACGCAACATGCCTCCTATATGTCTCCGCCTCCCTTAATCTCCAGGTTGATAAAGACTTTCTATAGAATATTTAAAAAAAACATAAAAAACATGCAATTTAGAGTTTAGCAGTAATGATATATGAGTGTGACATAAGATGCATTTATATTTTTCAATGAATTATTTGGTGCATTTATATAATTTGCATTATGTGCAAGAAACTGAAAATGACTGTACATTATTTATTAACCACGATTCCTGCCTGTGTTTTATACATGTAAAATAAATGACTTTTCCTTTGATGTAGAGTTAAATAGCTTTATTGGGGGTGGGTGTTCAAGTTACCTTTCTCTGACCATAACTCTTCTTATAACTCTTCTTATTTCCTCTACATTTGTGTGGGCATTGGGTTGGAATAACCTTCAAGACCATATTGTTCCAGTTTTTCTCTGGGTTATATATGTATTTACTGCACATATAAATGATGGTCATAGTAAAAGACAACCGTATCCAGTACGGGAACCATCAATTCTGAATCTAGAGACAGCACCCTCTTGTGGTACCCAACATTACAGTAGCCCCTAAACAGTCCTGACATGCCAAAACCACCCCCAAGGAACTAGGAAAATTTACTCCTGGGCAGAAACCCCATAGCAACCAATCAGTATTTTTTTCATCCTGCTGGAGGTATTTCAGTGAAAGCATTTAATTGGTTGCCATGTATTACTATCAGACAGACACAAAACGTGTAAGGCTTGAAAGGATTGTTCAATAAGGATTTTCCTACTTTTTAACAAATAATTTGGTGCCCTAAAACCTTCCATTTCTTTCTGCTATGTATTACTACTAGAGATGCACCGAATCCAGGATTCAGTTGGGGATTCAGCCAGGATTCGGGCTTTTTCAGCAGGATTTGTATCAGGCCGAATTCTTCTGCCTGCCCGAACCGAATCCTAATTTGTATATAAAAATTAGGGGCGGGAGGGAAATCGCGTGACTTTTTATCGCAGAATAAGGAAGTAAAAAATGGTTTCCCCTTCCCACCCCTAATTTGCATAGGAAAAATTGGATTCGGTTCAGTATTCGGCCGAATCCTTCTGCCTGGCCGAACCGAATCCTAATTTGCATATACAAACTAGGGGCGGGAGGGAAATCGCGTTCTAGTGGATTCTAGTGGATCTAGTAGATTCGGTGCATCCCTAATTACTACCCATGATAAATGAGCACCATAAGGTGTCCCCTTTTCTGGAATAAAATTTCAGCCTTCCTATATTTCTATTTTCTACCCTATTAATGATATTTTCATGTAACAAAATCCAGCAAAACACTCACCCTAAGAGCAGTGATCAAAGAACCTTCCCTGGTTTAACCAATTGCTTTTTTTTGTAACTTAAAAGAAGTTGGGGGCATCTCCAACTGTTTTGGAAATTGATGCACTCTTTTAGACAGGCAGCTGTAAAAGAAATATTAACAATCCATAAAATAATTCATGGTGAAATTTAAAAGAAAATATTTGTTTCCAGACATACTTTTATAGAGGATAATTCAGTAAGTAAAATAGCCACTAAACTTGTCATTACGCGATTCACCAAACGGTAATGCTGTGGAGCTTTGGTCAGGAGTAGTGTTACAATCAGACAACTATTAAAAGGAAAATATAGATTTATAAAAATTAAAATCCCACTCAAGGCAATAATATGTATGATGTCTGATTGGAATGTTAAAAATGACGATTGTTACCTTTGTAAAAAGTAAGAAAGGAATGGCACTCCCCATGTTTATGTTAGGAATCAGTAGTGGATATGTTCTAATAGTTCTTCCCCAAAAGCACAGTAGGGTTTCCTGTGAGGTTCACCAAAATGCTGTCTGCTTGCCCACAAGCACACCCAAGTAAAGAGAGCTTTTCCTTCTCCTTTAAGCAAGAGCCAGAGCATCCATCCAGCCACCTCTGATGAACAACATACAATTACACTCATGGGTGTTAGAAAGCCCTACAACTACCACCAGTCTGGACCTGGCAGTCATTTCAAGGTCTCCATGGAAGCAACTGACTAAAACACACATTATTGAGATGATGAAAGTGACACCACACCCCACTCTGCACTGCACCCCCCCCACACAAACACACACACACATCTTAAATGGCACAGTGACCCATAACATTAAACATTACAGTAACTCCAAAAAATAAATGGTAAAGTAAATGGTAAATGGTTAAGACTACAGCATTAAATGGTACAGTGGCTTCCATTCTGTTTCCCATTGATTGTCAAGTCCTCCCCAACCTCCCCCTAATACCCATCTAAAGCGGGTTCAGTGATTAAAGTATCTTGGAATCAACATACACAGTATATATGTAACACCCTCTTGGCGGGTCCTGAGTCCCCTTTGCAAGGTGAAAGGGTACTGGGAATTCTTCTCCGGCAGTGCCACCACCTAATGGGATCTGGGAATACACCTGTGGGTGGCCCATTAGGAATAACATTCAACACACACTTTGCTTTTATAAAAAACAACAACTTTATATAAAGAAAGTGTAAATTAAAGGGTAAGTAAAAACGGCATTTACATCATACAAATATAACCCACTCCCCTGGGAACCTGTGGCAGTCCATTTCCTGGCCCGCCATGCCAGGCAAAGTCCCACACTACTCCCTTTGGCAGAATCAGAGAGTCTCAGTCCCTTTTCCCCAAATGAGCACACAGGGTCCCAGGCAGCGCTAACAGCCCAAAATACCTTTCCCTTTGGTTAGGTACTGGCTCCCTCATGGCCAGTGTCGGACTGGCCCACTGGGATACCAGGAAAACTCCCAATGGGCCCAGGTGTCAGTGGGCCCTCTTGCTTCTAGTCAAAGTAGAATTTGTATGCACTCCCTGGCCTTTCCGTAATGCAATAATCTGGTGCTCAGTCCTCTAGGGAGACGGCACTCCCCTGGGTCCACAGGAAATGAAGAATTGAGGAAACGGCACACAGAGTTGAATGCAAAAGGGGATATACCCCTATGGATTTATTGTGTCAAACAAGCACAACGTTTCGGGGGCAGGCCCCTTCGTCAGGTGATGACTTCTAAACATTTGGCCTATTTTATGGTCATTCCCAATTCTTTTATGGTAAAAAAGAGGCTTAATAATGTAAGTATAGTATAGTAATAATAATAATAAAATATAGTAAGTACATATAAAAGACTAGGAGAATAAAGAGGTTGACTTCAGAGAGGAGGAATAATAGTTTGGAAAAGGGGGCCCATGGTCACAGTTTACTGATGGGCCCTCCATCTAAAAATTTTTGGTGGGCCCCTGGCATTCCAGACCGCCGCTGCTCGTGGCAGGCATTTACAAACAACCTGTGTCACAAACGAAACCATCCTGGATTCTCTCTTTTTCTACCCTCCCCTGGGCACACCTTACCCTGGGGATTCACACAGATAGGTAGGCTCATCCAGAGTTGGAGTAGGCATCCACAGCGATGAATCCATTTCATGAAGCACATGCAGCTTGCTTGATCCTCCAGACATAGCTCCCAGCACTGTCTATAGCGCAAGCACAATGTTGCTGAAACCATAGCTGAACTGTAGCTCCCAGAACTGTATATAGCATAAGCATTTCCACATTCATTTTGGAAAATCTGGAGCTTCAGACCCTCCTGATCGAGCTCCCAGGCAAGGGGTCGCCTACCCCAGCCTCAGAGGCCTCCTGCCTCTACATAGTGGCAGCTGAAATCACCATCTCCTTAGTGAAGTACAATCAGCAGAAATCCTCCAGCAGTAATGGCTGTGAGCACATGGCAATTTCGTTTTATAGGGTGCAGCAGCGAAACCTAGTGACTTCTTTTGGGTTCGGCCATGCTGCACCAACACAAGGGCATCTGCCCCTTAGGAAACCCTGTAGTTAGTCCCAAACAGGATTTCTGCACCATGAGGCTCCGACCGGAGGGGAATTAACCCTCCGTGTCCCTACACATACAAAACAACCTTAATCTCATAATCTCAAAATTTGACTCTGACATCCAAATCTGGGCAAACCAGACTTCTGTGAGAGACAGACTAATCCAGTACAAAGTCTTCCACCGGCTCTATACAACGCATCTAAAACTCAAAGCAATGGGCAAGTGAGAAAACAATATTAGCCCTAGAACCTCTGCAGCCATCTTCCTACATATGATCTGGGCCTGCCCAATAATAGCAACTTTTTGGTCCCAAATAATGGCCTCTGTAGCAACTACCCTTGACTTTCCACAGATGCTGCAATTCTACAATATAAGAAGGCAATGTGTGTAGCTATATTGAGACATTGTGCATTTTGCATATTTCCTTTAGTTAGTGGTTGTAAATGGCCCTTTTTATGTACCAATATTTTCCTGCATCTCTAAAATTTTTATGAGCTATATGGAGCCCTAAAAGTTTGAATGTCCAAGGTGGAATTAAACTGCTTAGTTTAATCTTACTTTGGTATGAGGAAGCTTATATTACATTTTCATATTCGCAATCGTTCCCCTTTTAACAAGGTTCCTTTTTTTACTGCCTGGCAACGTTGACTAAGGCTCAAGCTATTTTTTTATTGGACAGAAAACTGTGTCTTGCTCTGTGATGAGAAAGTACCGGAAGCACAAGCAGCGCAATTACTGTGCAGAGATGCAGAGCTGTGTTAACACTCGGATGATTATTTAATATAAAAGATAATGAAACAATGAATTACATGTTCTGGCTGTTCAGCCTCAGTGTCTGTGCTGTACCTTGTGGTGAGTAACAATATCTGGTGCTCTTCATTTTCTTCCTGCTTCTCTCTCCAATAATTAGTAACAATCGTGAATATTATTTTAATGAATTCATTCGTTGAAAATAGAGATTTTTTTTATAGAGAAGAATAGTAAACAGATAATATGATGTGATATGTAAGTGATGGGTGCAGAGTGGTTAAAAGAAAGAAAAATATATTGAATTAATGGTTAAATATTTTCGCTTGCACCAAATAAGATGCATGAAGCTTTTTTTTTTCCCTGTAAAGAAAGATTTATCAAGGGTCGAAGTAAAAATTCGAAGTAAAAATTTTTTCATTTCGAGCTATTTTTGTGTACTTCGATGAGGGAACAGTCCAAATTCGAATCGAATTTGAAAAAATTCATAAGTCGAATATCGAAATTTATCATGTACTGTCACTTTTAAACTTTGACTTCAACCATTCACCAACTAAAACCTGCCGAATTGGTGTTTTAGCCTATGGGGGACCTCCTAGAACCTATTTAGAGTCAATTGGTGGAAAATTCAAGGTTTTTTCTTCGATTCAAACAATTCGATTAGAGCCTATTCACCTACAGAAAAAAACTTAGATTTTTTTTAATAAATTTCGGTTGGTCTCTTTTTATTCAAATTTCGAAGTTATGGGAGTTCAAAAAAACTCCCATTACTTTGAAATTCGACCCTAATATAAATCTGCTCCCAAATGTTCTTTATTTGTGGTTTAAATACAAAATCTGGAAGGTGCCATAGAGTGTTAAGACGAAAAACTGACACCTGTGGGCAGATTTATTAAAGTTTAAATGGTAAATTCGAATTTTTAAATTTTTTTACTCACAAATTCGAATCTTAATTCACCAACATGAATTTGAATTTGAGTGTGACTCTGGAAACAGTTCTAACTCGAATATTCACTACCTAAAACCCGCCGAGTTCATTTACAAGTCAATGGCAGAGGCAGAGGTCCGGTTTACCATTTGAAGATGTTAATTGCCTTCCTGACATTCAAGTTTTATTCGGAGAAAAAACTCTAAACGGGTTCCGTTCTAATTCAATTTAAATAAAATTTGAGTTTTCGGCTGGTTCATATTCGATCGAATATTAGACGTTCAAGATTTTTTTTTTAAATAACCACCCATTCAAGTTGTGAGTACAGGTATGGGATCCATTATCTGGAAACCCATTATCCAGTAACCCCCGAATTATGGAACGCCCATCTTCCATAGACTCAAATAATCCAAATGTTTTCCTTTTTCTGTGTAATAATAAAACTTGATCCCAACTAAGATATAATTAATCCTTATTGGAAGCAAAACCCAGTCTATTGGGCTTATGTTATGTTTTGGTAGCCGAGGATGCGTAGAGTATAACAGTGCTTTATTAGCAGGCTCAGGCAGGCATTACACAACAGTAAAATCCAACTCTAACACTCTCAAGCTGTACAGAAAGTCCTGTGTATGCACAGTACAAGTCCTGTGCACAGTGACACCCGCAGGCCATTTGTATAAACACCACAGTTTACTTAAAGGGAACCCGTCACCCAAAAAAAATATTCAAAATCCTATTTTATTACATTAGTCAAGCAAAATGAACTTTAATTACACTATATAAATTATTTGAATCTTGTTTCCATCAGTCTGGGAATTCATAATTATAGCAAGCAGGCAGGAGCCATTTTGTGGACACTGTTATTAAGACAAGTCTTGTATCATCTCAGAATCTTGTTTGTGCACCAGAATGGGGGACTTGATGTCCATCCCCATGTACTGGCTACACAATTAAATGATAAAAAGAACAGGGGAATGTGTGGAGAGCAGTGACATCTAAGAAGTGCTGGATTGAAATTGAAAGTAATTGTCTGCCCCGCCTCTATGCCACGGGCATAGAGGAGTGGCAGACAATATTTGATCGACAGCTGAGATTTTTAAATGAGCTTACAACAGCTATGAATGCTTTAATAAAAAATAGAAATTGGATTTCATGTTTAATTTTAAAAGGACTTTTATTACATAGATTTTTGTGTCTGGGTGACAGGTCCACTTTAATGTTTACATGATTTTCTAGTAGACTTAAGGTATGAAGATTCAAATTACAGAAAGATCCATTATCCTGGATAACAGGTCCAACAAGAGAGTACCATCAGCTGACTGCATATCATTTGTAGCAAATTTAGGGGAATACTCTGGTGTTCCCACCAAATGGTTCTGTGGTCCCCAGTTAATTAACATGTAGGAGTTTAATGAGTTTTCAGAGTTTGCCAGGCTTTGTCTTTGACTAAAAATCATGCTAGTAACCCCCCTGATAGACACCGGGTTGGATTGGAGCCTTGGGGGCCCACCAGGGCTGCAAAATGAAGGGCCCTCCTGGCAGACCCCGGGGCCCCATCTCGACCTTCAAACTGCTGGTGTCAGGGTGCACATGCATACAAGACGCATGCACGAGAGAACACCGCCACACCACGGCACAGGTCTTTATGTGGCAGCCGGGGTGCAGGTCTGGGCCGGAGGGTGCCCATGAGGGCCAGGGCCCACCGGGTTTCTTTCCGGTGTCCCGCTGGTCCAATCCGACCCTGGATAGACACCCTCAGATGTATTAAACGTAAAATTATCATTTAAATTATCATTCTAATGTTGAAGATGACCAGGCATTGCATTGCAAACAATAGGTTTAATTTCATAAAAATAGTAAACAGCATAATAACATATTACCTTTATACTACCCCTTAACTTCTTGAACTCGTCAGTCAAATTACAATGCTCCGCACTTGTTTTCTAACTTTACTTTTATTCAATTAAAATCCGCCAAATACAGGTATCGGACCAGTCATCTGAAAACCCGTTAATCCAAATTCCAGAAAAGCCATCTCCCATAGACTCCATTTTATCCAAACAATTCAAATTTTATTTGGGATGGCCCTCAGAGCGCTTAGTTTTCCGAAGTCGCCTGAAGTTGCCTCACGAGGAAACTTCCGGCAACTTCGCCAGGCAACTAATCTCTCCGAATCTCCATGTGTGTCTTTGCCCTAAAAATTTAAATATAATCCCTTAAACTCTTTTTTGTTTCTATTGCCTTATAGACAGCCACACTATCCAGTATTACACAACACTAATACCATCTCCTACCCCTGGGGTGAATCATTATACAAACATTGCGTTTCTAGACGGCTTTAGGTATGGAAAGTATGACAGTGACACATGCCATGTTCAGTACTTTGATCCGGCACTGAATGCACTGACTGAGCACGTGGAGAAAAAGACGAAATATGTTCGAGTACTGGTGGTTTTTCAGAAGCAGCAGATGGAATTTTTAATGGGTTATTTAAACAAGACATATGGTGAGTACAATCATATGGAGCCTATTTATGTCCCATAGCTTGTGGTCAGGAAAGTGTCTTCAAGATTTCCTCCTTTAGTAGCCTTTAGCTGGTGTTTCTTGAGCTTAAATGAGCTTTTGTATACAACAAGCGACTGTTTGTGGCGTGAGTGCAGAAAGGGCTTCTTTCTCATCCCCCTGCCATACAGATGTTCTTTGTGCAAATTGCGCTGAATTGTAGAACGATGTACAGATACACCATCTGTAGCAAGATGTTCTTGCAGGTCTTTGGAGGTGATCTTTGGCTTGTCTGTAACCATTCTCACAATCCTCTGCATATGTCGCTTCTGTATTTTTCTTGGCCTGCCAGACCTGGGTTTTACAGCAACTGTGCCTGTGGCCTTCCATATTCCTTACGGTTGAAACTGACAGTTTAAACCTCTGAGATAGCATTTTTTAGCCTTCCCCTAAACCATGATACTGAACAATCTTTGTTTTCAGATCTTTTGAGAGTTGCTTTGAGGATCCCATGCTGCAGTGTCGGACTGGCCCGGCGGGACACCGGGAAAATACCCGGTGGGCCCCGACCCTCATGGGCCCCCGCCGGGCCAGAACCCCTCTCTTAATATTTATATTTGAAAAAAATAAATAAAAATTATCGGCGCTGTGCAGCGCCGCCTGCGCATGCGCGCCAAGCAGCGCTGTTGCGCATGCGCACCGAGCAGCTTCCTTTCTGAGCCGGCGCGTCACAGTGGGGGGACGGGTGGCCGGAGGGGGGCCCTCGGCAACAGTCCCGGTGGGCCCCGGTCCCCCCAGTCCGACCCTGCCATGCTGTCACTCTTCAGAGGAGAGTCAAACAGAAGCACAACTTGCAATTGGCCACCTTAAATACCTTTTCTCATGATTGGACACACCTGCCTTTGAAGCTCACGTCTCAACGAGCTAATCCAAACAATTTGGTGTTGCCAGTGATCAGTATTGAGCAGTTACATGCATTCAAAATAGCAAAATTACTGAATACTGCTTCACTAAAAATCTTTGCTCAGAAAACACCCCAGTACTAAGATGTTCCTGGGAACTGAAAGACATACTACTGTTATTTTTTTTTGTTGAAAGTGGAGTAAATTATTATGCAGGCTGAGAGGTGTTCCCAAACTTTTTTATATGACTGTATCAAAGTCCGAAATTCAATAATTTAAAAAATTTGAGTTGTATTTTTTAATATAAAATCAGCATTTTTAGTGTAAAAACTACTTGAATTTTTTAAACCCAGAGGGTCTTAAAAGTCCAAATAAAAAAGTACTCCAACTCAGACCTGCCTAGTTCATGTAGAAGTCAAAGTCAATCTGCGCTGGGTTTTGTGCAATAATCTGAAGATGTCATGGTTTTCAGGCGTCAATCCGAAATCCGAGTTTTTTTGCCACACAGGAAATATTTTCGGAAAAATGTATTGATAAATAAGGGGAAAAAAATCTGTGCGGATTTGGTCGGACTATTTTATTTTCAGAAATTTTCGGATTTTGATAAATATTTCCCTTATTGTGGATTAGTAATTATTCTAAACCCTGTGGGCCCAAATTATACTCACTCAAATAGAAAAAAAAAAAAAAAGTACAAGAATGTATTTAAAAGAGAAAAAAAGTTTAAAACTAAGTAAGCTTTATCAGAAAGGTCTATATAAATACACCAGAAACCCCTCAAAGTAATGCTGCTCTTTGTCCTCAAAAAAAAACAAAGAAACACCACATTTCTTTCCTTCTATTGTGTACTCATGGGCTTCTGTATCAGACTTCCTGTTTTCATCTTAAACCTCCAGTGCTTGGACTTGAGCATGCTCAGTTTGCTCCCAATCAAGCACAGGATACACAGTAGATAACGGATACATTATGAAAAATTCCAATATAAACTACAGATCGTATCTGTTATCTACTGTGTATCCTGTGCTTGAATGGCTGCCCCAATGGCTACACAGCAGCTTGTTTATATAAACTATAGTAGTACTTATCTGTTATCTACTGTGTATCCTGTGCTTGAATGGCTGCCCCCATGGCTACACAGCAGCTTGTTTATATAAACTATCGTAGTACTTATCTGTTATCTACTGTGTATCCTGTGCTTGAATGGCTGCCCCCATGGCTACACAGCAGCTTGTTTATATAAACTATAGTAGTACTTATCTGTTATCTACTGTGTATCCTGTGCTTGAATGGCTGCCCCCATGGCTACACAGCAGCTTGTTTATATAAACTATAGTAGTACTTATCTGTTATCTACTGTGTATCCTGTACTTGAATGACTGCCCCCATGGCTACACAGCAGCTTGTTTATATAAACTATAGTAGTACTTATCTGTTATCTACTGTGTATCCTGTACTTGAATGACTGCCCCCACGGCTACACAGCAGCTTGTTTATATAAACTATAGTAGTACTTATCTGTTATCTACTGTGTATCCTGTGCTTGAATGGCTGCCCCCATGGCTACACAGCAGCTTGTTTATATAAACTATAGTAGTACTTATCTGTTATCTACTGTGTATCCTGTGCTTGAATGGCTGCCCCCATGGCTACACAGCAGCTTGTTTATATAAACTATAGTAGTACTTATCTGTTATCTACTGTGTATCCTGTACTTGAATGACTGCCCCCATGGCTACACAACAGCTTGTTTATATAAACTATAGTAGTACTTATCTGTTATCTACTCTGTATCCTGTGCTTGAATGGCTGCCCCCATGGCTACACAGCAGCTTATTTATATAAACTATAGTAGTACTTATCTGTTATCTACTGTGTATCCTGTGCTTGAATGGCTGCCCCCATGGCTACACAGCAGCTTGTTTATATAAACTATAGTAGTATTTATCTGTTATCTACTGTGTATCCTGTGCTTGAATGGCTGCCCCATGGCTACACAACAGCTTGTTTATATAAACTATAGTAGTACTTATCTGTTATCTACTGTGTATCCTGTGCCTTTCCTCCTTTTTCAGCTTTGAATCTCTGCCCCCCGCAGCTACCCAGCAGCTTTCTATATAGTAGAGTTGCTAAAGCAAACAAACCAGTTTTACCAATGCAGGCCAACCATGCATTACAGTTAAATTAATGTAATGCACGTTACTGTTCCTTGAAGGCATTAAAGATGGTGGTCTTACAATCACATGTCTGCCAATCAGAAATCTAAAATAAAATCTAATTCTATTTATTTAAAATAGGGAAAAACTGCTACCCTGAGAGTTCTTCCAACTCAAGGCCTGAGTCTAGGTGGCTTTTTCCAAATCCAGTTTCCTAGGATAATAGGAGAGTTTAGCGTTCCTGGCAAGAAGAAAAAATTAACTCTTTTATAGATGTGTCCAAACCTGCTCTACTGTTTAATGTTGTTTTTTTCATTTGTTTTATATATAGTGGAGACTTCTATGTCTACCAGAGGAAGTTTGTCTGTGAGCTGAATGAGGATGGTACTCATGCTGCATATGAGGAGATTGCCTTTGATGGGAAGGAGATTATGGTATTCGATAAAGAGAATGAGATGTATGTTCCTACAACACAAGAGACTCTGCTTGTGACCCAGCAATGGAATCAGCATTATGACCATGCCAAAATAAATAAGATTAACAGAGGGAATGAATGTGTGCAGAATATCAAGATGTATCTACCTTATCTATCAAATGACTTGGAGAGGAAAGGTGAGACCATATAACAGTGTTAATTCATGGATTCAGAGGGTATTTAACATTAGCCAAACATCTAAATATCTTCTGCAGCCTTCAGTGAAAAGCAGAATTATTTTTATGGAGCAATGAATATGGCGCTGAAAGTTTTTGGGCTATGCATATATTGTTCACATTTAAGTATATTATTATAAACAACTTTACACTTGTAGAAACAATAGAATTCTACGTCTATGTGACGATTAAGCAGTATCCCCTGGCCAGTGTTCAGCACCACCAAAGGTTCTCGACCAAAATTTCCCATCTTGACGACTAGCCGACAGATATTCAAGTCTTTTAACTATATCGGTCGACTGATCTTCCGCCATACACGCATCGAATATATGAAGCCTCATTTTGTACAACAATATCTGTGTATGTTTGGCCACCTTTAGGCAAGTGATAAGGACAGGACTTTCCTGCACCTCCTGATGCTCTGCTCAAGTCCTTTCTAGAGGAACACTAGGGCGCAAATTCACGAAGCGCCGAATGCTAGCGTTAATTCACTAGCGTTTGGCATTTTTCGTTACTGCGCAAATTCACCAACGAACGCTGGCGTAGTTTCGCTAGTGTTACTTCGCACCCTTACGCCAGGCGAATTTTTGCTAGCGACGTAACTACGCAAATTCACTAACTTGCGCAGTGTACTGAACGCTACCTTTTACGCTAGACTTCCTTCGCCACCTCAGACCTGGCGAAGCGCAATAGAGTAGATAGGGATTGTTTCAAAAAAAGTCAAATTTAAGTCCCAAAAAACGCTGGCGTGTTTTCTCCATGATGGCTGAAAAAGATCGAAAATATTTTTGGGGCTCCCCTCCTTCCCCCCTACATTTCCTGACACATGGCAACTTAACTAGACAGTGGGCACATATGTAGGGCAAAATAAAATTTTATTTGCTGATTTGAAGGTTTTCTAGGCATTTGTAGTGCTCCATTTCGCGCTGTATGCAAATTAGCTAGCGTAACTTCGCTTTACATATCGAATGAACGCTAGCGCAACTTCGCAACCTTACGCTACCCCTGTGCGCAACTTTGGATTTTAGTGAATTTGCGGAGCGCTGGCGAAACTACGCCTGGCGAAGTGCGGCAAAGTTGCGCCTGGCGCAACTTCGCATCTTAGTGAATTTGCCCCTAGGAAACAGCTTTCATAGCCCCTTTGCACTTGCACCCTGGGAAATGAAAAATGACCCCTAAAGGATTTTCCAATGAGGCTCATCCTTACCAGGTCAACATGGCTACATTGTGATCAATCATTGAATGCTCACATATCAGGGCTCATTTACTAACTCTATGGGTGCAAATGTTGGGGCTTGTTGCTGAACCATAAGTTAGTCTTGTGGGATATCAGTTGGCAGTTGCATTAAGCATGGTAAACACTGAGCCATATAATTAACTGTCAGTCTTAAAGATCAAGTTCAACTTTAAATAATCTTTCAGTTAAAAGGTTAAAGATAGACCTATGCTTTAGTTTTGTCATCAATCTTATTTTCTGCTCCCTTTTTTCCTTATATTTCTGTTCAAACCCTCTGCTAATCATTGGCAATTATGACTTCCAAATGCCATGAGCCAATGCCAATCTAACCCAAAACTGGCTCATGATTCACCGGTGCTAATAGAGTTGCATGTTTTGGAAACTCTTTTTATTTTATAAATGTTGTGCACATTCCCAACTTTTCTTATACCTACTGGAGACATTATACCAAATCAATGCACTTTGACGTTAAATTATATTATAGTTTATATTCATTTATTGCTCAACAAATGGCAGTTCTCTGAATTCCTATTGCAGTTCCCCCTAAAGTGAAGATTTCCAGATCACAATCAGAGAGCAGCACCGCACTTCACTGTCATGTTTATGGGTTCTACCCCCGAGATGTGGAAGTGAAGTGGATAAAGAATGGGAGAGATGAGATTTACTCCGAGGAATCAGCAGAGATCCTGCCAAACCCTGATGGCACCTATCAGATCAGAGTCAGTGTGGAGGTAACACCAGAGGAGGGCGCCACTTACTCCTGCCATGTGGATCACAGCAGTTTGGAGAATCCCCTGGTTGTACCATTTGGTGAGTGTCTTGAAGTTGTTCTACGGTGCAAAAATGGTCTGGTATTTTTGTTAATAATTCGTTCAGTGGTAATAATTAAAATGAATAACTAACTTATTCGGTGTTAATATTTCATTAATTGTGACTTTTAAACTTCTGTGCTCATAATACATTTATCCCTGTTCAATTTTGTGTGCATTATATATTTCATATCGCAAAACTCCCTGTGAATAAAGGCCAACTAATGCTGAACTACCTTTTGTTTTATTTATATATATATATATATACACATATACGCATATACACATATACACACATACACATATACACATATACACATATACATACATTGTTATTGTAATATTGGAAGTATTACAGACTTTTATGCACCAATTTACTAACTTTAGAATTTCTATTTTTCTCACAAATTTAAAAAAAATTTGTTTTTTATTTCGCTAAATCTCTAAAAAAAAAATTCAAGATTAAAAAAACAAAAAACAAACCATGACCAAACTCCCATGCCCATTTTTAGCTTAATTTTTTTTAATAAAATGAGATTAGATCATGGAAAAACTCCATAAAATCAAGCTTTTCCTTTTTTTTTTCACAAATTGCTCTAATTTTTTGGGCTTTTTTCCTCAATCGCTCGAATTTTTAGAGATTTTGCCAGAAAACCCTGAAAAAGTCAGATATCTTTGTCTAAACCCAGTGCAGACCACAAAAACTTAAAATTGAGAGGTGCCAACTCCCACTAACTTATACAGGACCTCTACAGGTCTGAGATGGCGGATTTTGGGATTTGGGCTTTCTGAAGCATCGGGGGTATAATAAATCTCGAAAAATTCGAGGTTTTTTTGTTCTCTAAAAATTTGAATTTAGTGATTTTTCAAAATTTTCTCATACACCATTTTAATAAATAACCCTGTAAGTGTAAAAACAGCTGAGGTCATATAGAAGTCAATGGGAGCTGCGCTGATTGTATTGACCATTCAAACTTTTAGAGGTTTTCAGATGTTTTTTTTGCTAGTAATTGTTTTTAGAGGCTTTCAATTTTTTAGCATATTATTCAGCCTTTTTTTATTCCTGCTTTTTATAATCAGATCTTTTAATAACTTTTTTATGACTTTTAGAGTTTTTTGTGGTTTTATAAAACTATAAAGCCACTAAAATGAGACTGTTGACAAATAGGCCTCTTTAAATCATTAGTATCGAACACTCCCACATGCCTGTTTCATTTGTTGCCAATAAATGGGGTAAGGGGCAGTTTGTTATATCCCTGAGGCTACTACAACATGGGTTATAAGACTGAGAAACTGCTCCTCTGCTCATTTCCAATCTCTGGTGTCTCTACACCCCGAGACCCTGTGTTGGGCTTCGGGCAGACAAATGGAGAATATTTTCAGTTTTCTTTTACTGTATACAGTTTATCCTTCTGTGGGAATTGTAGGTGTTCAATTTTGGTTCCAAGATCTATATCTTTCTCTTTCCCACCCAAAATACAGAATCCACTGATCTAAGTACTTATTATATCGTGATCCCTGTTGTGGCCGCTCTCTCCCTCCTTCTTGTTGCCCTGGGAATATTTGTTTGTAGAAAGAGAAGAAGAAAAGGTATTTACTTTCACTTTCTCTTTTTGCAGTTGGGTATTGTAATGCTAAATGTATTGAGGGAATATCTTTTTTGGAGCACTGAGACTTACAGACTGCTTTTTAAATCTAGTGTGATCTGTATGAGGCCATGCTAGAATCAAAAGGGTCAGGCAGTGTCGGACTGGGACATCAGGGGCCCACCCAAAAACCTTACACCAGGAATCCACTATTATTATTCCTCTCCTCACTCAACCTCTATTCTCCTAGTCTCTTTTCTTTACATACTATACTCTATTATTCCATTATTTAGCCTCTTTTATTTTTCACATAGAAATAGGGAATGCCCATAAAATAGGCCACATTTTTAGCTGCATAAGAGCCCATTGACACTTGGGCCCACTGGGAGTTTTCCCGGTATCTCGGTTGGCCAGTCCGACACTAGGGGCAGGCAGTGACGGATTAATGAGATGTGAGACCCATAGGCTACACCAGTGATCCCCAACCCGTGGCTTGTGAGTAACATGTTGCTCTCGGACTCCTTGGATGTTGCTCCCAGTGGCCTCAAAGCAGGTGCTTATTTTTGAATTCTTGACTTGGAGGCAATAAAATCTGCCTAAAAGACATTCCTATAGGCTGCCAGTCCACATAGGGGCTACCAAATAACCAGTCACAGCTCTTATTTGGCATCCCATGGACTTTTTTCATGCTTGTGTTGCTCCTCAACTTTTACATTTGAATGTGGCTCACGGGTAAAAAAGGTTGGGGATAACCTGGGCTACACTTTGCCAAGGGCCCCCTTCTATGCTACTCCCACTCCCTAAAGTTAAGAAATATACAATAATTAATCAGGGACATGTGTGCACCTAGAGACACAAGGGGACAATGATCTAGCTTTTTTCAGTTATAATTTGTATTTTATATTAAATTAATTCTTAATTGACTTGTTAAATCTGGTTCCAGTTGGGACGGGTGCAACTGGGAGAAGATTAGGCAGCCAGACAAGGCGCATATAGGGTTGCCACCTTCTAACCAGTGGAACTCCGGGCAGGAGCTACGACTTAATGGTGGCGGAGTCCTGACATAATGGGGCAGGTCCGTGACAAGGCGGGGGTGGGCCATGATGTCAGGGGTGGGTTATGACATCAATAATAGGAAATCCTGCCCTGTTTTCCTAATTTGGAGAAACCAGGCGGCCAGTTATTTGAAGGGCTGACTGGGTCAAAACTGGACAAGTGGCAACTCTAATCGCATATGTTTGTGTGGTGTGAGTACAATTGACGCCACAAGTGAACGGAAAACTTGATGCATCTTAGAGGCTTTGTCTGGCTGCTATAGCCTTTAAACAATAACAAAACAAAAAAAATAGTTTGTCCATATAATGACATGATTTTATTGCAATATATGGACAAAAAAATCCTTAAATTTTTCTAAAATGGAGGGAATTTACACACATATAGGGGCTTATTTATTAAAGTCCGAATTTATCTCTATTTTCTGAAAAAAAACTCAGACCAAATCCGCACAGGTTTTTAGGGCTTATTTATTAATACACTTATTAATACACAATCCGAAAAAATCTTAAAAATTATCGAAAATCTAATTTTTTTTGTATTTTCACCCGAAAACCCAACACACATCAAATAAATCATTGGTACTTCTCCCATAGGGGTAAATTTATCAAAGAGTGAAGTTCCGCAGCTCTCAATTCATTTCTATGGGATTCAGAAAGGCGTATTTATCAATGGGTGAAAGTGAAAGATCACCCTTTGATAAATACGATTATAAAAATCCCATAGAAATGAATGGAGAGTGGCGGAATTTCACTCTAGTGGCGGAACTTCACTATTAACTTCACTCTTTGATAAATATACCCCTTTGACTTATATGAAACCTCGACAGGTCTGAGATGTCGGATTTTCAGATTCAGACTTTTACCATCCTCGGTGTTAAATAAATGAAAAAAAAATCGTGACTTTATAAAATTAAATTTTCCATTATTTTTCATTCGGAGTTTAGTAAATACCCCCATAATGTATATATAGCACTATGTACTTTGACGGGTCACTCGTTTGCTGTTACGATTCTTTGTTGTATTCAGAGGGATTTCTTTCACGGTAACAAAGCATCTATTTTTTCCTTTTTAGGATCGAGCGGTGGTCAAGAGGGTTTGTGTATGCGAAATTCCAACAATGACTCCTCCGTTCAATCTGTTTCACGTTAATTTAAGCAGGAAAAAAAAGATGCATGTATTAAATTTATAGAGTATTATTATATTCATTTTGTGAACTGCCCTTGATTAGTAACTAAGATACAGATATAACTTCCTACTTAAGTTCCCTTATCATGCACAATAGAGCCAGTTGCCTGACAGATTGTAGTCTGGGTGAGGATTGGAGGAATTCCACCCAAATGCCCAGAAAAGTGCGTCTGCACAGTACAAGACACTAGGGGGCACATTTACTTAGCTCGAGTGAAGGAATGGAAGAAAAAATACTTCGAATTTCGAATGTTTTTTTTGGCTACTTCGACCATCGAATTGGCTACTTCGACCATCGACTACGACTTCAGATCGAACGACTCCAACTGAAAATCGTTAGACTATTCAACCATTCGATAGTCGAAGTACTGTCTCTTTAATTCGTCTCTTTGATTCGAAGGATTTAATCGTTCGATCAAATGATTTTTCCTTCGATCGTAGGAAATGCGGTAAATCCTTCGACTTCGATATTCGACAGTCAAAGGATTTTACTTTGACGGTCGAATATCGAGGGTTAATTAACCCTCAATATTCAACCCTAAGTAAATGTGCCCCTACATGACTAATGGTAATGGTACCACCATGACCCATAGTAGTGTAATACATTCTGCAAAAGAACCTTCTCTTAGGCTTAATAATAATTTGTCAGGCCCCCAAAATGTCTAAAGGTTGACTTGTCTTACCAATATTTATTGAAATTATTTATGTATTAGAGCATCATGGGGCCCCTATACCCCCTCTGCAGCCGCAGGGTCTGCTTCCTCTATATTTACACCTCTGTTAATAGGTCGTTATACATTAGGCCTGGTCACTGGACTGCTCTTCCCCAGTGGTTTCACTCTGGTCACTGCTTCAGTGCAGATTCACCAAATGTTTCACCACACACAAAATTTGTGTTCAGCTCAGGTAATAAAAGTTGCATCTGATTGCTCTTAAAAAAAGTACATAACAGTATTAAGTCTTTTGGTCCTGTTTCTCTTCCTGATCGTGTCATGCAAATATATATTATTTTTATTTATTATCACAGGATATTACTGCAGAACTGTTGATGCAATTAAGAGCAGGCCAAGTAAATGTGTGACATAAGCTGCTATTGTATATTTATGTTATAAGGAATGTTTTTGTGCATTTATATAATTTACATAGTTGATTTATATTTAATCAGGATTCCTGCCTGTCTTTTATACAAATAAAGTGAATGGATATTCCCTAAGGAGATGTGACGCACAGTTAGGGGCAGATTTACTAAGGGTCGAATATCGAGGGTTAATTAACCCTCGATATTCGACCAGGAACTAAAATCGTTCGACTTCGAATATCGAAGTCGAACGATTTAGCGCAAATCCTGCGATCGAACGATTCGAAGGATTTTAATCCAACGATCAAAGGAATATCCTTCGATCAAAAAAACGCAGGCAAGCCTATGGGGACCTTCCCCATAGGCTAACATTGAGTTCGGTAGCTTTTAGCTGCCGAACTAGGGGGTCAAAGTTTTTCTTAAAGAGACAGTACTTCGATTATCGAATGGTCGAATAGTCGAACGATTTTTAGTTCGAATCGTTCGATTCGAAGTCGAAGTAGTAGTCGAAGGTCGAACTAGCCCATTCGATGGTCGAAGTAGCCAAAAAAACACTTCGAAATTCGAAGTTTTTTTAATTCGAATCCTTCACTCGAGCTTTGTAAATGTGCCCCTGAAATATTTTGTCTATCGGATGCTTTCCTATTGGTAAGCTTTTGGGTCACCCATTTCTAACCCTTCTGGTTTCTGTACCATTTGTGGACGTTTGTTTGGAATATGATTAGTGATGGGCGAATTTCTCCCGTTTCGCCAGAAAATTCACAGAATTTGCTGCGAAATTCTCGAAACAGCGAAAATTTCTCGAAATGCAAATTTTTTGCCGACAATTCTGATGCCCATTAAAGTCAATGGGCGCCTAGAATTTTCAAGCGCGAAATTTTTGCGGCAATTTCGCGAATTTATTCGCCAGCGACGAAAAGCAGAAATTCACCCATCACTAAATATGATCATATTATTCGTGTTCATCTCTGGGACACCTGTGTACTTACTGCACATATAAATAATGATCATAGAGAAAGACAACTGTATCCATAATTGGAACCATAACTAGTGTATCCAGAGACAACACACAACACTAAATTGGCCCCTAAACAGACCTGACATGTTGATATAAACCCCAAGGAACTCCATTGAATGAGCCAATGAAGGAATTAGTGTGGCAGATTAGCAGGGTGACAGTTAGGGTTGCCTCTAGGCGTCAAATGTCATTTCTGATGGAGGAGCTTGGTGACATAGGGGTGACATAGGGGTAACATAGGGGTCTGTGATGAAGGACACATACAAGATATTTCCCTTAACTGCACAAATAAATAGTGATGCAATGCCTACTATAGACAGTAGGTGTCAGTGTTCATAGAGCAGTTACATAACCATCAACTACAGCTATTTATTAGCGATGAGAGAATCTGTCCCAAAAAATGCATTCATGTCAAAATAATTTTTTATGCAAGCGACAATTTTTACATGCGCAACTTTTTTGTCCAAATGCATTAAAGTCACAGCAAATTTTTCAGCATGAATTTTTGCAGCGATTTTGTAAAAAAAAAAAAACCCCAAAAAAATTAGCAAACTGCAGAAATGCTCAGCTAATCCATGCCATTTGCTTTGGCATAAATTAGGGAGAATAGTTATGAAAAAAAGTGTAACCCTTATTTCCCACCAAGAACTAGCTTCCACAGTGTAGAGCACTGGTTACTTTAGACCCTCAGTCTCAGCTGGGCCGTTATAATACAGTGTGGATGAAGGGAGAGATGTTGCAGAACTGTATATCTCAGCTTCTTAAAACAGGATTTCTGTTCATTTATTATTTATTTACAGTGAGAAGGTAGTCACAGTATAGGCTTCTTTGTTATAAAGGGGTCAACGCACAACACAGTGTATCACACTCTTTTGGAGAAAGACTTGGCAAGGTTCCACCTCATCTTTGTGACTCCCTTTACTGGACCTGGATCACCTCGAGTGGAACTTCCAGGGAAATCTTCTAATCTGATTCCCTATCCACTATAATCCTTACATTAACAGACATTATCACATGGGAGAGATACCTCCAATCTATCCTCTTATGTTGGAGCTCAGAACTGCTCTTTCTAGATCAACCCTATCTGACTTAAAGGAGAAGGAAAGCTACGGAGGCATTTTATTGCCAATAGATTTGCTGCAATAGTGCAATCTAGAATGCTATATTTATTCTGTAGAATGTTTTACGATACCTGAGTAAAAAGCTCTAGAAACTCTGTTTGTTTAGTATAGGAGCTGCAGTATTAACGTGGTGTGACATCACTTCCTGCATGAGTCTCTCCCTGCTCTGGGCTCAGATTACAGTAGAGAAGGGAGGGGGGGAGGGGAAGAGGAGCAAACTGAGCATGCTCTTGCCCAGGGCAATGAGGTTTAAGCTGAAGACAGGAAGTCTGATACAGAAGCCCATGAGTACACAATAGAAGGAAAGAAATGTGGTGTTTCTTTTGACAGGGGACTCAGAGCAGCACTACTTTGGGGGTTTACTGATATATTTAGATGGACCTTTCTGTTAAGGCTTACTTAGTTTTAGCCTTTCCTTCTCCTTTAACTTCTATGGCAGGAGCTACACTTACCACTATTTACATAACTCATTTATGGGGTAAATAAACGTCTTTCCTTATTGGGGCCTAAGTCCCAATCTCCCCAGCAACCTTCCATTTAGAGTCAGACTGGGCCAGAGGGGACCGAGATAAAACCCGGTGGGGCCAGCCGGACCAGACTCGCTCCATAGAACCGCGCTCCTGACCTCCCCTCCAGATCACATAAAGAAGACGCGAAGCAGGTAGTGTTGATATATTTTATGGGAACAACCTATTCCTCTGACGGGTGACGAGTAGGTGCTGGCTGGGGGGCAAGATTGACATAAGTGGCACAGCTACTGGGGAGAGGGGCCCTTGGGGGTGGGCCCTTGGAGGGAGGGTGGCCCTGATGTGGCAGCCCCGGTGGGCCCTGAGCCCCTAGCCTGACCCTACTTCCATTCCCTCCTAAAGTGGAAGTGAAGAAGAACATGTGGTACCTCTCCTGTATAAAGATTTAAGAAATAATAACACCTCCTAGCCAAATCTGGTACTGCGATGAGAACATTTTAAATTGGAAAGGGAAACACTCCCCCCTCCCAAATACAAATTAGGCCCAGTTCTTAAACATACAGTAGATAGGGGATTTCTAACTAGTATGGTAAGTTAACCCTAAGGACTCCTATTAAAGTATCTAGAGCAGTGATCCCCAACCAGTAGCTCACGAGCAACATGTTGCTCCCCAAACCCTTGGATGTTGCTCTCAGTGGCCTCAAAGTAGGTGCTTATTTTTTAATTTCTGTTTTGGAGGCAAGTTTTTATTGCATAAAAAACAGATGTACTACTAAACAGAACCTCCTGTAGGCAGCCAGTCCACATAGGGGCTACCAGTAGCCAATCACATCTATTATTTGGCTCCATCCAGGAACATTTTTCATGCTTGTGTTGCTCCCCAACTCTTTTTACATCTGATTGTTGCTCACGGTTGAAAAAGGTTGGGGATCCCTGATCTAGAGTATATAAAGACAAATGTTTCCCTGCTATTGAATATGAGGATTTTACAAGTCACACTAGGAAGTTATGTGACCATATAAAGGCACAAGGCTGCAGGCTGAGTTATACAGGGAACTCTGAGTATCACTCATGTATTATAAGGGAAAATGTACCCCCTACTGTAAATGATAAGGATATTAGAAGTCACTGAGGGGTTGTTCTGTGACCATATAAAGGCACAAGGCTGCAGGCTGAGTTATACAGGGAACTCTGAGTATCACTCATGTATTATAAGGGAAAATGTACCCCCTACTGTAAATGATAAGGATATTAGAAGTCACTGAGGGGTTGTTCTGTGACCATATAAAGGCACAAGGCTGCAGGCTGAGTTATACAGGGAACTCTGAGTATCACTCATGTATTATAAGGGAAAATGTACCCCCTACTGTAAATGATAAGGATATTAGAAGTCACTGAGGGGTTGTTCTGTGACCATATAAAGACACAAGGCTGCAGGCTGAGTTATACAGGGAACTCTGAGTATCACTCATGTATTATAAGGGATCATTTACCCCCTACTGTTAATGATAAGGATATTAGAAGTCACTGAGGGGTTGTTCTGTGACCATATAAAGGCACAAGGCTGCAGGCTGAGTTATACAGGGAACTCTGAGTATCACTCATGTATTATAAGGGATAATGTACCCCCTACTGTAAATGATAAGGATATTAGAAGTCACTGAGGGGTTGTTCTGTGACCATATAAAGGCACAAGGCTGCAGGCTGAGTTATACAGGGAACTCTGAGTATCACTCATGTATTATAAGGGATAATGTACCCCCTACTGTAAATGATAAGGATATTAGAAGTCACTGAGGGGTTGTTCTGTGACCATATAAAGGCACAAGGCTGCAGGCTGAGTTATACAAGGAACTCTATCACTCTTGTATTATGAGGGATAATGTACACCTTACTGTAAATTCTAAGGATTTGAGAAGTCATTGGGGATTTCAGTGACCATGTAAAGGTACACACTGCCTGGGTGAAAGGATGACAATGATAGTGATGTACTGAGAGGTGAGTACCCAGCTTTTCAACTTATCAGCAGTGAAAACCTTTGGCTAGAGACTAGGAGGAGGTCGTTGGTCCCACCAAGGTCAACTTTGCCACTATTCACCAATGATAATCAGATAATTAGAAAACACTAGTGGGCACATCGTGGCAGGGCACTTTGTAGCTTGGATGAGATTTGTTGGAAGGAAGGTTGTGTTAAACACAGCTGGAGCAAAGAAGAAGAAGCTGGAACAGATAGAGGGCCCTGTTGCAACCATAATGATTATATCAGTTAATATCATGAAACAAGACCTTTCTCCTAAAAATACAGTAGGTTTTATTAATATTAATCTTTATGATACACCCTCGTGTTACAAATAATATAGCTCTGGTTATAAAATAATTACTGGTAGTGACCCCCATAATGTAATTCCCATTATGGTGGGTGAAAACAAAATGCTGATTTTAAATGAAATATGTAAATTAATGTTGATTGGAAAAACATAGTGGAATGAACTGTACCCCCTGCTATTATTGACAAATCTAGAAAGAAGTCAGAAAGGAGTTTGCTTCCCAAAGAAAAGCTCTAACTTGTAGCCAAAGAAAATGTTTTATAGTAATAGTTCAGTGACCTCCTATAGGTCACACGATGATGGAGGTTACCAATCGCCTCCAGCAGAAGGTCGACGATGAAGAAAATGATCACCCAAGGTGAACTGTTTATTTGTTAAACTAGACAGATACCATTAGGAGGCTTTCGCAATATTCACCTTCTAAACACAAACACGGACTCTGCATTACAAATCTATAGGGACACCTGTGAACACCTGGATGATTACTGTAATAGGGACTGAAGTTCATAATTCAGGTGTTGATTGGTCACTTTGTACTGTAATCTTCTCTTCCTCTTGTTGCTCCCTAGTTCTCAAGTTTCCTCCAAAACTATGGCCTGTACTACCAGAGCTGATCAAGAACATTTACTGCTAGTTTGGGCCACGTACCACAAAGTTTTGGACATTTTGTTATGAAAAGACGGCAGACATTGTCCCCTCACAGGGCTTATTACTGTCCAGCTGATTTATTACCAGGTGCTCCATTTTTTTGGTCACATATTTTATCTTTCTGAATGTGAACTCCGTGTTCACCAGGAGAACTTAAAGAGTGGCTTTATTTGACCATCCTCATCTCCAGCTGGACAATTTTATCGAGAACTTACAATTATAGATCTTTACCCTCTCCCTCTGATTCATGAAATCTTCCAAATGGTTTGGTTTGCTACTGTGATTCCTGAATGGATTTGACAGGGGTGTACAGCTTAATCAGTTTCAGAGAATGGGATGAATGGAAGATGGCCTATCGGACTAGGTACTGACACTCTGAATACCTGGTTATTGTACTTTGCAATGCACCGGCAACCTTCCAGAACTTCAGTAATGATTTCTTCAGAGTTATTTTGGATGTTTTTGTTACATAGTTACATAGTTAAATTGGGTTGAAAAAAGACAAAGTCCATCAAGTTCAACCCCTCCAAATGAAAACCCAGCATCCATACACACACCCCTCCCTACTTTTAATTAAATTCTATATACCCATACCTATACTAACTATAGAGCTTAGTATCACAATAGCCTTTGATATTATGTCTGTCCAAGAAATCATCCAAGTCCCTCTTATAGTCATTAACTGAATCAGCATCACAACATCACCCGGCAGTGCATTCCACAACCTCACTGTCCTGACTGTGAAGAACTCCCTACGTTGCTTCAAATGAAACTTCTTTTCTTCTAGTCTAAAGGGGAGGCCTCTGGTACGGTGATCCACTTTATGGGTAAAAAGGTCCCCTGCCATTTGTCTATAATGTCCTCTAATGTACTTGTAAAGTCTAATCATGTCCCCTCGCAAGCGCCTTTTTTCCAGAGAAAACAACCCCAACCTTGACAGTCTCCCCTCATAATTTAAGTCTTCCCTCCTTCTAACCAGTTTAGTTGCACGTAGTCTCTGCACTTGCTCCAGCTCATTGTTGTGCATACCATGACAACACCCTAGTCTTATTCTACTTCTTGTCTTCATTATTTCACTTAAAGGGATTGTTCAGAATAAAAATAAAAACTGGGTTGATAGATAGGCTGTGCAAAATAAAAAAATAGTTTTTAATAAAGCTAGTTAACCAAAAATGTTTCCTGTAACTGCTTTACATTAAGCTCTACACTGTACAGCAATAGTCTGGTGCAGCCTACCCCAGTTATGGTAAACAACCCGCCTTTTTTCTGCCTAGCAACTCTGTCGAAGGCTCTATCTTTTTCTTCTATTGGACAAAATATTTATGCTCAGTCATGGCAAAGAACTTGACTCTTCAGAAGACAACAGTAACATTTCTTTCAAGCAGAACTGGAGTCAGGATTCATCGTATTATCTTATTATTTGACGTAAAGTTTTAGAGAACAATGAATCACATTGTGCTGCTGCTGTTCAGCCTCAGCGTCTGGGCAATACATTCTGCTGGTGAGTAGCCCTATCCTGTGCAATGACTTCTCTTTCTCTTATGGCACTGACTAGTTATATTTTTCTGAGCAGAAAGCCTTTTTATTTCAAGTGTTTAAGCAAGCACCAACATCATCTACATCTTCATTTACCATCTCCAGTATATCCTACACCATCTGCAAACATGAACAACAAATTCAGGAGTGGAGACTATGATGTTCTTGAAGTGTTCTGCAGTTAACTAGCATGTAGGAGTGTAATGTTTAATGTTTTTTTTGAGCATAGACAATGTTGTCTTACTTTAATTTTCCTTCCCATCTTCGGTGAATGCTTCTGTAATATTGCACAGCGTACCTCTAGATACACCAAAAAGAATATATATTTCTGACAGTTTGTCACTGCCCCCTACTAGACGTGAACCACCCATGTGTCCATTTTTCTTTATACGGTTACAGTATACTTATTTTACTTACCGTACACCATACATCCAGAGACTTGATGTATTATGAGCTACAAAAAAATATTAAAAGACAAAAAATGATCATTTAAAGGCAAATGTGGCAGTAAGAAAGATGATTTGCTTATCTGCCAGGCGATACAGGGGAAATGCCAAATGAGTCTAGAAGGAAAGTTAATCTACCAATGCAAATTGGAGTTTTCATTATGGAATGAAGATGAAAAGCATGGGTTGATGAAAAACAAAGACATATTACTTGTTAAATTTGTGTTTCCAACTATCCATATACTGCATATTTTTATAAACAGTAAAATATAATCAGATGTGATCACTTTTTTGCCTTGTAGGCAGCCACACTCTCCAGTATCACATAGCGCTGGTAGCCACCCCAACCCGGGTGTACCACAGTTCAATCACTGCGTATCTAGATGGCTTGAAGTATGGAAGGTATGACGGTGAAAGTCGTCAGGTGAGGTTTTTGATTCCATCACTGAGTTCGCTGACTGAGCACCTGGAGATGCAGACTAAATACGCTCAGCGGTTTGAGGTTATTCAGAAGCACAAGATGGAATTTCTAACGGGATATTTAAACAAGACATATGGTGAGTAGAATGAAAAGTAAATACGTGGTACATTACCTTCTGCCGATATTTTATATATGGATGCCCTTAGGCATTTGTTTTAAAGTTGTATTCTGGTGAACTAGATACCTTCTCTATAGGTAGTGTTTCCTGGCAGAGTCAAATTTACTGATGATTCCATTAAAGCCTATCCCTGATTCTGTAACCCTCTTTCCAGCCAGTCTGGTGACCCATGAACCCAACCAACCCAACTATGAATCGACCGAACATAACTTAACTGAAATGATAACATAAAAGTCCAATATAAAACCCATAATGGGATAGGGAGCATCCTCAGGAGTGTTAGAGATCTCAACAGCGGAGGAAGGAGAACAAACAATACTCAAAGAATAGGAACTCACTTGCAATCACTTTATAAAATTAGATAGAAAAGTTAGAAAACCTGTAAAAAACTAACCACATAAAACACATCACAAATACACATGCATGAGCATGAAGTACAAGTAATACTAAAGGTATAATACTTTTCCAAACCTGTCATTTAGCCTGTAACACTGTCATTCTCAAACTGTTTGGGAGGCCCCCCTAGGGGTTATGGTGTTTTGGCTGGAGGGGCTTTACCTGAATGCCAATTACAGTAAGATTCAGGAAGAGTGTTTATTTGCTCTTCTTCTCATAAATTAAACGTTATGTTGGGTGAGATTTCCATATATGTAACTTTTTTATAAGAATGTCTCTTTACTATGGTTTGGCCCTCCAGGGAGTCCTTACAGTAAATAAGTATCACTACCACTGCAGTAGAACAATGACGAGTAAGGAAATAAATCAGTAAAGAGAAGTTTTTAACCAGGTAATTTTGATGTTTTCGGAAAGGCGTTGATTATTGAGTATGTCCAACCAAGTGTACTCACATAATATTGGCTTGTACTAAAAATAAAAAAGTAAATCAAGAAGTCATCAATATGGTGCTATATATAAATATCAATCATGTGAACATAGCAAGTTGGACATTAAACCAAGAAGAACCAGGAATAAGATACGCTCCAATGTATTTAATTGTTGTTGTTTTCCTTTCTTCAGTAGAAGGTTCTCTTACAACCGCATGTGTCTGCCATTAGTTCTATGCTCATATTGAGTTCAAATACCAAATTATAGTTATATAGGAAAGACTTCTACAACAATACTTCTTCCATATAAGGCCTGAGTATGTGGCTTTTCCCAAATCTGGGCCAGTTTCTTGAGGAATCGATGATGTGGGAGTTTACACAGTCTGAAAATCTTTGACTTAGAAGATGTCTTCCAACCTGGTCAGTTGTGTATTGTTTCTTGTATTTGTCTTACAGGTAATGGATACTTCAATGTTTATCAGAGGAAGACTGTCTGTGAGCTGAATGAGGATGGTACAATTGGTGGATATGAGGAGATTGCATTTAATGGCAGGGAGGTTTTGGTGTTGGATAAAAAGAATGAGGTGTATGTGCCTTTTACACAAGATGTTACGCTTATGACCAAGCAATGGAATCGGCATTATGATCACGCAAAGATCAACAAGATCTACATGGAGAATGAATGTATCCAACATATGAAGTTATATCTCTCTTATATATCAACTTCCTTGAAGAGAAAAGGTGAGATGAGGATTTCAGGGGCTGTTCCTATTTGACATTTCTGTATAACACCCAAGTTTAGTGGCTACGCACAAACATTATGGGCTTTATTTATTAAAGTCTGAATCCAAAAAACTTGAAAAATCTGAGTTTTTTTAACTATAATATAATTTGTGAAAAAAAAAACCTCAAATTTTTTTCAAAATGTATTATACCCTGAAGATGGACAAACTCAGAATCTGAAAATCCAGCATCTCAGACCTCAGAGTAGGGATGTAGCGAACTGTTCGCCGGCGAACTAGTTCGCGCGAACTTCGACTGTTCGCGTCCGCCGAATGTTCGCGAACGTCGCGCGACGTTCGCCAATAGGCGTTCGCGTCAAAAATCGTTCGACCATTCGATTCCTTCGATCGCTAAAATCGAAGGATTTTCGTTCGAATCAAACGATCGAAGCCATTGGATTGAATGAAATCATTCGATCGAATGGCTTCGATCGTTCGATTCGAACGAAAATCCTTCGATTCGAACGAAAATCCTTCGATCGAACGATTAAAATCCTTCGATCGTTCGAATCGAACGATTTTCGGATGTTCGAAGTTCGCGAACAGTTCGCGAACTGTTCGCATTTTTTGCCGGTGTTCGCGAACGGCGTTCGCGAACACATAAACGGCAGTTCGCTACATCCCTACCTCAGAGGTTGTATATAAGTCAATGGGAGAAATCCCTATCCTATTTGGAAGTTTCTGTGGTATGCGCTTGAATTATCCCGACAATCAGACTATTTTGGGCTTTTTGGGCAAAAATCCCGAAAAATTCTGACTTTTCGGGAAAAAGTAAACAAAAAAACCTACGATTCAGAATTACGCTCGATTTTATCGAGTTTTTACCCGATCCAATTAATTGTGCTTTTTAAATAATTAATAAGGTCCACTCATGGATTCTAGTTTGGTCAGAAAAATACTCAGATTTTGATAAATAAGGTCCCCCTTCTGCCTTTAAATTTGGTTTGTTATGAAGCTAATCTAAGCAACAATACCATTTGGCATCTTTTTATGATTCTTCTAAAATATTGGATTATTTGACTTCTGTCCCACCTTCAGTTTAAATGAGACATAAAAATTCCATAAATATTTCCCATTTCATCCCCTAGAAAATTCTCCGGTGAGAATGACCCCACTACAGCAGTTACTGGGCAATCTGTTTCTCACTGATAATACATTGTATTCACACATTGGAGACTTACATAAAACGGCTCATTTACCAACTTGCCAAATAAGAAATGTTCTACTGTACTGTATCGGCAAGGAATACCTAAGGGACTGACATTTTTTACCAAGTTGCATTGTAAGCAATATATGTTCTACTGTACTATATGCCTATATGTTCTACATGTCTACTATATAGTTGTTAGCTGCTCTTGAATACTGATTTGTGATTGCCACAGCCTTATTTACCATACACTTTCTCTTTAAACGTGGGCTTTCCACACTGTGTTGGATGTAAGAGATAAGGAGTTGGACTCAAGGATATCAGCTGGCCATTGCGATAAACCTGCTTATCTACAACTGTCAGCCTCAAACTTTGTCTATAAGTAAATAAGACCCTTGCAAATTCAGCATGTCTGCATTTATATAATTTCTGGGTTGCCTTAGAAACAGCTGCAATTGTCTAGGTGTAAATTGCCCATTCCCGTTAAAATTTGTGAATATTGGGAGTTGTTAGTTTTAGCTGTTCATTATAACAAGGTCACAGGCTAAATATCCATTATTAATGCTGATACTGCCATCAGGGAGATCTTTATTAAATGTCTAAAGTGGTCCTTTAGGGCAGAGGCACACACTACGATTTGGGGAGATTAGTCGCCCTGCGGCAAATCTCCTCTTCTTCGGGGCGACTAATCTCTCCAAACTGCCTTCCCGCCGGCTAGAATGAAAATCGCCGGCGGGATGGCACTCGGAGCGATTCGTTTTCCAAAGTCGCCCGGAGTTGCCTCACTAGGAAACTTCCGGCGACTTCGGAAAATGAAGCACTCCGTTGATGGCGGTTCATATTTCGTCTTTGCAAAGTTTAAGCAGTGGAAATATATAGTATTTCTTACTGCAAGTGTTTCTTCCCCCAGTTTAACTTAAAGATGGTGGGAGACCATCATACTTGGTATCAGTGTGGACTAAAGGTGGAGGATTTTTCATTCCATTAGGCGGCTATAATCAGAATTCTGAACTTAGTTTTAACATTGAATGACTTTTTTTTTTTTATTCCTTCCTGTTAGTTCGCCCTGAAGTGAAGATTTCCAGCTCAGAATCAGACGGGGAAAGAAAACTGCACTGCTGGGCGTATGGGTTCTACCCCCGAGATGTGGAATTAAAGTGGATAAAGAATGGGAGACATGAGATTTATTTAGAGGAATCAGCAGAGATCCTGCCAAACCCTGATGGCACCTATCAGATCAGAGTCAGTGTGGAGGTAACACCAGAGGAGGGCGCCACTTACTCCTGCCATGTGGATCACAGCAGTTTGGAAAATATTCTGGATGTGTGTTTTGGTGAGTGTAGTGACAATAATACTATAGGTAGGATGGTGGCTTGTGAAAATCTACCATAATTTTGTACTTTGGATCCTTCCTCCCATACTTTTCAGTTTTCAGACACCTGTGCATACCCCCATGAATACTGTGTTGCCTGTGGTTGGCTGCAATGTATTCACGAGGAGTGGATGGAGGCACATAGATGCATTTCCCCCCACCCATCCCCTAATTTAAGAAGCACCAGCAGGAACAGGTTCCATCAGGGCCTTGTACCTACCACATGCCCTATGGCAAGTATTAAAGACAGGGCTGCCTTTGCTTCTCCAATGCAAGTTGCAACGTGCATTCAGATACCAGACAGAAGTGATGGCTGACAAGTACCCTTTAGGGCAGAGACACGCTTAGATTCAGGGAGATTTAGTCACCCGGTGATAAATCGACTCTTCTCCACGAACTGTCAAGAATCTAAATTGCCGGCGGGATCGCACTCGGAGAACTTCGTATTCCGAAGTTTCCTCTTGAGGCAACTTCGGGCGACTTCAGAAAACGAAGCACACCGTTTGCCATCCCGCCGGCGATTTACATTCTAGCTGGCGGGAGGCAGTTCGGGGAGATTAGTCTCCCAGAAGGAAGAGGAGATTTGTCGCTGGGCGACTAATCTCCCCAAATCTGAGCGTATGTCTCTGCCCTTAGTGATCTAGTATTTTTTTTTTGTCTAGGGTCTTTGTAAATGACCCTTTTCATGTATACAAAATACAGGGATGGGACGTGTTACCCGGAAACCTGTTATCCAGAAATCTCTGAATGGAGAAGCCATCTGCCTTAGACTTTTATCCAAATAATCCAGATTTTTAAAAATGATTACCTTTATGTCTGTAATAATAAAACCGTACCTTTGGACTTCATTCAAACTAAAATATAATGAATCCTTATTGGAAGCAAAACCAGCCTATTGGGTTTATTTAATGTTTACATGATTATCTAATGACTTATTGTATGAAGACCCAAATGATTGAAAGATCCATTATCCAGAAAACCCTAGGTCCCGAGCATTCTGCATAACAGATCCCATACCTTTTTTCCCTCCTTGTTCATCTAAATTTTTTCAGTGCCACCAACTGATAGTTCTGCCCTGAACTCACTTTAAAATTTAAACCAGCAACACAGTATTTAGGATCAGAATAAGAAGCTGCTTCTCCTTTTGCAAATGTTCTAGGCTACAATATTTCAGTTGAAGGCTTCTCCAATCTTCCTCTCACTTCCAGGTGCCCCATTGGGGACTGTGTTTGAATACAGGGAGATCATATTTTCAAATGGAAACTGCAGGTTTAATTAATAAGCCTCTGCATTGTCGTCCATCGCCCCATTATTAATGGATGTGTATTTAAAATGGAATAAAAGTTTTAAAATCATTAGCTAAAAAGAAGTAAGTTTGAGACCACAGTAAAGCTGCCAAAAATGTAGGATTTATTAGTTTTTGTTCTAGAGATTTGTCTTGTGCCAGATTATGTTTCATGTTGGATTTCAACACAACTTCTTTCTTTTTGCCCCCATACAAACAGAACCCAGTGATAGAAAGATTTTATACATGGAGATCGCTGTGGCGTCTGTTCTCTTCTTCGCTCTTGTTGCCCTGGGAATTTATATATATAAAAGCAGGAGGAAGAAACTCTTACAAAAGGTATTTCATTCCGTTTCACTTGGATATTAGGTTGTGCAGTGTGCCGGGGTGGTCTCTTGTAGTGCTTTATCCGAAATTGTCATGATTATAGTGTAAACTTAATGAACTGACCAAGCCATTGGTGCTCATTGGTGATATATGTTTAGGCACAAGCAGATTTATAAGTAGACATCACAGGTGACAGGGTCGGGGAGATGATTGGGACAGGATTGCAGTTCGAGGGCTTCAAAGGCTATGGGGCAAATTCACTAAAGGGCGAATTTTAACCTGCAAAGGCTTCACCACACTTTGCGCAACTTCGTCAGGCGCAAATTCACTACCACTAGTGATGGGACAATTTATTCGCCAGGCGTAAATTCGCGAAACTGCCGTGAAAATTCACCGGCGTCAAAAAAAATGGACGCCGGCTCATCACTACCCTAATTCACTAAAATGCAAATTTGCGTTTCGGCAGCCGAACATTGTTGAAGTTTCACTAGCGTTAACAGGCCCCGATTTGTGGAGAGGCCACCAAGGCCCGGGTCTAGGGGGGCATGCTGCCCAACCACACCCACATTGGTTCATAAACACTATGAATGAGCAGGAGATTTTTTAAATTTCCCATGTGACCATTCTCATTGCCAGTCCCGACGATTAAAATTTGCACCATTAAAGAGGATGGGACAGTGGCGATGAACGGCAGTGGGGCTAAGGGTGCCCGCTATGTAAATCCAGCCCTGAGCATTAATTCATCTGTTTATAGTGAACTTTCACTAAAGCTCATTGATACCGAGCGAAACTTCGTTAGTACACTTACACTTAGGTCAATTTGAATAGGGCGGGTACATATAGGTCATATATAATGTCTTTATTAGAGATGTTGGTGCAAATGCTTGAAGTGGCCACTTATTATTACACATGTCCAAGGAAGCAAAATAAAGACAAAAGAAGATCCTCTAATGCCCTAGACATGAGCCCACCCTAAAACAAACATGGCATGCCCCTCAAATGATTAAAAAAAAGGTTAAAACAAAAATATTTAAAAGTTACAACTTTTAAACACAATCCCACTTTAAAATATATATAAAAAAAAACATTTTTAAGAACTTTAATGATTTCCAGCATACAGGATATGATGTCAATGACATAAAATTGAGGAGGCTGTAGCGTCATCATATCAGTTCGCCTGGTATAACCTGGCGAAGGAAACTCTAGCGGAAGAGGTAACGTAATGGAAAATTCGCACTTTAGTAGCAATCGTTCGCCTGAGCTAACTTCTTTAACGACAGTCTCTTTTGCTAGCATATTGTCCTCTACTCCTGTTAGTAAATTGGCGATGTCCCCATGGATCGGATTTCTGGCAAATTTTCGCTACCGACTTCACCCTTTAGTAAATTTGCCCCTATGTCTGGCGGAGGAACACTTTACAGGGGGGGAGTGTAGGACAGGTACTTACAATTAACAGCATGTACAAGAACTAGCCCCAGATCTACTAAGCTGATCTAAACCCAAAAAAGGATTTTATGTGTATATATATATATATATATATATATATATATATATATATATATATATATATATTTTTTTTTTTTTTTTTGCAAAGCACTATACAGCAAAACAATAAATTAGTAGTAACAAACAAGGGGTCACTGCAGTAATAAGTATCAATAAGTGCATTATTAGAAATTCAATTCACATAAATATAAAATATAATTACAATACAGGTTAAGTGCTCAGTGTCAAGGAAACAAATGGATTTGCCCTGAAGGGCTTACAGTCTAAATGGAAGGGTCACTTACAGACACAATTCAGAGGGGCATTTAAGGTTCTTCTCTTACCACTAGTGATGGGTGAATTTATTCGCCAGGTGCGAATTCTTGGCGATTTCTCGAGTTTCGCCACCAGCGAATAAATTTGCAAAAGTGCCGCGAGAATTCAGGGGCGAAAATTTTCCGGCGTCCATTTTTTTGTGCGCCGGCAGCGTTTCGCGAATTTTTTGCTGTTTCACGAATTTGCAGGAAATTCACGAATTTTTCAGCGAAACAGGACAAATTCGCCCATCACTGCTTATCACTTTAATGGGGAAATGTAAAAAAGTCGCAAAGAGCAAAACAATTCGCACCAATAAGATTAAAAATCCACATCTCGCAATGTATTATTGTTCCTTAAACTGTTATTACATTGCGAATTTTAATTGCGCACTCTTAAGAAGTGCTTGAAGGTGTCGTAATCGTTTGGAGCAAAACACAACGACTTTTTCAGTAAGAAGTTTAATTACATTTACTGTGCATTGGCGCAAACGATAAAATTCGCAAACGGTCTTCCACGGAAGTTGGAAGTGGTCGCTACACCGTTTTCGGGTTCACGAAAGCTATATTAAATTCGTGCAAAGCAAAATTTGTTGGCGCAAATAGTTTTTCTGTGACCAACTTTTATTACATTCTCCCCGTATTAGTTTACATTCATTATCTGTTTTTAATGGTTCCTGAGATATTTGCAGTTTTAAATATATAATAAAAAGCTTTCGGCTCAGTTAAGAGTGAGCAACTGACGAGTTAGCTAAATCCATGACAGTTGGGGTCACTGACACTCTGGGCCCTCAGACAGCTGCTGAGCTAAAAGCCTACTATTAGCAGTCTAAAACTGATAATATCCCTGACCACACAATATAGAAAATCAATGGAAGTTGCAAAAGTGCTCAGAGGACTACTCAGAATAACTTTCCTCCAGTTCATGTTTTTGAGTTAATATACCCTTTAAGAGTCTTGTGAATGTCTTATGCGTAAAACATGGCCGCCTTCCATGGGTCTAGTTTTTGGTGTGCTCATTCTTTGTCTTTTCTAGGAAAATTATTCTCAAGGTGATGAAACGCTTTTTTTCTTTCTTTTAGGGATGAAAAAGGAAACAGAGTTTGCATTTGGGAATGCCGTGACGCTTCCTGTTAAATGCTAAATATAAGTGATAAAGTATTACTGTGTGCATTGTCTTTATAGATAAATAAGTTGAATATATAGCTAATATTAAAGCTAGATCAGTTAATAAGCTATGTTGGGTCACTGCGTTGGGGGACATGAAACCACCTGCAGATGTGGGTTTAGACGGGTCTGCACTAATGTCCTTCCTTTAGGAGAGGGTCACAGACCCAACTACTCACGTGGCCCTTCACTACCTGCCCAGACACTTTATCCGTCACTGTCACAGGGAGGGCAATGGATGTAAAACCCTTCTCAACCCTTGGCCGAGCCGCCATCAGAAACTTTGGGGCTTCGTAAATAGTCAGTAATAATTCATATAAATAGTAAAAATAATTAAAGTGCTAATAAGTCAGTCATAAGCCATGTTTTCCTACATTTTTGCATGTTTTAGCCACATTTTTGCATAAGTAAGTAAAGTGTGTAAGTCTAGGGAGCCCATTGAATTTGCTGTGTTGAAAAGTTTATGTAGGAGACGCTCATTTCATTCGATAAATCGATCCTATAGCTGATATAACTATAATAAGCAGTTCATAGAAATTAGCATGTGCTAATCAGTCAGTCAGTTCGTTTGGGGTGAGTGGAATTTACTTTAAGTTTTGCAATTCATGGGTGGTCAGTAGAGATGGGCGAACTTGTCCCATTTCGCCGGAAAAATTTACAGAGCATTTGTTTTTTTAGATGGGGTCAGTGACCCCTCATTTGAAAGCTGAATGAGTCACTAAATAATTAGTGATGGGCGAATAAATTCAAAAATTCGCCGGTGAAAATTTCCGGTTTTCACGATTTTTTCGTGAAAATTTCAGATTTTCATAATTGTTTTGTGAAAATCTTCAAATTTCAAGATTTTTTGGTGAAATCCTTCAAATTTCACGATTTTTTAGTGAAAACTTTCAAATTTCAAGATTTTTGAGTGAAAACTTACGAATATCACAATTTTTTTGTGAAAACGGCAGAATTTCACGGTTTTTTTACGTGAACTTTCCGATTTCACGGTTTTTCACGAATTTTTCATCGTTTTGCAAATTTTGCGGGAAATTCGCAAATTTTTTGGTGAAGCGAAACGGGAGAAGTTCGCCCATCACTACAAATAATCAAAAAGAATATACAAAATAAATAATGAAGACCAATTGAAAAGTTGCTTTTGTCTAGTTTGAATGAAATTATGAGAAAAATTAAAGTTTTAGTAAAATTCAAGTTTTAGTCCTGTCTGGTAATTCCCCCAGACCACACCCACCCTTTCTTTTTTTTTGTGGTCAGTGAATCACATCATAAAGTATTTCCAAGCCTCCAACTGCCACAGGGCCCCTGATAACACTTCCACCTGCCCCACCCATGACAGTTGCCCCGTAAAAATGTGTTATATATAGTGAATAGAAGAAAAGTTAATTTCTGCTTGCTTGCAGGCATAGATGTCTTCCTTATATCTAGCTTCCTACTCACTCTGTGTCCTTCTGGGTTGGTGATGGTACCAGGGTCTGATAGGTTGAATTGGAAATAAAAGTAGCACCTCCAGCCTATCAGATCCCTTCACAGTCAGTATAGAAGCCCAAGTAGAAGGAAGACTCCAGTCCTGCAGCAGCCGGAAAGACTTTAAACATAAGTTTTCTAATGACATGGATGTTTATATGAGTGTGACAAGATACAGTATGTAAGGTGTTGTATTTATTTGTAAAAGATTGTAAGAAACTGAAAAATAAAACAATTTATAGTTTAATACGGATCCTGACTGTCATTTATACATACAATATACATTGCTATTCCCTGAGCTCTGCTGGGTTAAATATTTTGTCTATGACATGTTGTTGCTGTTGGGTTGGGGTACGATTTGGTGACCCTTCTCTTGTCTACCTCTTCTTGAATCTGAGAAATGGATCAGCTTAGTTACCATAGGATCGAAAGGTCCCACATCATATATATATATATATATATAATCCCAGGTAGCATGGCATCTGAAAACAGATATATTTCCAATCTTATTATGGAATTCTGCTTTTCACAGTAAGATTGCACATGTGGGTCATTCTGCTCCATCTCTGGGCTATCTATGTATTTATTGCACATACGATGGTCATATTTATTCACTTTTTATAGGGCTGGTTCTTGGGCCTCTGTGTACTTGAAATGTCAGGGCCTATTACGAATCTCAGTCGTGACCTGGTCAAATAACTAACTCCTGTAGAGACTGGCTTCTCACTGCTGTTGTGTCCGTTTTCCAAATATGGAAAAACTTGTGCCCTGCTTATAATGATTCAGGAATATAGGGAAATTATACCATTCAAAGGAATATTAAATATTAAATCCTATTGTAACATTTTCATCCTAAGAACAGCAAAGTTAGTGGTGGGATCTAAGAACCTTCCCCAACTTAACCTATTGCTTAAAGGGATCCTGTCGTGATGGTGCAGTTTTTCTAAATTACACTGTTTACACTGTAAATAAATCACTCATTTAAAATTTCATTCCTAACCCAAGTATATTTTTTTAGTAGTAATATTGATGTGTAGGTGCATCTCAGGCCATTTTGCCTGGTCATGTGATTTCTGAAAGAGCCAGCACTTTAGGATGGAACTGCTTTCTGGCAGGCTCTTGTTTCTCCTACTCAATGTAACTGAATGTGTCTCAGTGGGACCTGGATTTTACTATTGAGTGTTGTTCTTAGATCTACCAGGCAGCTGGTATGTCTAACCCCCCATGTCAGATTTCAGAATTAAATATAAAAAAATTATTTTTTTTACTTTTAAAACATGTCAGTGCAGAATTCTGCTGGAGCAGCACTACCAAGTGATGTGTTTTGAAAAAAACTTTTTTCCCCCATGACAGTATCCCTTTAATTATAAGAGATTATGCCACATATCTGACATAGTAAATTAGGATTGAAAGAAGACTCCATCAAGTTAAACCTTTTAAGTCTGTATATAACCTGCCTAACTGCCAGTTGATCCAGAGGAAGGCAAAAAAAAAACAGTTTGAAGCTTCTTCAATTTTCCTGAGAGGGGAAAAAAATATTTTCTGACTCCAAGATGCGATCGGACTAATTTATGAAAAAATGGAATTCTTTTATTCACAGCTTTGCTTTCAACTGAGCTGCTGTTTGTCTGCCCATAAGATGGGAGTGACTGAAGCCACACAGTGCTAAGTGCCCCCAGCCCACCTGAAAAGATTGTGGAAAATAAGCCTTAAAGGTCAAGTAAAGTCTAAAAAAGAATAAGTCTAGAAATGCTGTATTTTGTATACTAAACATAAACATGAATTTACTGCACCACAAGCCTAATCTAACAAATGATTTATGCTTTCAAAGTTGGCCACAGGGGGTCACCATCTTGTAACTTTGTTAAACATCTTTGCAAGACTAAGACTGTGCACATGCTCAGTGTGGTCTGGGCTGCTTAGGGATCGCCATAAATAATCAAAACAGCACAAGTCAAATAATATCTGCCAGAAGCCGATACAGCAAGACTGATTAATAATCAGAATATACAGACTGCACTGGGTCCTGTGTTGTCATGTAATCTAATGTGGATTTTATAGTTTTTGTATTGTTTAATACAAACTTTCTCCAACTCTGCAGAACCAGTGGCTGCAGCAAAATAATCCTCCACGATCTTTGTCCCTGCAGCTGGAGTTGGAAACAGTAAAGGGAATGTAAAGGCAAAAATAAAAACCAATACAAATCTCTACACAGTTGCCGACTGCTCTACAGGGAAATAAACAAAGCTGCTTGAGTTCTGCACGGCTGAGAAGTAAGGCGGGGGCTCCCCCTGCTGTTCATAAGTATGATTGTTTCCCTGCAGAGCAGTTAGGGACCGTCTGACAATTCCTATCCACAGCAGTAAATGAAGGGAGAATCTCACTTTATACAGTCAGGTTTCTTATAAAAACGGTACACATTATTTAATTAAAGTATAATGGAGATAAGTTTCTTTTTCATTAAAGAAAGTAAAAATGGCATTTATTTTTTTTTTGCCTTTACATGCCCTTTAATGAAATGCCAAGGCTGCTTGCAACATTTAAAAGCACATTTCCTATTTATTGAGCTGGATAATGCAATAGGAAATAAATGTTCTTCACACTATATTTGCCATTAATAATTAAGCCAAAGGAGATATTTCTTTTTTTTTTTTAAGGTTTTATTGATTTTTTTAATAAACAACAATATACACAATATTAACATTGTATGGTATTCTTTACAGTGCACACTGGTATAATCAACAGTGTACCGTCTTATGTTCACTGTTCTATAAAGTTTTGGTTGAACCAGGCACCGCAAAGCCTTTCGACCTTATCTGTTGCCCCTCTGGTCTCATAATTGAGCTTAATCAGTGGGAGGGCCCCATAAACCCGTCCTCTCCAGAAATTTATAGTTAGGAGGGTTTGGCCCATCCAGTGCATAATTATAGTTTTCTTTGCATAAAACATGAGAGTGAGTACAGGGCAGCATTTACATAGTGGGTTCCCTAGGTCCACTGTTGTTCGTTGCCTCTGTCCCCTCCCCTTTATTCATGGGGAGGGACCAGAGCAATGGGGATTGGTACACAGGAAATTTATGGAGATCCAAATTACAGAAAGACCCCTTATCAGAAAACCTCAGGTCCTGGGCATTCTGGATAACAGTTCCCATACCTGTATTCTATACTGTTGCACAGACATAAGGGATTCAATAATCAGCATGTGGCTATTGTATGTGCTGAGTATTCAAAGATGTGGGTTTAAGACAGATCATTGCGTGTGTTCATGTTAATTCACACATTTACACCATCACAGCTAAAATATGCAATATCTCATATAAACAGTGGACAGTTACATGCCCAACAATGACATCTATTAGTTAGGAAACACGGACATAAGCAGTATTCAGGGAACTCTGAGTATCACTCCTGTATTATAAGGGATAATGTACCCCCTGCTGTAAATGATAAGGATATTAGAAGTCACTGAGGGGTTGTTCTGTGACCATATAAAGGCACAAGGCTGCAGGCTGAGTTATACAGGGAACTCTGAGTATCACTCATGTATTATAAGGGATAATGTACCCCCTACTGTAGATGATAAGGATATTAGAAGTCACTGAGTGGTTGTTCTGTGACCATATAAAGTCACAAGGCTGCAGACTGAGTTATACAGGGAACTCTGGGTATCACTCGTGTATTATAAGGGATAATGTACCCCCTGCTGTAAATGATAAGGATATTAGAAGTCACTGAGGGGTTCTGTGACCATATAAAGGCACAAGGCTGCAGGCTGAGTCATACAAGGAACTCTGAGTATCACTCATGTATTATAAGGGATAATGTACCCCCTACTGTAAATGATAAGGGTATTAGAAGTCACTGAGGGGTTGTTCTGTGACCATATAAAGACACAAGGCTGCAGGCTGAGTTATACAGGGAACTATGAGTATCACTCCTGTATTATAAGGGATAATGTACCCCCTACTGTAAATGATAAGGATATTAGAAGTCACTGAGGGGTTGTTCTGTGACCATATAAAGGCACAAGGCTGCAGGCTGAGTTATACAGGGAACTCTGAGTATCACTCATGTATTATAAGGGATAATGTACCCCCTACTGTAAATGATAAGGATATTAGAAGTCACTGGGGAGTTCAATGAACGGTTTTGGAACACCATTTGGCTGAGCACCTGGAGGATAGTGAGAAGCTGTGAGACAGGAAACAATAGGGGGTGGTCTGGAGCAGCTTTCCTGCATTGTGGGTAAAAAACACAGTCATTTCATTAGAAGTGAACTTTTCACACTACACTAGTGATGACTGAATGACTTTCCCTACTACCAATCAAGTGGCCTGTGCAAAATGCAATTTTCAGAAGCAAATCCCCATTTTTTTTTACTACATTACGTTAATCCATATGCCTTGGGCCTGATATTCTTGTGGTTTCTGGTTCTGTTCTTGTAGCAGGTGCTTAGGATTTTCTTGTTCTTATTGCACCAACATAAATAGAGTTATTTACTAAAACCCGAATTGATCTCATATTAAATACAAAAACCACGACCATACTCCTGTAGAGACCCTGAGATTTGGGTGTAGTTATCTCAGGCATTCCTCTTTAGTATTTGGACACCTAAGGGTCCTTTAGTTAACTCAGGCAGCTATGTCCCTAGCTGGGTCCACACTAGTACCTGGGGATTGTCCACTAGATGGCACTGTTTGATAATATAAAAGGGTTTAGCACCATGCGGTCTGGGTCTGTCCTGGGACTTTGCCTCAGTGTGAGGTACTACAGGTCCAGATCTGCCGGAAAAGTTAGTTAAGCGTGAGATAGGGATAGTACTACAGTAATAGTCGCTCTAGGAGTGAAAGTTAGCCCAGGGTAGCTAGAGAGCAGACGTGGCTCCAACGAGGAGAAATAGTGGGGTTAGGACCCCGTGGTATTTGAACCACTAGTGCAGGGACTACAGTGGGTGAGTTGAGGACCAGATAGGATACCAAGACCCAAGATCCCAGGCTGAATACAGTGGGTGAGGTGAGGATCAAGTCCGGTGCCAAGATACAAGACCCCAGGCTGAGAAACCCATGCCTTAGTGCTCAACCATAAGGATAGTGCCAGTGAGAGTGGTAACTATTTCCCAAGTATATTGTTACTGATCTATATTGATTTCTACTCCGTCTGTTGCACCTTCTACCCCCCCCCCGGAGGGAATATTGTTGTTGGAGGCGACTCTATAACTGCCAGTGAACATCAAAGTACTGTAACCTATGATCTTGCCGGTGTTCTGTTAATAAACCAGTTATAATTTACTGCAAAGGACTTGTCTGGCTGAATCTACTGCTGCATTTATCCACACCAGGTACCGGGAGTTGCAGGGAGTTGCACGGGTACACTGGGGTCTGGGGCACACTACAAGCAGTGTTAGCCTGGTCACACACAGCCTTAATACACAGCAAAAGTACACTCAAGGGTGTGCTACATTTGGGGGCTCGTCCGGGATCATCTTTATTGAACTCATTGCTGTGAGAGAAAAGTGTGACAGGCGCTGCAGTGCCGGACCAGAGAGGAAAAAGGCATCTTGGCCTAGCGCAGTTAGCAGCCTGAGTTCCGACCGCCCTAAATTTACTGTTGCCTTAAGGAGAGGGCTGACTGGAAAGTTGTGTGCCCACCTTTCCAGATTGGTGGGAAGAACCAATCAGGATCGTGTAAATTGGCGCCAGAGAAAGGCGCGAAACAAGTGTGAGTGACGTGGCCCTAATTGTCTGCAGTACCACCCTGTTTAGCCCAACCCCCTCTGACACCAGGAGGTGGGGTATTAGCCAATCTGACGTGCAGAATTCGGCGCCAAAAGGGAGCAGGGAGGATGCCACCCGCGAGGAACGATGCCCACCTTCCCGCCGCTCCAACCGCCCAGAGGGGGTAAGTGTCAATATCCCCAGCCGGGGCCCCCAAGAGCCACCCGTGAGGGAAGGACCCCCCCCATACCCCGAGGCTAGCAGCAAAGAGGGATGGGGCCCGCAAGGGAGCAGATATGCCCAGCAGAGGGGTCACTCAGGGTGCGTCAAGCGGCAAGGAGGGAACAGTGGATGAGGCGGAAGATGATGGAGCCACCGACAGGCCTCTGTTCAAATTGCCCCATAGTTTCTGGGCCCCTAAGAAAATTACCCGGGCTGAAGAGAAACACTTCTGGGTAGTACACGGCCGAGCCAATCCTGAGATTTTCTGCAGGGTTTCCCGGGTACAGCGGGTCATAAACTTCCGTGTGTACAGGAAATGGGGGTATTATATGCCCTACGCACCGCTGTGGGTTTACGAGCAGGTGGAGGAATATCTAGATGAGTGGGTGGTGGAGGAGATTGTGGCGAAAGAGAAGACAATCGGAAATACTCTTTCCCACCCTGATCAAGCCAGGCGTGCAGCTGCCTGGAGCTTTGTACGGTCCCTGGAGAATGAGTGGTGGTGGGGACGCACTATTTTGCACCATGCTGTCCACAGCTGTGGGAAGAGAAACCCTACTCCACGTTATTTCAGCGTGGATGTTTCCGTTCCAGAAGGGGGCACTGTGGAGAAGCCGCACCCCAAATATTATATCAGTTACGAGGACACTAAGATGCGGTTCACCTACATGATTTAAGCCGGCATCTGTGGGACTTATCATTTGTAGCCTCGTGCTAGGAGTCACACCCAGGAGGGTGCTGTTTTCTGTTGTGGGGGGCAGGGTGAAGTAACCACCCACAGTAAAAAAGTTAAAGTTGACCACTGGAGGTCTTTTGTTGCATTTTTATTTTTTTTCCCAAGTGACTTCAAGGAATGGAGTTTTTTTTTTGTTATTCATCTCTGGTTTGAGACACTTCAAGTTGGGGAGGCTTCCCCTGGAGTCAGGACACATAAAGAACAGAGACTCAGGTTTGACCTGCAGCATGACTGAAACCATGTTGGACTCTGTAGTGGGTTCTTTATTTTTAGCCACTCTCGGGGTGAATCGTACCCACCTGGAAGGAGGACTTTGGCAAACAACCCAGAGACTGTAAATAGTTAAGGGACACTTGTCCTAAAATCCCAATTCCCTTTTTCCCTCCTAAGTGCATAAATAAAAGAAATGTGAATACCTGATTTAAGTACAGTGTTGGTAATAGTAGGGTTAATCCCGAGGTAATAGGATTTAGGGCCACGGCCGTGGACCCAGTATGAGGTTGCATTTTAAGTATTGATACAGTGCTCAGGAAAAATGCATGTTTGCAATATTTTGTTTACAGGATCCATTGTACCATGGGCAGTCCTCTGGAGAGGCTGTTGAAGCGTGATGTACAAATAGTAAATGTTATTTAAAATGTGATTTATTGTGCACTTGAGAGTAACTGTTTAGTTTGTCAACGGGGACGTTGACGTTTCTAAGTGGGGGGAGAATGTAGAGACACTGAGATTTGGGTGTAGTTATCTCAGGCATTCCTCTTTAGTATTTGGAAAACCTAAGGGTCCTTTAGTTAACTCAGGCAGCTATGTCCCTAGCTGGGTCCACACTAGTACCTGGGGATTGTCCACTAGATGGCACTATTTGATAATATAAAAGGGTTTAGCACCATGCGGTCTGGGTCTGTCCTGGGACTTTGCCTCAGTGTGAGGTACTACAGGTCCAGATCTGCCGGAAAAATTAGTTAAGCGTGAGATAGGGATAGTACTACAGTAATAGTCACTCTAGGAGTGAAAGTTAGCCCAGGGTAGCTAGAGAGCAGACGTGGCTCCAACGAGGAGAAATAGTGGGGTTAGGACCCCGTGGTATTTGAACCACTAGTGCAGGGACTACAGTGGGTGAGTTGAGGACCAGATAGGATACCAAGACCCAAGATCCCAGGCTGAATACAGTGGGTGAGGTGAGGATCAAGTCCGGTGCCAAGATACAAGACCCCATGCTGAGAAACCCATGCCTTAGTGCTCAACCATAAGGATAGTGCCAGTCAGAGTGGTAAGTATATTGTTACTGATCTATATTGATTTCTACTCCGTCTGTTGCATCTTCTACCCCCCCCTCCCGGAGGGAATATTGTTGTTGGAGGCGACTCTATAACTGCCAGTGAACATCAAAGTACTGTAACCTATGATCTTGCCGGTGTTCTGTTAATAAAGCAGTTATAATTTACTGCAAAGGACTTGTCTGGCTGAATCTACTGCTGCATTTATCCACACCAGGTACCGGGAGTTGCAGGGAGTTGCACGGGTACACTGGGGGTCTGGGGCACACTACAAGCAGTGTTAGCCTGGTCACACACAGCCTTAATACACAGCAAAAGTACACTCAAGGGTGTGCTACACTCCCATACCTGATTTACCTTGTTTCTTATTTCTTATTAAAAAAGCCAGAGTTAATTTGTTCTGGTAAAAACTTGCTAAAATCGAACGGTTTATTGTGAAATTTTGCTGAATTTTCCGGATTTAAACGTCTAAATAGGTCGGACTTTTGAGCTAATTCCAGCGCAGACCACAGAAACTTCAAAATATGACGTGGACCTCTGCCATTGATTTATACACAACCTCGGCAGGTCTGAGATGGTAAATTTTTGTATTCTGTTTTTTTTGCTGGATCGGGCTTTAATAAATCTCGAAAAATTCAAGTTTTTTTTTTAAAAAAAATGAAAAATTCAAATTTTGACCCAAAAAGACAGACTACAGTTTAGTAAATAATCCCCTTAGCTCTATAGGTGTAACTTCCTGAGGCCAAAAATTCCACCTATAAAGAAGATTAAAAAGCAGCAGTGCATACATATAATAGTAAAGATGGCAGACTTGCCTTTGGTGTTTCAGGCAGCATGGAAGTCAGCTCTAAAGACTCCAAACCCTTTAGAAGCAGAACAAAAAATGAAATAACTCTCACCTACAGTGAAAAACTAAGAAACTGGACACATTGTGAAACATTGACACAGCTGAGTAGTTCTCTGCAACTAGGAAATGGGGAAGGTAATTGGTCAGAAAGGTAAAGGTGGCCATAGATGCAACATCGCCAAACGAGCGGATCTTTCCCCGATATGCCATTAAAAGGCATGGCTATATCGGGTGTAATCTGATTGTTCGGCCGTATGGCTGAACGATCTGATTACGATGTGCCGTGGGCTCCGGCGGGATCGGTCGGGTCAAAATCAAACCTGACCAAACGACCGATCGCCGCCGGACGAAAGATGTTGGCACACGCCACACGCGATCTGAAAATCGTACGAATCCTCGATTCGTATGATAGGATCTGTGTGTCTATGGCCACCTTAAGTGGGCCTGGAGCTGACATATATCTGTTTTGAGCAGTGATCCCCAACCAGTGACTCGCGAGCAACATGTCACTCACCAGCCTCTTGGATGTTGCTCCCAGTGGCCTCAAAGCAGGGGCTTATTTTTGAATTTCAGGCTTGGAGGCAAGTTTTGGTTGTATAAAAACTAGGGATGCACCGAATGCAGGATTCGGTTTGGGATTCGGCCAGGATTCGGCTTTTTTTAGCAGGATTCGGATTCGGCCGAATCCTTCTGCCCGGCCGAACGGAATCCGAATCCTAATTTGCATATGCAAATTAGGGGCGGGCGGGAAATTGCGTGACTTTTTGTCACAAAACAAGGAAGTAAAAAATATTTTCCCCTTTCAACCCCTAATTTGCCTATGCAAATTAGGGTTCGGATTCGGTTCGGTATTCGGCCGAATCTTTCACGAAGGATTCGGGGGTTCGGCCGAATCCAAAATAGTGAATTCGGTGCATCCCTAATAAAAACCAGGTGTTTTGCCAAACAGAGCCTTTTGCAGGCTCCCAGTCCACATAGTGGCTACCAAGTAGCCAATCACAGCCCTTATTTGGCACCCCAGGAACTTTTTTCATGCTTGTATTGCTCCCCAACTTTTTTACATTTGAAAGTGGCTTCCCTGGTTTTGAGTCTATTCAAGAACTTTATACTTGGGTATGTAAATAAGCCATCTGCTGAGTTCCCTCTACTCCCCATTCACTGCTGAATAATGCATACCCGCACTGTTACATGTACACAACCAGGCTCACTCGCTCTCTCACACCGACCCAATAACATGGACAGAGGGGAAAAGCAAATTCAAACTCTAAACACCCCAGGCAGAATCAAAAATAGCCTTAAACACATTTTCCCACGCGCACAAAACCAGATAGGAAACAAATCAGGCTGTCGTTTTCTGACTGAAAGATTACGAAATGCTATCAGCAGGGAGGCAGGGGATCGGCAACGCATATTTAACCCTTGCCACAATGTAGAATTTATAAAAGTACCAACGTGTCAGTGGTGGCACCCATGCCAAACCCGCTGTATGTATGTTCTCTGCTTCAATAGACATTTCAAGTATTTTTAGGTACAAATGTTTTAGCTCTTCAGCCTGTTCCATGTATTGCATATTTTGCCCTTTCAGTAATTCCACTTACTCCTCAGATGTGTACTGTTATAGCTTTGCTTCTTGCAATCTCAAATTCTGCCCCCCTTTCACATTATATTGCCCTTTTATTTTTTTGCCCCTTTAGTGGTGGGATGTGAGCTTTTTCATGATGTATGCGGCGTGGGCGTGAAACAGATTTCATAAAACTGTGAGTTTTTTAAAGTTTCAGTCTTTGCAGTTTCCAGAAGTGAGAATAATCATGAACTGTTTCTTCTACTGCCAAGTGATTATATTTGCTGCCTACAAAGGTAAGATTAATTTCTTTATACTGGATTCAATTCTATTGCTCACCTCCTGAGCTTGCTGAGGAAACCTGCACCCTGTATGAGTTAGTTCAGCTGGAGTCCAATAACACAAACAAATCCAATGTAAAAACTCAGAAAATGGACTAAGAGGATCCAAGATGGGGAGATGCTCCTTCGTTTCGAAGGTCTGACTCTTTTTTGTTACAGGGTTGTTAATCATCTGGGCTGGTACATTAGGTTCAGGATATTAAATATAACATTTTTAGCCATTATGTTTTCAGGTTTTAGTTCTCCTGTTGAACACGAGGAGGTGGAAAATAATAAAAATTAAGCCTCATACTAAATCTCTAGTTTGTTTGTTGGGCCCACTGCCCATGGAGAACAGATATTTCAGACCATGGCTTGAATTGCTGCCAATCATGTTCCCTGGTTGCTCATGGCATAAGTCCTGCTGAAACCTTGTAAGGGTATTGTGACCCTATAGCAGGGCTATGTATGAGGGTAAGGATGGCTTTCACGTCAGCATATTGAAAAAAGTCCTGGGTGGTAAATACCTTCAACGAGAATGTAAACCCAATTATGTATATTTTGAAGACATTCTTAAACAAGACAACCTTTTACAGAAGAAGAGGACAATTCTAACCCAACATTTTGTATTAAATGATGTATTGATAATAATATGTGGAATATCCCCTGCCAGGAGTTTGGAGTGAGGTCAACTGCATTGACATTAAAATGGTTGAAGTTGCGGCAGGAGAAGAGCTCACTCTGCAACTGGATAGACCTGGAATCAAAGAGACCTCTTGGATCTATAAAGGGAGACACATCGCTACAACCAAACCTAACGCAGCCATCGAGGTGAAAAATCGGAAGCTTACAACAAGGCTGTCCAGCAAACCTGATGGATCATTAATTATGCAGCACCTAATCAGTGACGATCAAGGAGTCTATACAGCAGATATGTATGGAAAAGAGGAGAAGGATGATTTCACACAATGTTATGATGTCAGAGTGCACAGTAAGTTATCCTTCTGTTGTCTTGAATTATTCCCATTCCATCACAATATGTAATCATATGTAAGAAGCTTTAAATTAACAGATACCAAATAATAATGAAAATATCGTATATCGGTCACCAGCCTGGCCAGTCACCTATTTCTGTTGTATAAGTCTTAATTCAAGTATTTTATGGACTTTGACACTTACATTTTGAACATATTGTTAAGACCAGGCTTTGCCCAGCATTGTGTTCCTTATGCCAGCACCATAAACAATGTAAAATTTAATGAGTTGTTCACCTTTAAATTAACTTATAGTATGGTGTAAAGAGTGACATTCCGAGCCAATTTGCAAATGGTTTTTATTTAGCTTTTTATTCAGCAGCTTTCCAGTTCGCAATTTCAGCCATCTGGTTGCTAGGGTCCAAATTAGCCTAGCAACCATGCACTGATTTGAATGAGAGACTGGAATATGAATAGGAGAAGCCTGAATAGAAAGAGGGGTAATACAAATTACCTATACCGATATGTTTGTAGCCTTTGTAGATTTTTTATATGGGGCCAGTGACCCCCATTTGAAAGCTGGAAAGAAGCAGAAGAAGAAGGCAAATAATTCAAAAACTATAAAGAAGAAAAAATGAAGGACCATTAGAATTATTCATTCTATAACCTACTAACGGGGGACTGTAATTAAAGTCGAAAAGAGAAACACAATTAAAAATCCCCATCTCACTATGTAATATTGTTCCTTAAACTGTTATTGCATTGCGAATTTTAATTGCGCATCGCAAAGTTTTATTACGTTCACTGCGCATTGGTGCAAACTATAAAATTCGCAAGCCGTCTTCCACTTTTGGAAGTGGTCGCTTAACAGTTTCCGGGTTTGCAAAATCGATATTAAATTTGCGCAAAGCAAAGTTCGTGAAAAGGCATAACTTTTCTGTTTTTCCGTTACTGACTTTTATTACATTCCCCCGTACAAGTTTAAGATAACTACCTCTTTAACGGCTGAACTGTAAGATTCTTGCACAATGTATCTTTCTGTCCGAAACCCACGTAGCCAGAAATACTCTCAGTAAATGAATTTTATAGACATTCTTGATCAAGATTCACTTCTAGGGGCTGATTCACTAAGGGTCGAATATCGAGGGTTAATTAACCCTTGATATTCGACTAGGAACTAAAATCCTTAGACTTCGAATATCGAAGTCGAAGGATTTAGCGCAGATAGTACGATTGAACGATCTAAGGATTATTTCTTCGATTGAACGATTAAATCCTTCGAATCGAACGATTTGAAGGATTTAAATCCAACGATCGAAGGAATATCCTTCGATCAAAAAAAGTTAGGCAAGCGACCTTCCCTATAGGCTAACATTGACTTCGGTAGCTTTTAGATGGCGAACTAGGGGGTCGAATTTTTTTTTAAAGAGACAGTACTTCGACTATCGAATGGTCGAATAGTCGAACGATTTTTACTTCGAATAGTTCGATTCGAAGTCGTAGTCGAAGGTCGAAGTAGCCCATTCGATGGTCGAAGTAGCCCAAAAAATACTTCGAAATTCAAAGTTTTTTTACCTTCGAATCCTTCACTCGAATTTAGTGAATCGGCCCCCTAGTGTTATCCTCCAAAGCACCTGGTGTAGGGTATCTGCAAGACTGAGAATAGACTCTCCAACTTTCAGGCTCTCATCCATATAACAGACTGTAATATAGTAATATAATGCCCTGGAAAGGGTAAATGGGCAGACTCCCACTCTACATCATCATTTTATTTTTGCTTTACATTGTATTTTCTCACTTACTAGAAAGCCATTCAACCTGTTCTTGAACCTTTATCTGCCAGTAGAGATACTGTATCTCTCACGGTAAATACCCCTTTATCAAACCTTAAATGGGTTGTTCACCTTTGAGTTCGCTTTTAGTATAATGTAGGGAGCGATATTCTGAGACAATTTGCAATTGGTTTTCATTTTTTATTATTTGTGGTTTTTGAGTTATTTAGCTTTTTATTCTGCACCTCTCACCTTAGCAACCATGCATTGAATAAGAGTCTGGAATATGAATAGGAGAGGCCTGAATAGAAAGATGAGTAATAAAAAGTAGCGATAACAATTAATGTGTAGTCTTTCAGCTCACTTGTTTTTTGGATGGGGTCAGTGACCTCCAAATGAAAGCTGGAACGAGTCAGAGGAAGAAGGCAAATCATTCGAAAACTATAAAAAATAGACGAGGAAGACCAATTAAAAAGTTGCATAGAATTGACGATTCTATAACATGCTAAGAGTTAACCTAAAGGTGAACCACCCCTTTAAGACTAACCTTTTTTTCTTCTAATCTTGAGAAATGCCATTGTGTCCCTTGAGCGTTGGACTGGGGGTTCAGGGGCTTCCAACCCAGGCCCCCCTCCCCCCTCGTGCCCCAATTGTTAGGTCCTCTGAAATACCCAATGAGACAATATATGTCTCCTGCCACCCCTGCTCTTACCTTGTTCTTCCTTTTGTGGCCGTGATCAAAGGGAGGACAAGCAAAGCCATAGTTTGAGCCGGGGAGTGGGTCTGGGTCGGTGGGTTTTTTTCTCTGGGGTCTATATTGTACCAACCAATTACATGAAGTTAAACAATCCAAGCCTAAACTTACATTAGATATTATATTTCCTTTATTAGCTTGTTGTCTGTCTCTGGGCTTTCTCTATTGCAACCGTGTCCTTTCTATGTAGTGTAGACCAAAACCATACTGTCTAAAATATTCACCAGTGCCTTATAAATGGGAAAATACTCTTTTGTTGAAAATGTATGGATCTGTCGTTGACATTTAACTGAATTTTTCCCAAACAGAAAAAATTTCATTGGCCGATGTTGAGATCCATCAAAGTGTCACCAGGAATGGAACTTGCACTGTTACTCTAATGTGCACTGTAAATGTACCAGACGTGACTCCTTTCTGGATTAACACAAGTGCTGAAGATTTCGATGTGACCGGCAATATTGTCTTTGTCTATAAGAGTCATCCAAATGCCACCTTCAGCTGTATGGCACAGAATGCAGTGAGCAACGTTTCCAGAACTGAAACTCCATGGAGATACTGCCAAGAAGGTAATGACACATATTAAAACTGTCAGCGGGATCCAAAATGTAGGGAAATGTAGGGTTCAAGTCTCGGGCTTGAAACACTGCAAATATCAGAGGAAATGTAAGTCCCGTGGCTTCTATCTTTGTCATAACAGTAAGAAGTAATATGAGGAACTGCAGTATCAACTTTAGAAGTTATATAGAGAAAATAGTTCATCTACAGGTAGAGCAAGACATAACAGGTCTTATATCTTGGAATATTTATAGTTACACAGTAAGTTAGGTTGAAAAAAGACACACGTCCATCAAGTTCAACCTTAAGTCTATATATAACCTGCTTAACTGCTAATTGATCCAGAGGAAGGCGAAAACCCCAGTTGAAGCTTTGCCAATTAGCCTCAAGATAGTAATGGGACCAGTCCCTGGATCAACTTGTACTATGAGCTATCTCCCATATCCCTGATTTTCCTCACTTGCTAAACACCATCCAACCCCTTCTTAAATCTATTCTAGACAGATATGTCTAAGATATTTACTAAAATCCTAGGTTTATTCAGTGCAACATGCCATGTGAAATGGTTTGAACTTGTTGCATTTCTTTACGGATAAATTTTCCTCCATCAGTATTGATGTCCCACCAAATCTGGTATTGCTTGGAATGCTGACGTTAATCGAAATAACTTGAGAATAATTAGCAGGAATGTGTTTACGTTACAGCCTTCCTTGTCGAACTAGTATGATAATAATGGTATATTCTGTTTTCAGTGGAAAGTGAGATCCAGAGGATAACAGCTGAAAAGTCATCCTCCCTTGTCCTTCTTTTAATTGTTCCTGTTGCCGTTCTATTGATTTTGTTTGTAATCTACTGGAGGAAAAAGAACATGAAAAGCCCTTGGGGTGAGTATTAAATGACTGAGAGTAGCATGAGCATCTTTTGATTTGTACAGCTTGTTGTGATATTGTGAGTGGTGAGAATCGGCAGATTTGGACAGATCAGGGTCTTATTTGTGTGTATTGAGGCAGCAGATGACCATTTGGATTTCTGAAGACAGCCATGTAACTGGTTGTATAAAAATGCAGAATATGCACTGTACAGATAATATATTGACATCATCTGTATACATATGTAGGGGAGCAACGATTGTCAGCACACGTGTTTGGCCACATAAACATTTGCATTCTAAACTATGGGCACTTGGCTACTTTTACATGGATGGATAATAGGAACTAGGGATGTAGCGAACCGCCGATTTGATGTTCGCGAACGCCGTTCGCGAACACCGGCAAAAAATGCGAACAGTTCGCGAACTTCGAACATCCGAAAATTGTTCGATTCGAACGATCGAAGGATTTTAATCGTTCGATCGAAGGATTTTCGTTCGAATCGAACGATCGAAGCCATTCGATCGAATGATTTCATTCAATCCAATGGCTTCGATCGTTCGATTCGAACGAAAATCCTTCGATTTTAGCGATCGAAGGAATCGAATGGTCGAACGATTTTTGACGCGAACGCCTATTGGCGAACGTCGCCGGCGAACAGTTCGCTACATCCCTAATAGGAACGTGAACAGAGGATGGCTGTCACTGGTACATTTTCTAGTTGGAGAAGGGTTCTTAATGGGTTTCTACAGGGTTCTGAATAATGTGAGCTTGCTAAAAACACCAAACTGTGTAGAACAACTCACGCCTGAAAGTGTTAGCATTGCAGGTGAATCTGGAAAATCTGGCAATGTGGGCATCAAAGGGGCAGATACTATTTAAGAGGTTATTTATTAAAGTCCAAATAAAAAAAATTTCAACTAAAAAGCTCAAATTTTTTGTTGAAAAAAAGCTTGAATGTTTGGGATTTGTTATACTCCAAGGCTGCAAAAAGTCAGATTTTGAAAATTCTCCATCTTCAACCTTGTCGAGGTCCTGTAGAATTTAATGGCAGAGGTCCTGTTTCCAATTTGATCATAGTATTGTCTGTTCTGGGTTTCGTACAATAATCCAAACATTTTGGGCTTTTCCAAGGATTTCACAAAAAAATGTCTGGCTTTTCAGTAGGGATGTAGCGAACTGTTCGCCCGCGAACTAGTTCGCGCGAACTTCGACCGTTCGCGTCCACCGGATGTTTGTGAACGCTTGGGAACGTTCGCATTTTGAGTTCGCGTTCGATTCGAATACAAATCATTGACCATTCGACCATTCGAATTCCTTCGACCGCTAAAAATCGAACGATTTCCATTCGTTCGAACGATTGTAAGCATTCGATCGAATGAAAAGCATTCGATCGAATGCTTCCATCGTTCGATTCGAATGAAAATCCTTAAAAATCCTTAAAATCCTTCGATCGTTCGAATTGAACGATTTTAGCGGGTGTTCGAAGTTCGCGAACTGTCCGCGAACGTTCGCATTTTTTGCCAGTGTTCGCGAACACCAAATCGGCAGTTCGCTACATCCCTACTTTTCAGGTGCCAAATCTGTAAAATTCTGATTTTTTGCAGGACAATTTGGAAAAGTCGCAGTTTTCATGCAGCAATCCAAAAACATCGTGGTTTTTGTCGATCTGATTTTTTAGGTTTTTTTTAAGGGTAAATCATGGATTCTAGTTTGGTTGGATTTCTTCTTTTTTAATTAATCAGAACCTCTTTTATTTGCTGCTCACCTGCAGTCTAATCAGTCCTGTAGCTGGGCAACTACACAACCCTCAATGGAGCATAGAATTGAGGACCCACCCTACTCTTCTCCATTCACTGCAGGGGTCCATTTATCCTGAGCCAGTACACAAACACAGCCTTACTTGCTGCAACACCATACATTTACAGTGGAGTTCATGGTTTACCAGTTTAATACTGGCAAAAAACACACACATAATCATGATCTTTTTAAGCACATCTCTTCCAATAGCCGTGTTGTAATAGAATGGGCTTTACAATAGCATTTACTTAATTTCACAGGGAATGTCCATGTGCCTCACATGAAGTCAAGGTCCTCACAGATCCAGATCCTTCTACTCCAGCTAGTTTTAATAAAACACCTTAAGGTTGATGTTTGTAACCTGCTTAAATTCTTTGATTGTTAATTTTATCCTATCTTTGCTTTCTTGTAAATACTTGTATGTAATATTTTGTTACTTTTATCCCCTAACCTAGGTACAAAAGAAAAAGCAGCTCACGTAACAGAACCAGCAGTGGTAGTGAATACAGTAAATACAGTAAATACAGTTAATAATGTGGTAGGTACAAGTTGAAATTTTCTTCTGAAAAAAGACCACTTTGGTATAGTGATGGGGGGAAAATTTGCGAAAAATGAGTGAAACTCGAACGTTGACGCCTGCATCAATTTCACCGCTGGCGTTAAAGTCAATGGGCGTCCGAAAAGTGTTGACGCGCAGTGATTTTCACGCGATCAACTTTTCGGATGCACATCCAAATTTTTTTTGATGCCGGTGAATTTTTGCAGGAGGTTTGCTAATTTATTCGCCGGCAGCAAAGCGTGGAAATTTGCCGCACATTCGCGCCAGGCGAATTTATTCATCCATCACAACTTTGGTATCTAGTTGAAATAAGTCTAAAGCAACAGGGTTTTTCTGAGACTTCTTGAAAATGTTTCACCACTCATCCAGGTGGTTTCTCCAAGGAAAAGAGCAGCTTACTTTTCATGTGCATTGGTGTTGGGTCTACCAGCTATTGTCTCAGGGTGTTGCTTGGTTTTAAAAAAACAGAACTTTGGTGTTTGTTGATTCTCTGATGTTTCAACCACATCTGGGATGACTATGCCTCTTCTCTGTTGGTCTGGCATTTTTGCTTGACCTTGATTTAGTGTAGTTTCATTTTGAACCCAGGTATCATCAACAAATCTGAATCAGTGACTTGATGCTGTTACCTTGAAGGTGTTCACGGCTTTCTCTTCCACTTCTTTCATGTAAAGGTTTGCTATGATGGAAGACACAGGTGAAACCATATCACAGCCATGTCTATAAAAAAACTTTCTTATGCTTGAAGTAAGTGTTATTGAGAGAAAGGTCCAGCAAGGAACACATTTATTCTGGGTTCAGCTTAGTTCTGCTACACAGGACGATGTCTTGAATCAGCCAATTTCCTATTGTTTCATTTGTCATGGGAATAGTGATGTCACATCATAGAACACCATTGTCTCCTCACTTTCAAAAATACTCAAAGTCCAGTTGCTTCAGACTTATTTCTAATAGATACTGTATATCATGACCTGGATGAATGAAAAACTGGAATCAAAGTTATTTTTTCATTTGCACCTATTCTAATGAAAGTGGAAGAGAGAAATGAAGTTCCAACTTCAGGTTCACATCCCTTAGTGAAGTCCCATTTCACTTATATCAGTTGGGTGGATTTTGTTGTGCAAAAATGAAAGCTTGAGAGGAACTTACAATGGGACACTTCATTTTTTTTCAGATTGAAAAGTAAATGTAATCAAACTGCCAAATAAAAATAAAAATACAGAAATATACAGAGCACTATCAATAAGCATTAGATCTTTTTATATCTTTTCATGTTACATTTTTTGGAATTTAAATGAATTGTACTGGGATTTTTATTTGATTTACACAGCATACTGGTCCTAAATATTTTTTTATAGTGGCACAAAAATTCATCTAACTAAGAAGCAAACTTGGTTAGTTGGTTGGACAAGTATTCACTACCCATTAGTTAACACTTGGCAGAAACTTTGGCTGCAATTACAGCTGGGTGTTTTTGTAGGTAAATCTCTACCATCTGCTTCCAGCAATTGTCACCCCTTTCTTCTTCACAAAATTGCTCAAGCTTGATGAGGTTGCCTTTTGATTTTAATATCTCTTAGATCATTATGGTGCTATTTAGATATGTTTTGTAATGTATTCCGAATAAATGTATATAGAGGTATGGGACCTGTTATCCAGAAAGCTCAGGCCAGGTGATCCAAATTACAGAAAGACCCCTTTCGGAAAGCTTCAGCTTTCCGAAAGGGGTCTTTCTGTAATTTGGATCACCATATTTTGTCTACTAAAAAGAAATCATTCAAACATTTAGGGGTTATTTATCAAAATCTGATTTTTTCTAATTATTTCATTAAAAAAAGGTCCAACCCTACTACCCTATTTATTATTAAAAAAAGCTTGATTTAATCTTATTGGGGAAAAACAAAATAAAATCGAGCAAAAAAACAATTTGTACGATTTTTTCTGATTTTGTCCACGATTCTCTCGTTTTTTGCAGGCTTTTTCTCCTGAAAAGCCCAATTTTTTTTTTTAAATTTTGTCCAAAAACCCTGAAATAGTCTCACATTATGGTTAATTCTAGTGCAGACCACAGAAACTTCCAAATAGGATAGGAACTTATATCCAACCTTGGCAGGTCTGAGATGGAGGAATTTTGGATTCTGACTTTTTGCAGCCTCTGGGTATATTAATTTGTATTTTATAGTAAAAAACCTCAGCTTTTTCAAGTTTTTAGCATTTGGATTAAATAACCCCTCAATAAACCAAGTAATATTATTCTGACTCCAATATAGATCCATGCATCTTAGTTTGGATCATGTGCAGGGTGCTGTTTAATTATTACAGAGAAAAATGAAAACATTTTTAAAAAATTTAATTTGAAATAGACTCTAGGGGATGGCCTTCCTGTAATTCAGGGATATACATCTTATGACTCCTTAACTAAATGGAGGTGGACTTTATTCACCCTCTTATGTGACTTCTAAAGACAATGACTCGCACAAGAGCTTACTTAGGAATTTAAGAGCAGAAGAGGTGCATTAGATTGACATTAGTGATGGGCGAATTTATCCGCCAGGCGCGAATTCGCTGCGAATTTGCGCGATTCGCCGCCAGCAAATAAATTCGCGAAACGCCCGCGAAAATTCGCCCATCAAAAATGAATTTTTCGCCGTTTCACGAATTTCGCGCAAAATTCCCGAATTTTCCGGCCAAACGGCGCAAATTCGCCCATCACTAATTGCCATTACTATGTTCATTTGTATTCAAAATTTAGAATTTTTTGCATGTTGTGTTATAAAATGTAAACAAAATGCAACAAACACATGTATGGAGATTGAATACTGTTGTCCAACCAGCGTTATAATAAAATATTGATGGAACAATATAGCATCAGTTTAGACTGGTGAGCAGTGAACTATGGATTATGTGGTTTTGGGACTTATGGGAGGCTACTGGCTGTTTAGCTTTTTTTTTTATAAGGTCATGTTATTTTTTTTGCAGGTCAGAAAAGAGGGAAATGAGGAGACGACGGAAGATCGACATCAAAATAAGGATGCTCAAATATCAATTTATTCTATAGTTTTACCTAAAGTATGACTGTCAGCACCCCAATAGTAGTCACCTACTATCAACTGTCAGCCCACAAAAGATCAGTCACCTTCCATCAGTTCTTGATACACCAAAGTTACTTACCATTCACTTTAAGCAAGTAGATACTTTCCAATAGCTTCCTGCATAGCCAACTAAGATATCTCTAATAGGAGTGGCTTACACAGCATCATCTACCAGAACAGAAGAGAGCTGTCCTACTGTCAGGTATCAAGGCGAGTCTGAAGGTATAAGCCTCCCCCACGCTTCCCACTGAGCCCTGGGAGTTGATACAGGACGGTCCCAGATAAGGAATAGCAGGAGTGCCAAGTGAGCCCGCAGAAATAACAGTTTGTGAATAAGGACTCAGCACTTATCTGCAATTGAAGAGACGAAGTCAGGAAAAGTTCGGGTCATACATGTGAGACGATCAGGAAGCAGATGCCAATTGGGAACAGACAAGCAGAGTAGTCAGGAGAAGCCAAGGTCGAAATTAGAAGTAGCAATCACAGAAATCCAGGGATAATCAGAAGCAAGCCGTAGTCGTAATCAGAAGAATCATCAGAAGTCAATACGCTTAGTGTCAGTAGAGACGATAACCTCGCATTGAGCCTAGGCCTGAGCGTCCTTTTAACCTCGTCAGAACATGCACAGGCGCTAGAACGCGTGCGCGCATCAGAATATGCGCACGCATCAACAACAGGCGCTGGCATAGAGACATCGGCTAGAGCGCGAGATGACGTCAGCTCAACCCGGAGCTGTTCTGCTGAGCCCTGACACCTATGTTCATCTACCTGGATAATATAAAACTATAAAATGTCATCAAGTGAGTGGTGGTTTTCATTAAAAATTCACATTTGAGAGTCTGGATGAGGATGGAGGAGTCAGATAGACTAACATACAGCAGGACATGTTACTTACATATTTAAGAATTAAAGTGAACTAGGCAACAGGGCCAGATGGAATACACCCACAAGTGCTTAAAGAGCACCGTTTAGTCTTAGTCAGGCCTCAGTTTATGTAATTTCAATATGTAAAAAGGGATTGCTGATCTCAGCCTGGTAATTATATGCCAGTAAGCTTGACATCCATGGTGGGTACGTTTTTAAGGGATCACATTCAAGATTATGTTGCCATTATAATGGCATTATGAGCAGTTTGTTTTTAATGATGAGATTAGTAAGAAGTGGATGTTATTTAAGTAATGTATCAGAGTTTGCAGATGACACAAAACTAGACTTCCCAATTATTACATTCAGGTTGTGGCAGTCTTGCAATGGGATTTGGACAAACTGGTAAGAGAGAAAATATAGGATTACTGATATTCATTTTTACAATCAACAAAGTTGATTCAGGGACTGGCCCAATAGTCTTCATAAAGTCTGGAAGGACAATTTTCCCCCTTCTAAGGCGAATTGGAGAGGCTTCAAATGGGCAGGGTTTGCCTTGCGAAAATAGCAAGATGCCCCAGTCAGAAGGGAGAGAAGATGATTAATCCATTCTGGAATGTATAAACCATGGCAGGGGAGGGGGATTTAACAGAGATAAAGCTTGGTTGAAAATTGTTGTATGATATTGTGCAAAGAATTATTATTTTTAGGTCATTTATATTTTTTTAAATGCAATGTTCTTAAAAGTTCATATCTATATATATGACATATGACATATGACCCCTGTTTCTCATCCTGTGTAGTAAAAACGAAACTCAACGCATTCTACAGAGCTGATCTGCTATTTGCTATGTAAACTTTGCGTTTCTCATTTTTTAAGCCAAGTGGCAGCTTATTTATATAAACTATAAAAGCAAATGTACAGTTGGTACCAGTGCAGGTCCAAAGTACAGTACATTATGTTTTAATTACTTTCAAACTCTTACATTTTTTTGGTGATTATAACTCTCTTGCAGTAGATCACATTGCATGTGTGATAAACAGTTACCTGACACCTCTGTATTGGTTAAGCGAGTGGGTTAGTGGAGGTGTAAGTTCTGCATGTTGCTCAGATATTTACCACTTCCTGGAACACAATATGTAGACCCCTTAACACTTTCCTTGCAGTTACTTGCACGCATCTTTAACCCTGAGCTTAAACCTATATACATTTGAAACCGTAATATTCTCCTACTGTTAATAATACACCAATCAGAAATCACTGAGGGGTTCTGTGACCATATAAAGACACAAGGCTGCAGGCTGAGTTATACAGGGAACTCTGAGCATCACTCATGTATTATAAGGGATAATGTAGCCCCTACTGTAAATGATAAGGATATTAGAAGTCACTGAGGGGTTGTTCTGTGACCATATAAAGGCACAAGGCTGCAGGCTGAGTTATACAGGGAACTCTGAGTATCACTCATGTATTATAAGGGACAATGTACCCCCTACTGTAAATGATAAGGATATTAGAAGTCACTGAGGGGTTGTTCTGTGACCATATAAAGGCACAAGGCTGCAGGCTGAGTTATACAGGGAACTCTGAGTATCACTCATGTATTATAAGGATAATGTACCCCCAACTGTAAATGATAAGGATATTAGAAGTCACTGAGTTCTGTGACCATATAAAGGCACAAGGCTGCAGGTTGAGTTATACAGGGAACTCTGAGTATCACTCATGTATTATAAGGGATAATGTACCCACTACTGTAAATGATAAGGATATTAGAAGTCACTGAAGGGTTGTTCTGTGACCATATAAAGGCACAAGGCTGCAGGCTGAGTTATACAGGGAACTCTGAGTATCACTCATGTATTATAAGGGATAATGTACCCCCTACTGTAAATGATAAGGATATTAGAAGTCACTGAAGGGTTGTTCTGTGACCATATAAAGACACAAGACTGCAGGTTGAGTTATACAGGGAACTCTGAGTATCACTCATGTATTATAAGGGATAATGTATCCAAATAATCCGAATTGTGAAAATGATTTCCTTTTTCTGTGTAATAATAATAAACAATAAACAGTAGCTTGTACTTGATCCCAACTAAGATATAATTAATCCTTATTGGAAGCAAAACCAGCCTATTGGCTTTATTTCATGTTTCTATGATTTTCTAGTCGACTTAAGGTCTGAAGATTAAAATTACGGAAAGATCCATTACCTGGAAAACTCCAGGTCCCGAGCATTCTGGATAACAGGTCCCATAACTGTATATCCATATCAAAGTCATAGAAGTCTTCTTACTCGCTATGCAAAGAAGAACAGTAGGGGATAATGTATCCCCTACTGTACATGATAAGGATATTAGAAGTCACTGAGGGGTTGTTCTGTGACCATATAAAGGCACAAGGCTGCAGGCTGAGTTATACAGGGAACTCTGAGTATCTCTCATGTATTATAAGGGATAATGTACCCCCTACTGTAAATGATAAGGATATTAGAAGTCACTAAGGGGTTGTTCTGTGACCATATAAAGGCACAAGGCTGCCGGTTGAGTTATACAGGGAACTCTGAGTATCACTCATGTATTATAAGGGATAATGTACCCCCTACTGTAAATGATAAGGATATTAGAAGTCACTGAGGGGTTGTTCTGTGACCATATAAAGGCACAAGGCTGCAGGCTGAGTTATACAGGGAACTCTGAGTATCACTCATGTATTATAAGGGATAATGTAGCCCCTACTGTAAATGATAAGGATATTAGAAGTCACTGAGGGGTTCTGTGACCATATAAAGGCACAAGGCTGCAGGCTGAGTTATACAGGGAACTCTGAGTATCACTCATGTATTATAAGGGAATGGGATAATGTACCCCCTACTGTAAATGATAAGGATATTAGAAGTCACTGAGGGGTTCTGTGACCATATAAAGGCACAAGGCTGCAGGCTGAGTTATACAGGGAACTCTGAGTATCACTCATGTATTATAAGGGACAATGTACCCCCTACTGTAAATGATAAGGATATTAGAAGTCACTGAGGGGTTGTTCTGTGACCATATAAAGGCACAAGGCTGCAGGCTGAGTTATACAGGGAACTCTGAGTATCACTCATGTATTATAAGGATAATGTACCCCCAACTGTAAATGATAAGGATATTAGAAGTCACTGAGGGGTTGTTCTGTGACCATATAAAGACACAAGGCTGCAGGCTGAGTTATACAGGGAACTCTGAGTATCACTCATGTATTATAAGGGATAATGTATCCCCTACTGTAAATGATAAGGATATTAGAAGTCACTGAGGGGTTCTGTGGCCATATAAAGGCACAAGGCCACAACACCCACACCAACACTCTGTGTTTGAGACCCAGGGTCCATTTTGTTAGACCTGTACCTGACACATACTCACGACCCGCAACCCAGACCCCCAACCTGCAAATTTCCCCAAATAATCTGCTACCCACAATAACCAAACTTACTCTCAGACTGTGAGACAAGCAAAACCGTAAGTAATGTCACTTTGGACTGGAAGTGATGTCACCCCGGTGTTGAAACTGCAGGAAAAGAGAAGAAAGCTCCTGGATTCACAGAGGAGGGTGGGTTTCCCGCATGGCCAGGAAATAGGGGACTTTTTGCTCGAAACCCGAACACTTTTTGGGTGTTGCACAGGTACCCAACCCGGTACAGGACTCTACTCTGTGTAACTGCAGTGCCTGTACATCCCGGTGGGGAGAAGGCCTAGGTCAATGGAACTCACCAGAATTTTTACCAGCCCAACCCTGATTGCAATACCTAGACTCCCCATGGTGGGGGAATCTAATAGGCAAAGCGAGGTAGTCATATATGCCAGCGGCAGAATTGAAAGGAACCATAGATATGCAACAGAACACAGAGAATGTCATGCAAGAATCCTTATAACCCATTTATTTAATGCAGCTAATACAGTAGGGTTATGGAATCTGTTATCTGGAAACCCGTTATCCAGAAAACTCTGAATTATGAAAAGGCAGTCCTAAAGACTCCATTTTATCCAAATAATCCGAATTGTGAAAATGATTTCCTTTTTCTGTGTAATAATAATAAACAATAAACAGTAGCTTGTACTTGATCCCAACTAAGATATAATTAATCCTTATTGGAAGCAAAACCAGACTATTGGCTTTATTTCATGTTTCTATGATTTTCTAGTCGACTTAAGGTCTGAAGATTAAAATTACGGAAAGATCCATTACCTGGAAAACTCCAGGTCCCAAGCATTCTGGATAACAGGTCCCATACCTGTATATCCATATCAAAGTCATAGAAGTCTTCTTACTCGCTATGCAAAGAAGAACAAAGAAGTGACAGAAATTTGTATCTTTATTGTTGATCTTTACCCTTTTAATTCTTTAATTTTTATCTTTCACAAAGCCACTCCTTTATTCAATAATAGTGATAGGTAAATCTGATCTGTTTCGCCAAAAATATGTGAAAGGCTGAAAATTCGCCGAAATGCATTGAAGTCTATGGATGACAACATATTTTGATGGAAGACAATTTTTTTCACACATTGGAGTCTATGGGTGTCATTTTGGAGTCAAAGGTTCACCAAGAATTTCACTCATCACTATAATAACTAGTGATGGGCGAATAAATTCGCCTGGTACGAATTTGCTGTGAATTTACACGTTTTGCTGCCAGTGTCAATTTCCAATTTTCACGAATTTTTTCGTGAAAACGTTAGAATTTCTCGATTTTTCCGTGAAAACGTTCGAATTGCTTGATTTTTAGTGAAAACGTTTGAATTGCTCGATTTTTTGTGAAACCGTTCGAATTGCTTGATTTTAGTGAAGACATTCGAATCGCTTGATTTTTGAGTGAAAACTTTGAATTGTTAAATTTTTAAGTGAAACCGTTCTAATAGCACGATTTTTTGTGAATATGTTCAAATTTCACGATTTGTTTTTTGCAAATTTTTCGGCGTTTCGCGAATTTTTCGGCAAAGCGGAACGGGAGAAATTTGCCCATCACTAATAATAATAAAGAGACGCTATGCAAATTCTTTGCCTTTACCTTTATTTACTTTTTACCTCCCTATTCAAGAATACACACACTTGCAATCATTGTGTATGTGTTTAATACCCAATCAAAAGCAAGATTTTCTTTTTTAAATAGGGATTTGAATGGCTCTGTTATGAGAATTTGTACTACATTGCCTAGGCATGTTTTCTCCGTTGGCTTCACATGAGTTACTAAATAATCCTGCACTGATTAGTAATAGCTAGGGATGCACCGAATCCAGGATTCGGTTCGGGATTCGGCCAGGATTCGGCCTTTTTTCAGCAGGATTCAGATTCGGCCGAATCCTTCTGCACGGCAGAACCCAATTCGAATCCTAATTTGCATATGCAAATTAGGGACGGGAGGAAAATTGCATGACTTTTTGTCACAAAACAAGGTTTCCCCTTCCCATCCCTAATTTGCATATGCAAATTAGGATTTGGATTCTGTTCGGTTTTGGGCCGAATCTTTCTCAAAGGATTCAGGGGTTGCAAACTGGAGAGCTGCTGCTGAATAAAAAGCTAAATAACTAAAAAAACATAAATAATCGAAAATGAAAATCAATTGCAAATTGTCTCAGAATATCACTCTCTACACCAGTGATCCCCAACCAGTAGCTCGTGAGTAACATGTTGCTCTCCAACCCCTTGGATGTTGCTCTCAGTGGCCTCAAAGTAGGTGCTTATTTTTGAATTTCAGGTTTGGAGGCAAGTTTTGGCTGCATAAAAACCAGTAGGCTGACAATTCACATAGGGGCTACTAAATGGCCAATAACAGCCCTTATTTGGCACCCCAGGAACATTTTTCATGCTAGTGTTGATCCCCATCTTCTTTTACTTCTGAATGTTGCTCACAGGTTCTAAAGGTTGGGGATCCCTGCTCTACATCATACTAAAAGTTAACTCAAAGGTGAGCAACCCCTTTAATGAGCTGGAAAAAGTGAAACTAAACACATAATAGGAGCAGAACAGTTACAGGGAAACGCTTTCAAAGTTGAATTTATTTTCTCTGGAGAAGTGGTGCTTAGTGATGGGCGAATAAATTTGGCAGGCGCAAATTTGCAGTGAATTTCCGTGTTTTGCAAAACTGCCATGAAAATTCGCCGGCATCAAACAATTTTGGGCGAGCTTTGAAAAAGTCAAACCGTTGCGCATCAACATTATTGGGGCGCCCTTTGACTTTAACGCCAGCGTCAAAATTGACATGATCGTCAGAATTGAGGCGAGCATCAAAATTGACGCGGGCGTCAAAATTCGAGTTCCGCTAACTTTTCGCCGTTTCACGAATTTGACGGGGGAATTGGCAAATTTTTTGGTGAAGCAAAACAGGACAACTTTGCCCATCACTAGTGGTGCTTGAGAAGGTACATGGTAACTTTTTAGAAATGCAGTGACCTGGAGATGTTCTAACAGCAGGGTCACTTTAATGGCTTTAAGGGTTCTTCATGTTGGAAATTTGCTAGCAAGTTAAATGAAATTAACTATATCATGTCTATCAAGAAATGTGCCTTTTTTACCATAAGATGTGCTGGTAAACATTAAGACCAAAGATAATACTATTGCTCAAGAAGAGTCAAGAAGGAACCCTCTGGAACTACTGCAACTGTCACACTGGAGATACTTTCTTCTCCATCAGCTTCACGTTGAACTTACTGACATAAGAATAAAACAAGGGTAGATGAAGCATAACTTAAACTATGGTTAGTAGATTCCAGCAAACAAAAGCTCCGCATTTTAAAATTAATAGCTCACACCTGTGGTTATAACCCATGTCTGATATCAAATAGAATTCTTTTAGTCATCACAGAAACCCTTTACTTTCGTTTTACATCATGAATCATTGCTGTGCTCCTGCAAATCAGTTCTTTTTAATCGCCTACAAATAAGTTCACTACTGTTATTTGGGAAGAGATTGACCCTAGGGGACACACAGGCAGGGTCATGAGGGGTGCCATACAGGGGCCCATTTACTTAGCTCGAGTGAAGGAATAGAGGAAAAATAGTTTGAATTTCGAATGGTCGAATATGGCTACTTCGACCATCGAATGGGCTACTTCGACCTTCGACTACGACCTTCGACTTCGAATCGAACGATTCGAACTAAAAATCGTTCGACTATTCGACCATTCGAAGTACTGTCTCTTTAAAAATTTCTTCGACCCCCTAGTTCGCCACCTAAAACCTACCGAGGCCAATGATAGCCTATGGGGAAGGTCCCCATAGGCTTCCTAACAATTTCCTGATCGAAAGGAATATCCTTCGATCGATGGATTAAAATCCTTTGAATTATTCCTTCGATCATTCGATAGTAGGAATAGCGCAAAATCCTTCGACTTCGATATTCGAAGTCGAAGGATTTTACTTCGACAGTCGAATATCGAGGGTTAATTAACCCTCGATATTCGACCCTAGGTAAATGTGCCCCTAAGTGCATATGAACAAACACACAGGGGAAAATTCACTAAAGGGGGAATTTTCGCCTGCGAATGCCTCGCCACACTTTTCACCTCTTTGTCAGGCGCAAATTCGCTACCACTTCACTAATTCACTAAAATTCACACATTTTTTGGAGAAGCGAAACGGACCAAATTCGCCCATCACTAGCCACTTATTATTACACATGTCCAAGAGATCTTTTAATGCCCTAGACATGAGCCCACCCTAAAACAAATGCGGCATGCCCCTCAAATGGTTAGGACTTTTTGAAGACAATCCCGCTTTAAAATGTGAAAAAACGCCAGCGTTTTTTTTTTTACAACTTTTATGATTTTTCGGCAACATGATATAATGTCCCTGAAGATTGAGGAGGACGTAGCTTCATCTTATCAGTTCTTCAGGTCTAAGCTGGCTAAGGAAACTCTGGTAATAGGTAACTCAGGTAACATTCGGAAATTTAGGAATTTCCGGAGTAACAATCGTTCGCCCTGAGCGAAAATTCACCTGGCGATAGGGTGTGAAGCTACGTTAGCAACGGTCTCTTTCGCTAGGGAATTATCTTCTATGCCTGTTAGTGAATTGGAGATGTCGCTGCAGATGGAGACCATAGGGGTCATCTAGAAAGACAGTGCAGGTAGAGAGCGACGAAACGGTCAACTCTTTAATGTAGATTTTGGATTTGTGCTGGTTAATAACGGCGGCCACTCGGAAATCAATTTTCTTATTCTGGATTAAATAGGAAGCCCCTACATTGAAAGATGTACTCACATATTCACACAATTTATGTATTTAAGAATAGATATGGATAGATTTAGAATTGAAGATCTCTCCTTTAGAATTCAAATTAAACATAGATGGTTAATTCATGTTGCAACTTTGGACGACAATAAAAAATAATTTATCCATAAGCTTATGGGGAAGGCCGATTAAAGGGGGTACTAAGAATTTGATGGGGCTATTAGACCATTCACATCATTTACATTTTTTGTGAATTAACTCTTACTTGATATCTAAATTGATTGTTGAGCCATGAAATGACAGGGGAGAAGCAGGTCAAAATATTAAACATGACTTGTTTATTGTTCATGTAGAATTTGATATGTTATTCACATGGTACTGCATTTGTATTTACATGCTGTCAAACTGTCAACTTGTTTCATTGTTAAATTTAATAAAAAAGAATTTGAAAAGAAAAGAAAGAACGGCAGTGCAAAAAGAGGGTGCTGTCCAAAATATGTTTACACTTTGCATACTGTCTTCACCTTTACTTGAAATGGGGCAGGTCATTGTACATAGAAGCGAACGCAGGGGTCCGCCCCGCTTCACTTGCTGTTGAGTGTCTGGTGAATTTTTCGCTTCTATGTATATTGGAGAGGTGCCAACCTCTTTTCTGGACATCACGCTCAGGACCGCCATCAGAAATCGCAGGGCCCCATACGACAATTTCCTGGGCCCCCTGGACTGCACCCACCGCAAGCCCCACCTACAGGTCTGCCCCCACCACACAGTAAAAAAAACAAAAAAAATATTGTTGGCTAGGGTTCCCACATGTTAATAAAAAATTAAGATATTGGTGGTCAGGGCCCCCCAAAAAAAACAACATTTGTGGCTAGCCCCCCCCCCCATTAAAAAATATTGGTGGCTAGGATCCCACATGAGAAAAAAAAATTGGTGCCCCCCCCACATTATGAGAAAATTGGTGGCCAGGGCCCCTTAAATGTCCATGCCTTCCCGAAGTCAGCAGCTTTCAGAAAGATGGGGTCCCGACTAATCAAGTAAGTGTGGCGTGGCCGGGCCCCCCTTACCCTTGGGGCCCCCTACAACGCTCCCCCCTGTCCCCCCCTGATGGCTGCCCTGATTCACGCTAATTGATTGGAGAGGCTGGAGACCCAGGAATCCTTTTTGCAGGTCATTGTACCCCATTTTCAGCACAGAAACCTGCGGCCTCCCCCATGAATACAGTGCTGCCTGGGGTCAACAACACTTTATTCATGACAATTGAGGCATCTCCTAACATTCACATGATTCAGTGTGCAAATTAGAGAGGGGCAACAGGAGCAGTCCCTAGAGCAGGCGGCAAACACGGAGGCTGTTGGGAGCAAAATGGGCAACCTATATGTTTCTTGCAATTGCCAGTTTGGCATCAATGCTTTAGAGTTTACGTTTAGAAATGGATCCAAAGTAGTAAAAGTTGTGTCTGCTTCAACCACCTTATGAAGTGGGTGCAAAGCAGACCAGAAACTCTTATCAGGGGTTCCACAGACTTGAAAAAAAAAATATATATACCGCAACTAAGAGAAGTGGATCACCGTACCAGAGGCCTCCCCTTTAGACTAGAAGAAAAGAACTTTCATTTGAAGCAACGTAGGGGGTTCTTCACAGTCAGGACAGTGAGGTTGGGGAATGCACTGCCGGGTGATGTTGTGATGCTGATTCAGTTAATGACTATAAGAGGGACTTGGATGATTTCTTGGACAGACATAATATCAAAGGCTATTGTGATACTAAACTCTATAGTTAGTATAGATATGGGTATATAGAATTTAATTAAAAGTAGGGAGGGGTGTATGTATGGATGCTGGGTTTTCATTTGGAGGGGTTGAACTTGATGGACTTTGTCCTTTTTCAACCCAATTTAACTATGTAACTATGTAACTATGTAACTATGTAACTATGTAACTATGTAACTATGTAACTATGTAACTATGTAACTATGTAACTAAGTAACTATGTAACTATGTAACTATGTAATTATGTAACTATGTAACTAAGTAACTATGTAACTATGTAACTATGTAATTATGTAACTATGTAACTATGTAACTATGTAACTATGTAACTAAGTAACTATGTAACTATGTAACTATGTAATTATGTAACTATGTAACTATGTAACTATGTAACTATGTAACTATGTAACTATGTAACTATGTAACTATGTAACTATGTAACTATGTAACTATGCTGCAGCATGAAGCTGCTCAGCAACACCTTGATCTCATATCCCAACTACATACAGTACAACCCTTACTACAGAATGCAGAATGAAATAATAAAGGGTCTGTTTGCTCCAGTAAACTAGAAAATGATATGCATTTCTCATGTTACTTCCTTACGGGGCACTGCCTTTTATTCATTTTTTCTTCTCATTTAACACATTTTTTTGGTTCGATAAATTAGTAAACTAAAAGTTACTAAAGTGAGTCATAATATGGCTAGAGCTGTGTCTCTTATTACTGGCACACGTTTTTGTATACTTAATGTTGACCCCTGTAGTGCTTCCATATTAATATCTTTAGCCTTCAATCAGATGCAGAAGGGGACGATGACTGCCTTAGCCCTTGTAGGCGAAAATTTGATGATATTGACACTCTTAGATATAGTACGTGGTTAACTCATGTGTCTCCTTATAATGGGGTGCGGAGCCAGTCTGGGGTTCCCAAGGCTCACAGGGATTTTACCCAGTATTCCAGTGGTCCAGTCCGACATTGAAGCGGTGGACGATTCCTCTGATGCAGATCATCAAGACCAACTTCAGATAAGCCTATACATTTGGAGATGATGCTACCAGTATTATATGCCAGGTACTTATCTGTACAGTCATTTCATATCTTACATTCCTACATTTGTGATGGCTCATTATGGATTGGATGCCTTTTGGGAAAGAAGTGGATACATTTATATGATATCTAGGGGTTAGCCTCCTAACATTGTGTTAGCTGAGTTACATACACCATTATTACACAACAGCTGGGAGAAGGGATACTGGCAAATAGGAAACAAGACAAGCATAATCCTTATCTACCTAGCACCATCTTTACAATTTGGTCGGTTATGGGTCAAACGAGCTTGAAGTCCCACTTATCTTCACTGCTGTGCCTTTGTGCCTCTCCATTTTAATTGAAGATTAAAGGAGAAACAAACCCTTTCAACTAAAATCCCATACCCCCCTACCCTACCCTACATAGACCCCCTCCCTGCTCCCCCCCCAGCCTAGGTGCTACCTTTGCTAAACGCCCCTGACTCTTTACTCACCCCTCGGTGCAGATTCTGTCCAAAGGAGTTCACGGGTGCAATCGTCAGCCGCTTTGGTAATCTTTGGGTCTTCATCCGACGCTTCGCCAATTTCTGTGACTTTCGGCGCACACACATTTGTTGTAAAACAGAAAATTGCTCTAACTGTGCATGCGCCAATATGCCGCTCTATTTCTGAAGATTACCAAAGAGATGTCGCCCGTGAACTCCGCTGGACAGAGTCTGCACCGAGGGGTAAGTAAAGAGTATGGGGCATTAAGTAAAGGTACTACCTAGGCTAGAGGGGAGAAGGGAGGGGTGTCTATGTAGTGTAGGGGATTTTAGTAGCAAGGGTTTGGTTCTCCTTTAAGGATATCACCGTTTTACCCTCCCCCCCCCCTATGTATTCCTATTGAAGAGATCTAGCCTTACCCTTGGGTGCCAATTTCTTGTGTAAGCTCCCAAAAACATCTACACATGCAAAATTTACTTGCTAAATATATATATATATATATATATATATATATATATTTATATATATATATATATATATATATATATATCTCTACAGGTATGGGACCTATCATCCAGAATGCTCGGGAACCTGGGTTTCTGTCATTTGGATCTCCAAATCTTATACATCATTTAAACATTGATCAAACAGGTTTGGGATCCATTATATGGAAACCCGTTATCCAGAAAGCTCTGAATTCCGGAAAGGCCGTCTCCCATAGACTCCAATTCATCAAAATATTCCAGAAATGATTTCCTTTTTTCCGTGTAATAATAAAACAGTAGCTTGTACTTGATCCCATCTAAATAAAGCCTATTGGCTTTATTTATTGTTTACATGATTTTCAATAAACCTAAGGTATGATGATCCAAATTACAGAAAGATCTGTTATCCAAAAAAACCCAGGTCCCAAGCATTCTGGATAATAGGTCCCATACCTGTATCTCGGTTTGGATCGGGTACAAAGTAAAATTACAGACAAAAAATTTTGCAATCATTTGATTACAGGGAGACTATGAGGCATGTCCATCCTGTAATTCAGGTCTTGCTGGAGAAAGGGTTTCCAGATAACGGATCCCATACCTTTATATGCCTTTATATCTAGAAACATTTATTATGACACCCAGGAATGTCAGTGGCCTATGGAAATTCTATAGCAGGACAATTGTTCTCTTACTAAACATGATTATACTACTTTATATTCTTTGATATAATATCCCGTCACAGTAAATTATAAATGGTAAATGAACTGCTGTTAATTTATGACACCCCCATTATATACAGTAAGTAAAATAAGGTGCTGTGCTCTGTAGGAAGGTTGAATGGAACAATAAGCATTACCGACACCTGCTGCCTCTTCACTTAACTCACACCTTCCTGTGAACAAAAATATAATGGCATCAGAAACGGAATATTCCAAGTCAGTGGGTTTGTAGGTGTTAATGTCAGGCTGTTTATACATGAGAAGGAAGACCACATAACGGGAATATGGGGAGATATAGAAGCAACACCTGCAGCGTTTCACTGAGCTACAGAGATACAGACAACTCAGCTTTCTTACAAGGTTCTTCCTTTATTTCTATGTCATTCGGTTGGTGATTCATGTTTCCTTATAGATTCTAATTTTATTAGTAATGAAATAGATCCCTTTCCTCTGCTCTTTCTTTGGGGGGGGGGATATTACATTTGTTTATTATAAGTCCCAAAAGAATCTCAAAAATTGTGACTCTCTAAGCCTCTATTTATAAATGTTAGAGTAAACTGCATTGTCGGCGACATTCCCAAAAGGCTTAAATAAAAATTTGTTTACAATTAGCGATTAGCGAAAAAAAATTGTCAAAAAGGTCAATAGGCATCAACATTTTTTTACGCGCAAAATTTTTTCTCACTCCAAATCCAATTTAAATCAATGGGCCTTTTTTTGTAGTTTCAACTTTTTTGTCTCTGCAACTTTTTTTGTCCAAATGCATTCAAGTCAATGGCCATATTTTCTTGCGGCGAATTTTTTGTCCAAATGAATTAAAGTGAACGGGTGTTTTTTCTTATGGCGACTTATTTGTCTCGGTGACAATTTTGTCTTTGTGAATTTTTTTGCAGCGGATTTCTGCCACAGTTTTGCCAGAAATCTGCAGACGGCAAAGTGTGTAATTTCGCAGCGAATCCATTGCCTGGCGAGAAAATTTGCTTATCATTTTGAAAAAAAGCTATATATAGATATATGTGTGCATGTGTACTGTATACTGCCCCTTTAAACAGGTTTAAAGGGGCAGTATACACATGCACACATATATCTATATATACGTTAGCTTTTTTTCAACATCAGCAAAATAAATAGACCTTGAACTTAAAATACATTTCTTTTTATGCTGACTGTAGCCTTTGTAATAAGCCATATTAGGGAAAGTATACACCTAAAACACCTTTGCTATAAACAAGCATATTAAATAGGACTTGTATTAAAATGACATTCTGTCTGTTGTTTAATAGTTGTTTTATAGTTGGGCTATGTTCACTGAACTCACCTCCCCCATGCCTTTTAGGATAAGTAAACCTTTAAAATAAGGGAATGTAAAATTGATGAGAGTGCTATTCTAAGAACTATTGGAATTTACATTCATTATATTTTTTTCATTCCAAGATATTAAAGGGATACATGTGCTGTTAATTTACTATAAATTAATTTCATTACAACAGCACCACCTGCTGGTCAGTTTCCAACCAGTCTGACCACCAAGTAGTCAAGGAAGTTGTCAGGAGAAAGAAAGAGGCTGCTCTGATGTTCTTCTGCTTAGCAATACAATTAGAAACTTTTCTAAAATCTTTCCTAAGCAGAAGAACATCAGAGCAGCCTCTTTCTTTCTCCTGACAACTTCCTTGACTACTTGGTGGTCAGACTGGTGGGAAACTGACCAGCAGGTGGCGCTGTTGGAACAAAATTCATTTATATTAACAGTACATGTATCCCTTAATGTTTTGGAATTAAAACACAATAAATAATGAATGCACATTGCAAAAGTTATTAGAATAACACTCTCATCAGATTTACATTCACTTATTTTAAAGGTTTACTTATCTTTTAAAAACAGGGTAATTGGTTCAGCGCTCCCTATCTACCTTTGAGCAAACAAACCTCTCCCCTCTCTAAGCCGCAGCCTTCGAGCAGCACATTGTCAGGGGCTTCTCATTGGACTGGTAACTCAATTTATCAGCTCATTTTAGGTTCTGTGAGAAAGGTTGTGAAACTGGCTTTATAGTTTCGTTTAGTTCCAGAAACAACAAAAACATTGATATTTTTTATTATTAATTCATTCAGCAGATGTAGAAAATGGATGTATACTGTCCTTTTTTTCACTATTTTGTTATGATTTGATTGGTGTCTAATAAAAGGGCAGCCAAGTTTGGGAGTTTTACTTTGAAAGCAGCAAGTAGGTTGCAGGTAAAACTTAGTTCCTTTGTAAAATGTATAATGAAGCAATAGAATTCTTAATGAATCAGATGAAAACTAAGCGTAGGACTGGCCAGATATGGGATGACTATGACGTAGTTGGCCAGCTTAAATATATTGCAATATATGGACAAACAATCCCTGTGTTGTTTAAAGGGTAAGGCATTTTTCAGTAGCAGTAGCACAAAATGTCTCTGTCTTAAATATATTGATAATGGGTTGAGTGCAGAGGACTCTTGTATTTGTCTATATGTATTTTGTGGTCACAGCCTCATTGCACCCCCACCTAATGGTTTTATAAAATAGTGGTGAGCACAACTTTCCCTTGTTTGTTATAGTTATACAGGAGCAGTGACCAGCTCCATGTTGTAGCTCCCACCCTTCCCAGCTATAGTCAGGTGATCCCACTGGTGTCTAATAAAAGGGCCGGCAAGTTTGGGAGTTTTACTTTGAAAGCAGCAAGTAAGTTGCAGGTAAAACTTAGTCCCTTTGTAAAATGTATAATGAAGCAATTGAATTCCTAATGAATCAGATGAAAATTAAGCATAGGACTGGCCAGATATGGGATGACTGTGAAGTAGTTGTTCAGCTTAAATATATTGCAATATATGTACAAACAATCCCTGTGTTGTTTAAAGGGTAAGTCATTTTTCAGTAGCAGTATGCACAAAATGTCTCTGTCTTAAATATATTGATAATGGGTTGAGTGCAGAGGACTTCTTGTAGTTGACTTGATAAGCAGGAGCCCATAATTAGGGATGCACCGAATCCAGGATTCGGTTCGGGATTCGGCCAAGATTCAGCCTTTTTCAGCAGGATTCGGATTCGGCCGAATCCTTGTGCCTGGCCAAACCGAATCCGAATCCTAAATTGCATATGCAAATTGTGGGGAGGGCGGGATTTCACATGATTTTTTGTTACAAAACAAGGAAGTAAACCAATTTTTTTCCACTTTTTCCTTCCCCGCCCCTAATTTGCATATGCAAATTAGGATTCGGATTCGGTTCGGAATTCGGCCAAATCTTCCTAGATGGATTCGGGGATTCAACCGAATCCAAAATAGTGGATCCCTATCCATAATGCAGGGGGTTATTGTTGCATTTGGAATCTAAGTATTTTTTACCATACAAGGACCAAACATGGAGGAGCTTTAATGTCCCTGTTTGCCCCATTTTTCTCAAGAAATAAGAAAACAGAACTTTTTCAGGACTAAAAACATAGGTAGAAAGTATGTTCAACATAAACCCCACCTTTGTGTATCTTTTTTTACTTTATCAGATGCTTCAAGTGTTTCATTACAGAACATTTACAGAGAACCAAATTATGAATTATTAGTTGGGCCCCAAATTGAAATAAGTTATGGTGTGGCTTTTATTTTTAGTTTTTATAAGGATTACTTTAATGGAAAAATATTTAAAATAACTGTGGTTTAGCTCTTCTTTGGGCAGACTTAAAATAGAATATTTAGTATCATTTTCTATTCTTAAGCGCCCTTTTGTGGGTATGTGGGTGCTACGGTATATGTAGGAATGTGCGCATTTTATAGCTTTCAACTTCACACTTTTCAAATGGTGTTTCTATTTATAAAAGTTTTATTTAACTTGTTCATTAATGACTTAGGGGAGGGTATTGTAAGTAATGTATCAGTGTTTGCAGATGACACAAAATTATCCAATTAATTCCATCCAGGATGTGGCATCTGTGGGCAGCTAAGTGGCAAATGAGATTCAATGTTGATAAATGTAAAGTCCTGCACCTGGGATGTAACAATATCCACTTATACCCTTAAGGGGGACCCATCACCCAATTTTTATTTCAAAATCCTATTTTATCCCACTAGTCAAGCAGCAGCTGACCCTGCCGCAAATCCCACTCCTCACTCCATCCGCAGCCATTTTTGGCATGCCTCTCCCCACACACACACGAGCGGGCATGTGCGTACCAAATTTTGACATGACCCGGGCCGGAGACACAGATTTTGGCAGCAAGAGTAGGGAGCGGGTCTGGGCCTTTCTAAATATTTGGGAGGGGTTTGTTACAGTGAGAGCTGTGAAGATGTGGAATACTTGATCCCAACTAAGATATAATTAATCCTTATTGGAAGCAAAACCAGCCTATTGGGTTATTTAATTTTCACATGAGTTTCTAGTAGACTTAAGGTATGAAGATCCAAATTACAGAAATATCCCTTATCTGGAAAACCCTAGGTCCTGAGCATTCTAGATTCCATAGCTTCTCTTCCCACATCCCACGAACATGTCCCAGACACTGATCAGTACCACTGCCTATTCCTAATGAAATGCGGATCAGGTAACAACTTGTTCGATTTCTATATAAGAATCCTATAAGAATCCTATCAGTAATCATTAATCACAGCCGGTCTGCAGTGGGCACTTCTCTGGCTGTTTGGTAAGGACATCTGGTACCTTTTTGGTTTGTTTATTGGACAAACTGCAGCTTGGTTAAATTTGTGGGTTTGCTTCCCCTTTAAACTACAATTATTCTTACATTGCAAATTTAAAATGTTATTCTTTAACCAACAAACGTATTTTGTTTAGCTGTAATAATGGTGTGGAGGCTGCCATCTCAGTGTATTGTGCCTGATTCTGAGCTTTAAAAAGCAGCCAACACTTCAGGATGGAACTGTTTTGAGAAAGCTATTGCTTCTCCCCTTCTTATTGTACCTCAATACGACCTAAGTCGTGCTCCCTGTGCCCACCTAGAGGTAGACATAAGAATAGCACCCAAGCAGGAAAAAGCAGGGTTTGGGTTGCTTGGGTGCTATTCTCATATCTACCACTAGAGATCACTTTTAGCAATGCAAACGAATCCTTCAGCAGAGGTGTCAGGTAGCTGTTATCTGGTTAGCTGCCCATTGTTCTGTTCATAGGCTGCTAATGGGCTGCTGGGAGGGAGTAGGGATGTAGCGAACTGTTCGCCGGCGAACTTGTTCGTGCGAACTTCGACCGTTCGCGTCCGCCGAATGTTCGCGAACGTCGCGCGACGTTCACATTTTGAGTTCGCGTTCGATTCGAATACAAATCGTTCGACCATTCGACCATTCGAATTCCTTCGACCGCTAAAAATCTAACGATTTCCATTCGTTCGAACGATTGTAAGCATTCGATCGAATGAAAAGCATTCGATCGAATGCTTCGATCGTTCGATTCGAATGAAAATCGTTCGATCGAACGATTAAAATCCTTTGATCGTTCGAATCGAACGATTTTAGCGGGTGTTCGAAGTTCACGAACGTTCGCATTTTTTGCCGGTGTTCGCGAACGGCGTTCGCGAACACCAAATCGGCAGTTCGCTACATCCCTAGGAGGGAGGAAAGGGGGTGATATTATTAAAAATTGCAGTGTAGCAGTAAAGGGTGACTGAAGTTTATCAGAGCACAAGTCACAGTCTAGGGGCACCTGGGAAATAGACAACATGTTTAACCCTATGCGAAAAAATATATAAAAATATCAGCTTGCTCTTTTAAAAAATGTATTTCAGTGCAGAATTTTGCTGGAGCAGCACTATAAATGGTGCATTTAAAAAAAAAAAAAAAAAAGTTTTCCCCCAACAGTATCCCTTTAAGTTTACAGGTATCTTTATCCGCACTGTTTCAGGTGTAACTGTCGTTTGTATGATAAATCCTATTGTGTAGAGTTTTCACAATACCTCCTTGTTACCTACTTTACATATAAAATCCCTATACCTTTTATTATCGTGCAGCTCTTCAGTTTTCACATTGCACCTGTTAGTTGCTTGCTTCCTATGCACGGCTTCAGCCTCTCGCTCTGCTTCCTTCCGGGGTGTGTGAGCATATAGATGCGTGCTAAAGTGTATGCATTTCTTTATATTAGACACATTATCGGCTAATCTGAGCTTTCTATTAAAGGGGAAGTTTGTGTTTATTTAATTAAATTATAGAATGCTGTAGCTATTCCAAGATAAAACACAGTTGTCTTCATTTAATCTGTGTGTGTGTGTGTGTTAATCATTTCCCTTTACCTTTCTGCCTTTAACTATCTGGTTGCTGGGGTCAACCATGCCTGCCAACCAGAAAGAATCTTGGATTTTTATCATTATTATTATTTATCTTTTCGCCAGGGACCACCTTTATTGCTCTGGATGCACTCAGATACATAAAAATACCACTGCAACCATTGGTCCTGACATCCTCCTGGTAAAACCAGGGGTCCCACCATGTAGGAGATGTGAGAGACTATGAAAACTTCTTGCCTAATGTCACTTCTCACTCTACTGTGGCTCTACAATTGCCATCTTGATCTACTGAGCCCTCTTGCCCTACTCCTTTCTTCTTTCCCTCTTGTCTTTATCCTACCCTACAGCAGCCATCATTCTTCCTACCTCCAACTGCTCTATCGTAAGAACTAGTATCTGTGTCCATGTGTTTGCCCCTATTTGGACTCCATAAAGACAACTCTGTATGTGCCACTACAGTAACCAGAGTTCTTCCTACCTACAACTACTCTTCGTTGGGATCTAGTATCCTTGAGGTCCAGGTTTTTGCCCCTATTTAGACTCAATAAAGACAACTCTGTATGTGCCACTGCAGCAGCCATAGTTCTTCCTACCTACAACTGCTCTTCTGTAGGATATAGTATCCATAAGATCCAGGTGTTTGCCCCTATTTAGACTCCATAAAGACAACTCTGTATGTGCCACTACAGCAGCCAGAGTTCTTCCTACCTACAACTGCTCTTCTGTAGGATGTTGTATCCTTGAGGTCCAGGTGTTTGCCTCTATTTAGACTCCATAAAGACAGAACTGTATGTGCTAATAAGCTGTGGGGCTTCATATCACCACCATATTTAAAGCAGTGGTTGTTGGACTTTTTTCAGTTAAAGTGCCACTTGGTGGTCCTACCTTTGGTCAGAGCCTTCCTAAGCTTATAAAAATGTTACAGATATAGGATAAATTTGGAGTATCATTCAGTTATAATTCGGAAAATATATAGGACAGCAAATATGCTTTTACTCCAAATCTCACCGTGATTGACCTTCTTGCTGGGCTAAGCCCCCCACCACTGTTTCAGGTCCCCCAAAGGAACCAGCCCCATAGTTTTGGAACCACTGACCTAGGGCCCTCCTTCAGAAATAGTTCCTTTAGTCATAGATCAGACTCCAGCCAATAACCCTTGTTGGAGGTCTACAGGGGTCCATTGTTTTCTGTTGACCTCTGTTTCCTATTGGCAGCCGGATTATGGGTTGGTTTGATTGAGCCCCTCTCTGGTGTAAGGCAGAACTGGGATGGATTCATAATTCTACAGTCATAAGGTATATGATGATGTAAATTGCACTGTAATGTTCCAGACAGTGGTATTGCTCTATTTCATTGGTCAGTGCTTGTGGTGTTGCTTTGCTGATAAGGCTTATTGCAATAAAAATTCATCAAAAAGAGGAAGAAATTCAGCCATTCCGGCAATAAGTAGTGGAAGCGACAGCTTTACTACCACTACTCAATGTGCCAGAACTGCATGCCACTTGCAAGGTGGGCCCAATAGCCCAGATAATTGGGTGTTATGATAATAACTAAGTAATCAAAGGTGCAAAGCTTACTGCAGGTCTAGTAACCCATAGCAACCAATGAACAGGCATCATTTTCCTGACTCCCTCCTTGAAGACAGCTAAACCGGAACCAAGGAGGTATCCACTAGAGTAGAGCTGGCCATATGCCTTTCAAATATTCCCCACAGTGTTGGACCAGTCCAAAAGAATTCCAGAAAAAACCTCAGTGGGCTCAGGTGTTAGCGGAACCCCCTGATTACGCAACCAACTAGCCCTGTGTGCCTTTACCATCCCCCATTCCTGCTTAAAGACAAGGAGGAAAAATGGAAGGAAAGTGTGAGAGTATGGAGAGACTAGGAGAATACAGAAGGTGAACATAGAGACGACTAAAATAATTCCAAGAGTGGGCCTATGATGTAAGGCTTTATGGTGGATCCCAGTTACTCCAGTCTGATGCCCAGGGTCACTCCAGCACAGCAGTGGGAAATGCACCATAAGGGTACCAAGATACTGCATTTGCATTGCCTGTTATGGTCAACCTTCTGGGATAAAATGTTTATAGAGCTAGACGTATGAATAAACAATGGGGCTCATTTATAAACCCTGGGCAAACTTGCACTTGGGCAATAACACAACATTTTTACCAGTGCAAGGCAACACTGCTTTTTATTTTTATTACTTTAAAACAATTACATTTTTTGATGTTACTGTTCCTTTAACTTGCACAGAGTAGAAATAGGTCAAAATATTGTGAGGGTTATTCCAGCTTAGTTCTAACCGCTATCACATGCTGCCCATGCAGATTCTGGAGAAAACAACAGCGACAGGGGAATTCTGATCACATGCTTGTAGCACTCTATACCATTAGTTTCCCAGCATGCACGGCTGGCTGACGTTGAATTGAGCCTTTATCTAACAGGATTTGCCAAATGCAAATAGGAAAGTGGTCTCCTGTTAAGCCTAACTACTACTCTAACCAGTGGGTTAACCATACCTCCCAACAATTTGGAAATAGAAAGAGGGACAAAAAGATTTGCTGCATGTACATGGCTAAAATCTTGTATGGCCACACCCCCTAATTACCATGTTCATTTTACAACATTTGGCAGGTTATGAAAGTTTTTGCTGTGTTATTACAATTTTGCTAATATAGGTGAATTGCCCTTTAAGCTGCAAGTCACAGTTTCCCCAAGAGATCTGCTTATCTTAAATTACAATTATATGCAGGCGATGCTCAACTATAACTCTCCGTTTGTTGTAGCGTCGGGTGCAAGCTGCTGGCCCCCTGCCAGGGACCCACATATAACTCCAAGTAACACACGCTAGTGATGTGCTGGTCAGGGTTTTCCTGACCTGCACCCGACCCAAATCTGCCATGCTGCAGCCCATGCCTGCCCACACCCGCGCTTCCGGGTCCTTTTATAGACCTGCGCTAACCTCACACAAAAGGGGCGGGGCGAGCAGACGCGAGACTATAAAACCGGAAGTTGGATGCCATCATTTGAAGGTGGCGGGCGGGGAGAGCAGGAGAAGAGCTCGACTCGCACCCGCCTGACACCCGCGAGGAGCAGTGGGCGGTTGCCCGGACCCGCGGGTCCCGCGGGTATTGGCATACCTCCCAACTGTCCCTTTTTCGGAGGGACAGTCCCTCTTTTGACAGCTCAACCCGCAGTCCCTCATTTGTACTGGAAAGTCCCTCTTTTCTCTGCACTGAACAGCCAGAAAAAGAAACAAAGTTTCTCACTTAATCGGCTTTTAGCAGAGAGCCCAGAACAGCTAACAGGTGCAAATAAGATACTTTGTAACAATTTTGAGACACAAAAACACAGTTTAGATAAGGAAAAATATTTTCAAACTTTCATAACCTGCCAAATTTTGTAAAACAAACATGGTAATTAGGGGGTGTGGCCACATAAAGGGGTTTAGTCAAAAAATGGCTGCGCTACGTGCAGAAAAAAAATTTTTGTCCCTCTTTTTACTTCCAAAATGTTGGGAGGTATGTATTGGGTCGGCCTGTACATCATTAACACACGCTGCAGCACAATCCTGTGACAGTGGTTTATATGAAAGTGTTACACTTGTTTCTTTGTTTATGTTAAATTGTTACAAAAGTGCACCTGCCACATATTCTGGCCTCTCTGCCAAAACCCGGTTTTTCAGTAACAATCTGGGACTGCGGGATGAGCTGCCAAAATCGGGACTGCCCCGCAAAAAATGGAACCGTTGGGAGGTATGGGTTAACTACACTGTGCCAGTCCCCCCACAAAAAAATCTTCAGAGGGGCACCTTGAAACCCTTCCCTGCCCCTCACTCCCTGTCCGTTCGTTATGATATAAGATAGTGGTCAGGGAGGGGGATTTCTCTGCAGCTATAGAGGAGAAGACTCTGCAGCTCCAGTCCCGTGTCCCCCAGCCCCTCCTGCAACTTCAGGGTCTGTTTCCTTTACAGTTATTCCAGTGACTAACATCTCTGCTGCATAGGAGATAAGGGAATTGTGCTCCCCCTCCCAATTTACTGACTTCCCCATATGCTCAGAGAGGAACAGACTTCAAACATTAAGCGTGCACTTCAGAAGAAGAACAAGGCACCATGTTAGTTCTGTGCAGCTGGAGCTTTCTCATCCTATTTCTTCCTAAAAGTAAGTATTTTAATTTCTTTATCTTCGTCTGGCTGTTACAAAGGATAGATTCTCTAATAAAGAAGAGTCATAAAGTGTAAAGCGAGATCTCTCTATAGAGTAATATCTCATAACCAGGGAGACCCTGCACCAAGGAGTGGAATAGTTTAATGGTGCAGCCCAATATTTAATAAAAGGAATAAAGATTTCCGAGGTGCACTAACCCATACCAACCAATAAGATGTTGTTTACATATGATCAGTAAATGCTAAATGCTGATTGGTTGCTATAGGCCAGTGATCCCCAACCAGTAACTCGTGAGTAACATGTTGCTCTCCAACCCTTTGGATGTTGCTCCCAGTGGCCTCAAAGCAGGAGCTTATTTTTGAATTTCAGGCTTGGAGGCAAGTTTTGGTTGTATAAAAACCAGGTGCACTGCCAAACAGAGACTCAATGTAGTTTGACAATCAACATAGAGGCTACTAAATGGCCAATCACAGCCCTTATTTGGCACCCAGGAACAGTTTTCATGTTAGTGTTGCTCCCCAACTCCTTTTACTTCTGAATGTTGCTCACAGGTTCTAAAGGTTGGGGATCCCTGCTATAGGCCATATGACCTGTAGCAAATGTTACACCTTTTATTAAAGGACCTGCTTAGGGTTATGGGAAAATCTGTACCTCAGCCAACACCCCAACCCTTGTAGCTAGGGTTGTCACCTTTTTTATGTAAAAAAATACCAGCCTTCCTATATATTTATATTTTTTATTAATAACACTGGGATCAACCATCATTTTTACCAGCCAGGTGGCAACCTTACTTGTAGCCCCACTTGGCTTGTGCTTTGTCAGCACCATTACAGTGACTCATTCTTGCCCTCTGCTATACCTCATGTGACAGAGCAAAGCTGAAGGCTATTTCTGGATTGCACTGAATTAGCAATAGCCTTATATTACCTATTTTTGAATTTGGAGTATTAAGAAGCTTATGTATCAAGGGTAAACAAAACACAGCAACCCCTGTATAATACTCTGAGAGCCTATTTACGAGGAAATGGGTATGGGAGTATTGTACAAAACCATCTTTCACCCTTATAAAATACCCAACCCAACAGCCTTATTCCCAACACAGCCCCATCTTTGTACCTTCTATGCAATATATATATATATACTCTGTGCAACATTAATGGTGGTGGCCCCAGTGTTCCTCTGCGTAACTACTTGCCCTTGTGAATTGCTGCTTGGATCAAATACATGGGAGGATGCAAGTACCTTTAATTCATAGCATGAATCTATTGCCAATTATTTTAGTACAACTGCGGTTGTGCTTTGTAAATGAGCTTTTATAACAGATGGTCAACACCAGAAAATAGGTGACAGTGACTGCTGGTATATACTTATTTGGATGAAGTTCTGTTCCTGTGTCTCTAGGCCTTTGTCGTATTTGTAAATCACAAGCGAGTGTGACCTCAGCTTTAGAATTGCCCCCACCACCCATAGTACTGTAGTGGCTTAGCACACTGTGCCTATTCAATAAATGAACTTCATTGCCCCAGGGTCTAGTGACTAAAATATCCTCCATGTATGCACAAAGGAGTAGGGGGGTTTAGGGATATTTTTAGTGCATCAGTATTTTCTGGAATTCACTAGCTGCACCCGCTTTTGTAAATGGCATCACCAGTGCACCAAAGGGGTAAGGCATTACTGGAAGAAACATGTAGTCAAATGTGATATTTATTTTACCATGCTCCTTGATTTGAGAAAACACTGCTTCCTGTCTACTGAAAAAAGGCAATAGGGTGCCTCACTCTGCAGGATCTGCACCCCACATCTCCTCCTAACCTGACTTCTGCCAAAACCAGTTAAGTTAATTATGGAGGATTTCTGTATGCGCTGTGAGCAGTAAGTGTAACAGGCTGATAAGCTATAAATTTTAGGACTACAGAACTCCCCATAAAGTCAGAGACGCTCTTCACTGCTTGCAACACTTTCAGACATAAATTACACAGAAGCAATGCTGCCCACAAGCTCCCACATCCAGCACCTAAATTACATGAAGACGGATATATATATATTGCAAGGTGGCTGAAAAATCCTTCTTAAAGCCGAATCACTTAACTGCTGGTTTTGCGTTAGGAGGAGATGTGGGGTGCAGATCCTGCAGAGTGAGGCGCCCGATCGCCTTTTTTCAGTAGACAGGAAGCCGTGTTTTCTCATAGTATTTTTTTAATAAAGCACTGATAATACTAAACTTTATGCAGGGTAGATCTATTATTATTGCAGGGTAGAATGGATTTTTAATAAAAAAAAGTTTTAGTGTTACAGTTCCTTAAACTAAAGAAGTAGGTAGACATGTTGTAGACTCTAGTGTGTGTTGAGCTTCTGTATCAGCCCAAGGCAACCACAGCCGTTTAGCAGTAAAGATCTGTATCACCAAAGATGCCCCAGTAGCTCCCCATCTTCTTTTCTGCTGATTCACTGCACATGCTCTGTGCTGCTGTCACTTACTGAGCTTAGGGACCCACTCACAGTATACAGTACACATAGATTAGAAATGTCACAATATAAGGCTGATTAGTAATTAATACAGATAATTACTACATGGCAGCACAGAAACCAGTGCAAATAGCATCAGAATTGAATAATCAGCAAACCTGTAGCATCATCTTATATTACAGCCAGGGAAGCTCATTTTCTGCTGGATAATTAGTGACGAGCCCTAAGCTTAGCTTCTCAACAGCCAATCAGAGCCCACTGAGCATGTGAGTGTCACAGACACTTTCCAAGATGGTGACCCCCTGTGACAAGTTTGAAGTCCTGGATCATTGCTGCTATTGACAAACTGAAACTTTAGCCTCGTGCCATAAGTTCACTATATAAAGTATGTCATTTTTAGCCCTATTCATTTTTAGGGTTTAGTTCTCCTTTAATTTCAATCCAGCTCAGGATATATCAGTCTCAAAAGATTTGGTGTAAGGTTTTTTAAACGACAATGCTTCTACATGTCATAGGCTTGGTTCCCAAGGGCCCACCACAGAACCAGACATCCAGTTCTTATCTTCACAATAATTAGATATAGATATTTCTGCTTGGTAAAGATGTTGTAATGAGAAAATAAGGAAAGGGAGGGGGGGAACACTCTAAGATAAAGTCCATTAAGGACTTTAAGGATTAAGGAAAAACTGCATCTTAATACATGGAATGTTCACCTTTATCTTCTCTGATTCATCTTCTATACTGACTTCCAAACTGCAGCCTGGTTGCTAGGGTAAGTAAGCCTTAGTAGCCAGATAGCAGTTGAAATTTCAAAACTTAAAAGTTGAAGAACAAGAAACTGTAGATATAAAAAAAAATCACTTATGATGAAATGCATGTTCATTGGACGACAGTTATTTTTTGCTGGCAGAGACATCACAATGTGTGACATAGGCCTAGTGAAGACATGGTCTTCTGGTGTGTAGCAGTCCTGGTTGATGGAAATACATTATAGAAATGCCAAAAAATTACCATCAGTGATTTTGTTCCTCGCAGGTGTATTGTGTGACCTCTCCTGTAAAGCTACAAAATCAGTTGCAGCAACTGAAGGGGAAGAGACCATTCTGCAAGTGAATAGAACAGGAATCACAGAGATCTCTTGGACTTTAAAGGGACAGCACATTGCTACAACCAAACCCAATGAACCTATTGAATGGAAGAACCGTCAGTTCAAAACAAGACTGGGCAGCAAACCTGATGCTTCATTAATCATCAATAAAATAACCAGGGAAGATCAAGAAACGTATATGGCAGATATGCGAGGCCTGGAGGAGGAAGATGATTTCACACAATGTTATAATGTCACAGTGTATAGTAAGTTGTGATTTTTTACCAATTTCGCCCATTTTTTAAGTGTATTTTTTCGTTTTCTGGCCAACTAAATGTTAATGGATAAAGAAATTGTTTAAGGGCATTCAAGTTATTCTTTTCCACGATAAGTTTATCATGCACCTCCCGGCTTTGTAAGCCTTCATCAAGTTTTCCTCTTACAGAATCCCACCACGATTAAATGCTTTGTGATGGTCAAGGGAATTAACTTTACAACTACGGACTTGTGCAACTGTTCCTCTTCTCTCTTCACTTGTCTTCTTGTTTCTCTAAATTATTTTGTTATTATTACATTGTCTCATGTTTGGTCCTTTCTTCCTGTGTCTTCATCTTTCCTTTTCTGTTCTTGTCTTCCATCTGCCTTTTACCCATTTTCTCTTTTTTTCCTTCAGTTTCTTCTCTCCCATTTAGTGTTACCATCTTCTCTCTCATACAGTGGGACAAGTGACCATTGTGTATGAATATCAGGTCAAGTGGGCAAACAGTAGGGCCCTCTGATACTTGATTCCAGCAGAGGACATTGTGGTGGCCTGTTAGGTCAGTTAGACCCTGCATGTGATACTTAAGGTATATCTGGTTCATGCCTGAGACTCAAAGTGGAGCTTTGTGGACATTTCTGGACATTTGTACATGCCAGCCAGGTGCACATCTTCATATTCATTTCATTAAAGGAAAACTATACCCCCCAAACAATGTAGGTCTCTATTAAAAGATACTGAGTAATACAGCTCATGTGTAAAACCCTGCTTCATGTAAATGAACCATTATCATAATAATATACTTTTCTAGTAGTATGTGCCATTGGTAATCATAAATAGAAAATTGCCATTTTAAAAAATAAGGGCCGCCCCCTGAGATCGTAAGATTCACTGTGCACACATACAAACCACATGTAAGGTCACATGAGCCAATTAACAGACAGAGTTCTGCCTTTTGCTTCCTCACTTCTTCCTGTTACAGTTAGAGTTGTAGTATTTCTGGTCAGGTGATCTCTGAGGCAGCACAGATAGAGACACAATATGGTGGTTCAAGGCAAGAGATGTAAAAGGGCAATATTTATGCAAATATATATTCCAGTTTGGTAAGATCCTTTAATATGTCATTCAATTTGATATAAACTATCTGTTGCTTAAGTGTTCATTTTGGGGGTATAGTTTTCCTTTAAGGCTTCATATTCATTTCATTACAGGCTTATAGTCGGTGCACCTCCATCCTCTAAAAATATAGGTTCATTGACTTCTGATTAAATTGACTCTAGTGTGTGTGAACATGACAGGAGATTGTAAGCTCCAGTGGGGCAGCAACTGATGTTAATGATGTTAATCTCTGCAAAGACATATAATATAGTGATATTTGGGCCGGCAGGATACCCACAGGCCGACCTCGCGGGTTGAGCTCTTCTCCTGCTCTCCCCGCCTGCCACTGTCAAATGCTCCCGACTTCCGGGTTCGTCTTTTATAGATGTTGAGCCTGCGGCGCTGGTCTATAAAGGCAACCCGAAACTTGGATGTGGGCAGCGCGGGCCAAGGTAGGGGGGTTAGGGTTGGATGCGGGTCGAGGAAATCCCGACTCGCACATCACTAATATAATATCTATTAAACTCTTTCAATTATTTACTTTCACAGATATAAGAGAGTCATAACCATCTTGTTCAGAGGCCCAACTTGCACAAGATCATTAAGCACAACATTACATTTATATCACATGATAACAATGTGCCGTCTCCACTGAGTGGCTTCCAAAAGAACAGACTTGTTTGTTATTGTGTTCTAAAAAGGGACTTTTTAGATTTGTTTTCCAATGAGGATAAGGAAGTGATAAAGCCCCAATTGTAAAATATATAATTGCCTGGCAGAGCTTCCCTAACTGGTAGATTGATATAAGATGAAAGAGAAATTCCAGGGGTTCTGCACTGGTCAAGGCTTAGGGGCACATTTAATAATGGTCGAATATCGAGGGTTAATTAACCCTCGATATTCGACCCTCGAAGTTAAATCCTTCGACTTTGAATATCGAAGTCGAAGGATTTAGCACTATTCGTTCGATCGAACGATCAAAGGAATAATCGTTCGATCGAACGATTAAATCCTTCGAATAGAACGATTCAAAGGATTTTAATCCATCGATCGAACGATTTTCCTTTGATCAAAAAAAGCTAGGAAAGCCTATGGGGACCTTCCCCATAGGCTAACATTGGTGCTCGGTAGGTTTTAGGTGGCGACAATTGTGTCGAAGTCATAGTCGAAGGTCAAAGTAGCCAATTTCGATGATCGAAGTAGCCAAAAAAAAACTTCGAAATTCGAAGTTTTTTTTATTCCAATCCTTCACTCGAGCTTAGTAAATGTGCCCCTGAGTCTCAGCAGGTATAGGGAGCCCCAAGTCTCAAACCTTTTGTGAGAATAATTATCAAAGGTGAGAAGATTGAATTGATAACTTCCCTAAAATGATCCAAAAATGGCTCCAGTAGTTTATACAGTGTACAATTAATGGAAAACATTGTAAGAATGTTTTTATAAAATTTATTTTTAGCCCTATTTTCCCCTTGCCTTTTTGGTTGCTATGGGTTACTAGACTTGGTGCATATTTTGGGACTTTTATTATACTACTCCCACAATGGTACACTGGTCATGAGCATAATCAGAATAATCAGAAAGAGAATGCTTATAATATACAAGTAGTATTTTACAATATGGGTGAGCTTCCTGCAGATAAGTAATTGCAGAACTGTCTAGAACAGTAACAAAGTTAGAAACACACTGGCTTATTACCATAATAGATGATTGACTGCACCAGAGCACCGTAATAACCAATCAGATCTTGGCTTTAATATTTAGCTTGTAACAGACTGATCAAAACAAATTGTTCATTGGTTTCTACAGATAACTGCTTATTGGTGTAATTTAGGGGGTTGTTTATCAAAGGTCGAATTTTAGTTTTTTATGCCTCGAATGAACTCACAATTCGAAAGGTATCTTTTTTAAGAAAAAACTCGATTGGTAAAAAACTCGAATCAGAGAGTTTGGGGTTAACAACCCAAAAACTCAGATTGATTTAGTTTTTGACAAAAAAAAAAAAACTTGAATCGCTCAAATTGATCGAGCTTTCATGGGTAATGAACTATGCGGGGGGAAGCAGGGAGGAGGACTATCTAGAGTAGTAGGAAGGGTTGTTCTTATTGGGGGGTTTAGTTCTCCTTTAATCCTCCATTTTTAGCTGAGGAACTGTAGGCCTTTTCACTGGACTTCTGTGGTAGGAAAACTACTACTATGGGATAAGATATTGGAATACCATATATACTCGAGTATAAGCCGTCCCGAGTATAAGCCGAGGTACCTAATTTTACCTCCAAAAACTGGGAAAGCTTATTGACTCGAGTATAAGCCTAGGGTGAGAAATGCAGCAACTTCTGGTAAGTTTCAATCAAAAAATGTAGGGTTTCTGCTCCCATTGGAGGTGCCGGTGACCATTCTTGGACGCCGGCGAATATTCTTGGAAACTATTCTAGGATGCCGACGACTATTCTTGGATGCTGGCGACTATTCTTAGGCACCGGCGACTATTCTTAGGCACTGGCGACTATTTTTAGACGCCGGAGACTATTCTTAGATGCCGGCGACCGTTTTGCGCTTGACCCGAGTATAAGCCGAGGTAGAGTTTTTCAGCATATTTTGGGGGCTGAAAAACTCGGCTTATACTCGAGTATATACGGTACATGTGTAATCAGCACACAATTCATTTTTTCTGTGCATTCATTTTTGTACAATGGATCTTGGTAGGGATGGGCATGTGTGAGCAGGGGGGTTATTTGTAATTTCTCATGATTTCATTAATATTTTGGGGCAGATTTATCATAATGGGAGTTTAGAGCTTAATAAATAAAAATTTACCAATGTTCTATTCATTCCTATGGAATATCTAGAATAGTATTTACCAATGATTTACCAATTTGATAAAAATGATTCTAAAAATCCCATAAGAATGAATATTAGCGAATGGAAAATCCCCTGGCACTACCACTGAAATTAGATAACATTTATTTTTACTTGTACTAGGTGGTGTATATATTCTTAGCAGAAGTGTGTAAGCTCCTACTCATGAGCGCACTTCTGCATTTCTTCCTAAGAATTAGCCCTGCGGCTTCTTTATACATTAGTTACCACTGTAAACTTTCATCATATGTTTATTAGCTAAGGAACAGTTACTAATTAGCTCACGTAACTGTTGACGATTCAATCTATAGATATCACATAGCTGCTAGTATTGTAAATATTTTATAAAAAATAAATATAGTATGAACTTTGGAAAGTAATCTATGAAATATCATGGACAGCTATGGGATCCATTAACCGGAAACCTGTTATCCAGAAAGTTCCAAATTATGGAAAGGCCATCTCACATAGGGGCCCATTTACTTAGGGGCCGATTCACTAACTTCGAGTGAAGGATTCGAAGTAAAAAAACTTTGAATTTCGAAGTGTTTTTTGGGCTACTTCGACCATCGAATGGGCTACTTCGACCTTCGACTTCGAATCGAAGAAATCGAACTAAAAATCGTTTGACTATTCTACTATTCGATAGTCGAAGTACTGTCTCTTTAACAAAAAACTTCGAACCCCTAGTTCGCCATCTAAAAGCTACCAAAGTCAATGTTAGCACTATTTGCGCTAAAATCCTTCGACTTTGATATTCGAAGTCGAAGGATTTTAATTCCCAGTTGAATATCGAGGGTTAATTAACCCTCGATATTCGACCCTTTGTGAATCGGCCCCTTAGTTCAAGTGAAGGAATAGAGGAAAAAAAGTGTGAATTTCGAATGGTCGAATATGGCTACTTCGACCATCGAATGGGCTGCTTCGACCTTCAATTACGACCTTCGACTACGAATCGAACGATTCGTAATAAAAATCGTTTGACTATTCGACCATTCTATAGTCGAAGTACTGTCTCTTTAAAAAATTATTCGACCCCCAATGTTAGCCTATGGGGAAGGTCCCCATAGGCTTCCTAACAATTTCCTGATCGAAGGAATATCCTTCGATCGATGGATTAAAATCCTTCGAATCGTTCGATATTCGAAGTTGAAGGATTTTACTTCGACGGTCAAATATCGAGGGTTAATTAACCCTCGATATTCGACCCTAGGTAAATGTGCCCCATAGACTCCATTTTATCCAAATAATCCGAATTTTTAAAAATGATTTCCTTTTTCTGTGTAATAATAAAACAGTAGCTTGTACTTGATCCCAACTAAGATATAATTAATCCTTATTGGAAGCAAAACCAGCCTATTGGGTTTATTTGATATTAACATAATTTTCTAGTAGACTTAAAAGACCAGTAACATACATTTTTTTTTTTAAAAAATATTTCTACTTAATGTAAAAAACCCAACAAGACAGTTTTAACTTTTAATTTGCAAAGTTTTTATTAAGAAATTATTTACTGATTCTCCTCTTCAGAAACTGCAACAGAGCAACGTTCCATCGTGCGTCGCTCAATTTCTCCTCCCTGCCTTCTATAGGAGATAGCCATGGAGGAGAAATCGAGTGCCGCACGATGGATCATCACCGTTTCTGAAGAGGAGCGCAAGCAGAGAATTGGTCATTTCTTTATAAAATTTTGCAAATTAAAAGTTAAAATTGTCTTGGTGGTTTTTTTTTCGTTAAGTAGAAACAATTTTTTTTTTTTCTTTTAAGTCTACTAGAAAATTATGTAAATATTAAATAAATCCAATCGGTTGGTTTTGCTTCCAATAAGAATTAATTATATCTTAGTTGGGATCAAGTACAAGCGACTGTTTTATAATTATCGGTAAGTACTGTATTAGCTACAACTTGAGAAAATCAAAGTAAAAAATCATGAATTTGAATATTTTAAAATTTTTGAGTTTTATCATTCAGCTAAAATCTGGTCAGCTCTATAGAAAACAATGGGAGGTATAATTTAATTTCTTTTTTTTTAAACTCACATTTTTAATGTGAGTTGAGAGGTGAATAAAAATGCAACGATTCTGTCCATTTTTTTCTAGTGCATTGATTTTTTTCATTTTTTTCAGCAGTTTTATGTCTTTGAGTCATAAATGTATAGATCTGCCTCCCTCAGTCTGATTTCAAAGTCAAACTGCAATTACTGCAGAAGATATGAATTTGAATATTTTCGAATTCAAGCTTTCCCAACTAGAATTACTGAGATTTAACAATACAGCGGCTAAAATCTGCCGAGCTTCTCTAGAAGCCAATGGGAAGTAGATCTTTAACAGTCAGGGGTTTTAACAGTTTCAGGTTGTTTTTTTTTTTTAAAAGTCAAGTTTTTTGTGTGAAAAAAAAAATCCAAGTGCTCTAATTCAAAAATGTGTAAATCAGCTTTTAAATTAGTGACATTTGTTTTTGTTTTTTTTTTTTGGTCCAAGAATTTTAAGAGATTGTGTTTTATTGTTATCCTTCACCAGAAAGATTAAAATATGAAGATATAGAAATATATTTCACAAGAGCTGGAGAAACCATATGTAATATCAATGTGACTTGTACTGGAAACGAGGGATCCAATGTAACCTGGATATACATCTCTAACGACACCATAGAGGAACCAAACCACACTCTCTACATATATCATGTCACTCCAGATCACAGCTACAACTGTTCCCTCAAAAACCCAGTCAGCAAAGTCTTTAGAACAATAAACCCCTGGACCCTGTGTAATGAAGGTAAGCAGTTCACTTTATAGTCTATGGGGTTCTAGGCACTTTAAATGGACCTCATAATTTACACCTATTTTTAATCAGAAAGTATTTATGTATGTATGTATTTGTAATCCAATTCCAAATAATATGTTTAAAATTCCCCTTTTAGGAAAACAGTATAAGATGGTGTTGTTGGCCATACTCTTGCCTGCTGCCATTGTTATATTCTGCCTCTTAATTTTTTTCCGTTTGAAGAAGAAGTTAAAGACTTTTAGGTGAGTATTATTGCACCTTAGATTTTATTGGAGAGTTTGATAATAAACAAACAGTAACTCTAAGGGGGTTATTTACTAAGCTCCGAATACCCGAAATTCCCCGAAATCAGAAAAATTTGTGATTTTTCTTTATAAAATCAGACTTTTTAAAAAAAATCACGAATTTATTAAACCCTGAGGGCTAAAAAGCCAGAATATAATAACACGGCAGCTCAAACCTGTCGTGGTTGTGGAACAGTCCCATTGATTTTTGGTTGTGTCGAGGGTTTCTGGCAATTTCACAATGTTTTTGGAGCTTACGGGTGAAAACTCTGAAAAATTCGGAGATTTCGGGGAAAATTCACGTAAAAAAATGGGGACAATCTGAGCTTTGCACACAAAGCAAATTTTCGGGAAAATGTAATAATAAATACGATTTTTTCACCATTTCGCAAATTATTTCGGATTTTCACAAATATTTTGTCGGAGAGATTCGCTCATACATTTGAGGTTGAGAAGGTCTCAACGTACACAGATATTTCAACCGGTTCTAGATTTTAGTTGACGGTGTGTCTGAGAAATTCTGAGCAATCGTCTTTGGTATAACGATCTTTATCTGAAACTCACAGCAATGAAGGACAGATTAATAACATAATGCTATTGGCCAACAGACTATCAGACTAGTATATGTAATCATCAGCTCAAGGTATGAGGGCCTGTTTGTAAGACTAGGTTACTGTTGTTAAAGGGTTGTTTACCTTTAAATGAACTTTTAGGGCAGAGACAGACTAGAACATTTGGGGAGATTTAGTCACCTGGCGGGATGGCACTTGGAGTGCTTTGTTTTCCGACTTCGGGAAATGAAGTGCCATCCCGCCAGCATTTAGATTCTAGCCGGTGGGAAGGCAGTTCGGGGAGATTAGTTGCCCGAAGAAGAGGTGATTTGCTGTTGGGCGACTAATCTCCCCGAATCTCCATGTGTGTCTCTGCCCTTTGTATGATATAGAGAGTGATATTCTGAGACAATTTGCGATTTGTTTTTATCCTTTATTATTTGTGTTTTTTTGACTTATTTAGCTTTTTATTCATCAGCTCTCCAGTTTGTAATTTCAGCTATTACCCTACCAACCATGTGACATATGGAAAGTGAGGAAGGGTGAACCGTCTGAGAAAAATGTCCAACGCCAGTTAAAGTCTCTTCCATGTTTATTTGATTGGACGTGTCAGTTTTAGGCTATGGTTATGCATTAGGCCATCTTTATGCACATCAGTGTACCTGCCATTTAGGCATCGGGTGCTAAGCCTAACATAGACCAATAGTCTTCCCGTGGTATAGAAAGTATGGGGACATGTTGCAGAGTATATTAGGGCACAGTATTAATCGGAATTTATTAAAAAAACAGAGTTTTTTAAATTCGGGTGCATAGGGTAGACCTGCAAACTCGATCAAATTCGATTTGAGTTTTTTTGAAAAAAAATATTTGATTTTCAGAAGTCCACCAAACAACTCCAAATTGATTGTAGGAGATCCCCCATAGGCTAAAACCCCAATTCGACAGGTTTTAAATGGCGAATAGTTGAATTTGACAGTGCATGATACATTTCAAAATTCGAATTTAACATTTTTTTAAACTCAAATCGAATTTGGACTATTCCATTTTGGCATTACAATAAAATAAACGTATTTAAAAATTCAAATTTTCAATTCGACCCTTGATAAATCTGCCCCTAAGTGTAGAGATTTTCCATTATTCCAACTACCTCTTTATAAGCCCTTGAGAAAGTCCATAAATTAAGCCTCTCCTCAAATAATATATCTGAATGGGGATCAATATCACCAGCAAGACAATGATATCATTGGTTAGACTGGGGTACTTTGGCCTGGTTTCCAGAAATCATCAATATTTAATGTACAGTGTATTAGAATAATGTTCTCTTCCTCTCCCCATGGCACAGACACCTGCATCTCACGCTGAACTGAAACTGCAGAAGTTTTCTAAAAGGGGAAATTAACGCTAAGCAGCTGGGGAAACACAATGTTTTTCTGTTGCAGATTCAGGGACAGGCCAGATGGCTTTCCTGTCAATGACACCTCAGAACTTACAATGGGGCCAGTGGAGAATCCATATTGTGAAATCCTGGATCACCCGGTAAGAACAGAATCATTATTGTTCATAAGATGTAGGAAAGGTTATTTAAATTAATTGATTGAGAATTTGGCCTAATCATGAACCACTTTCCTCTTAAAGGAAAAATATACCCCCAAAATGAAGACTTAAAGGAAAACTATACCCCCCAAACAATGTAGGTCTCTATAAAAAGATATTGCATAAAACAGCTCATATGTAAAATCCTGCTTCATGTAAATAAACCATTTTCATAATAATATACTTTTCTACTAGTATGTGCCATTGGGTAATCATTAATAGAAAATTGCCATTTTAAAAAATAAGGGCCGCCCCCTGGGATCGTAGGATTCACTGTACTCACAAACATACCAACAAACCATACATGTTAGGTCACATGAGCCAATTAACAGACAGAGTTGTGTCTTTTGCTTCCACACTTCTTCCTGTTACAGTTAGAGCTGCAGTATTTCTGGTCAGGTGATCTCTGAGGCAGCACACAGACCATCACAAAATGGTGGCTCAAGGCAAGAGATGTAAAAGGGCAAGATTTACTTAAATATATTTTCCAGTTTGGTAAGATTCTTTAATATGCCACTTAATATGATATGAACCATCTGTTGCTTAAGTGTTCATTTTGGGGGTATAGTTTTCCTTTAAGCAACAGATAGTTTATATCAAATTAAGTGGCATATTAAAGAATCTTACCAAACTGGAATATATATTTAAGTAAATCTTGAATCGTACGATCCCAGGGGGCGGCCCTTATTTTAAACAGCAGTTTTCTATTTATGATTTTACCCAATGGCACATTCTACTAGAAAAGTATATTATTATGAAAATGGTTTATTTACATGAAGCAGGGTTTTACATATGAGCTGTTTTATGTGATCTCTTTTTATAGAGACCTACATTGTTTGGGGGGTATAGTTTTCCTGCCTAACTAAATCTAAATCAGGGAAGTCACATGACTTTAAAGCTCTGGATGACTAAACCTGACAAGTCTTTGTTTACAGTTGACGCAATTATTTTATTTTTCTCAAAATGGCAAATTAGGATTCAGATTCATTTTTGGTTTCGGATGAATCTTTTGTGGATTTTGCCCCATCCCTACCTAATTTTCCAAGGTACATTGTGCCGTTTCCTTTTGGTGTGTTTGCCGTTTGGAGGTGCCGATATAGAAATTGTTTCTTCTACGAAACAATTCCAGTTTTTAATTTTTTTTTTTCAGATCGCTCAGCGTATTTTTTACTTCATGATTTTTATATTTGGATCTTTAAATAAATTACTTGTAATTCGTGTTTTTTTTTCTGGTTTAAATAAACTCTAAAAGCACTATTTGAATTTGGATTAATGACACACAGGAAACACATGCCGCCAGGGTCAGACTGGGCCAGCGGGGAACCGGGAAAAACCCAGTGGGCTCTCAGCTCTTGTGGGCCCCGCCGGCCCAGATCCGCACCCAGATCTGTTTCTCAATGCCACGACCTCCCTTTGTACTCGGCACAGCACCCATTTGCACAAACGCGGCGCAGCCAACCAGCGAGGCAGAGGGGCCAGAGAGGGGCCCTGGGGCAGTAACAGCAATGGGCCAGGGCCCCCCAGTCCTTCTGTACCAGCCCAAGGCAACCACAGCCCTTTAGCAGTAAAGATCTGTGTCTCCAAAGATGCCCCAGTAGCTCCCCATCTTCTTTTCTGCTGCCTGCCCTAGAACTGAATGGCAACTCCCAGACACTGGTGGTAAGAAGTGGATTTTGCCACCATTCAAGTCGCCACAGGCAACAAGAGGTGTTTCTCCCCAGGGGGTTATTTATTAAAAAATTTCAAATTTATTTATTTTTATTTTTTTTAAATAAAACAAACTTGACTTAACTCCCATCCACGAATTTAACTAAAGTATCAAATAATTAGCTCGAAATAGTCGGGAAAAGTCTTGACAAAATCGAGCGCAAACTCGAAACATGCGACTTTTACAGATTTGTCTCCCGAAACCACTTTGTTTGTTTTTCGGATTGTCGCATGAAAACCAGTGCATATCACGATTAGTAATGGGCAAATTTGTCCCGTTTCGCTTTGCGAAATTCATGAAACTGGAGAAAAATTAGACAATTCGCCGGCGTCAAAATGGGTGCCCCCGTCAAAATTGACGCCGGCGCCCATTAAAGTCAACGGACGTCCGTTTATTGTCACCGGTGTCTAAATTGGAACAGTTGCCGGCCAGAAAAAATGGAGGCTTTATAAACAGACCCCTATGTGTGTCATAAGCCATTGAAATGCCTCTAACCTGCAACTGTTATATGAGATAGTGAACTTCCTGTAGATTGTAACTGTGTGTGATCCGCTGTCGATTGCAATCACTGTATCAGGTAGTGAGATGTTAGATTGTAGATTGCAATAACATCTCACACAGGACATTTTCAGGGTGTATGACTTGGAGGTATATAATAAACAGTGTTACTGAGTAAATAGGGGCAAAACATGTCATTTATATTACAGGTATGGGACCTGTTATCCAGAATGCTCGGGACCTGGAGTTTTCCGGATAATGGATCTTTCTGTAATTTAGATCTTCATACCTTAAGTGTACCAGAAAATCATGTAAACATTAAATAAACCCAATAGGCTGGTTTTGCATTTTCAATAAGGATTAATTATATCTTAGTTGGGATCAAGTCCAAGCGACTGTTTTATTATTACAGAGAAAAAGGAAATCATTATAAAAATATAGATTATTTGAGTAAAATGGAGTCTATGGGAGACGGACTTTCCGCAATTCTGAGCTTCTGGCGAATGGGTTTCCGGATAACTGATCCCATACCTGTATATTGATATTTATGTGTATTACGCAGATTAAACAGGAGAAGAAAACAGCCCACAGCAGAGTTGCCCCCATGAAAAAGGACGTAAAAACTGTATATTTCATTTTGGATAAGTCCCCTAAGGTGAGTGCATAACAAAATACTTGTAGGCTTCTCTACAAATGCCCATAGGAAGTGACTGTGCTGTAAAATTGCAGTTGCTTTAATTCTATTCACAAAGGTTCTTGGCTCCATGGATTTGCATCACAGCACAGAACCAGTTCACCCTGCTCTAATGATTTGCCTACAAGGTGCAACGTAAAGGACTTGCTGGTGTAATGCAAAATCGAACACTAATCCTTTGGATTAGAAGTTTTTTTGTAAATTATATAAACCATAAATTCCTAATAATATTTATCTTCTAATCCTACAGGCTGTTCCCACGGAGAAGTCAAAGCAGCAGAATGTCTCCATATATGAAGTCATAAAATCACACTGATAACGTAATACATCATCTTCTTCCTCCAAGTACTACAATGAACGTTCTGATTCTGGAACTCAGACCTTCTCTCTGTTACACTCTCACATTGCTTACAGTACATTCAAGATGGTCTTGGAGTCCATGAGCTGAAGAAAGAGTAGTTATAGGAGTAGAACAGCAGAAGACTCAGCACAAACTTCGGGAGCAAGGGATAAGGAAATCAATTCTCCCTGTTCCTTCCCTACTTCCTCTGATCCCCCTGTTCCTTCCATACTTCCTCTGTTCCTTTTCTACTTCCTCTATTTCCCCCCATTCCTTCCATAATTCCTCTATCCCCCCTGTTCCTTTCCTACTTCCTCTAGCCCCCCTGTTCCTTTCCTAATTCCTCTATTCCCCCTGTTCCTTTCCTACTCCCTCTATCCCCCCTGTTCCTTTCCTACTTCCTCTATCCCCCCTGTTCCTTTCCTTCTTCCTCTATCCCCCCTGTTCCTTTCCTAATTCCTCTATTCCCCCAGTTCCTTTCCTAATTCCTCTATCCCCCCTGTTCCTTTCCTAATTCCTCTATTCCCACTGTTCCTTCCCTACTTCCTCTGTTACCCCCTGTTCCTTTCCTAATTCCTCTATTCCCCCAGTTCCTTTCCTAATTCCTCTATCTCCCCTGTTCCTTTCCTAATTCCTCTATTCCCACTGTTCCTTCCCTACTTCCTCTGTTACCCCCTGTTCCTTTCCTAATTCCTCTATCCCCCCTGTTCCTTTCCTAATTCCTCTATTCACACTGTTCCTTTCCTAATTCCTCTATTCCCACTGTTCCTTCCCTACTTCCTCTGTTACCCCCTGTTCCTTTCCTAATTCCTCTATCCCCCCTGTTCCTTTCCTAATTCCTCTATTCCCACTGTTCCTTCCCTACTTCCTGTGTTACCCCCTGTTCCTTCCCTACTTCCTCTGTTCCCCCTGTTCCTTTCCTACTTCCTCTATCCCCCTGTTCCTTCCCCAATTCCTCTATTACCCTTGTTCCTTTCCTACTTCCTCTGTTCCCCCTGTTCCTTTCCTACTTCCTCTATCCCCCTGTTCCTTCCCCAATTCCTCTATTCCCACTGTTCCTTCCCTACTTCCTATGTTCCCCCTGTTCCTTTCCTACTTTCTCTATCCCCCCTGTTCCTTTCCTACTTCCTCTATCCCCCTGTTCCTTCCCCAATTCCTCTATTACCCTTGTTCCTTTCCTACTTCCTCTATTGCCCCTGTTCCTTCCCTAATTCCTCTATCCCCCCTGTTCCTTTCCTACTTCCTCTATCCCCCCCTGTTCCTTCTTTATTTCCTGCTTGCACCATCTCCTGCTGGTGAATATGTCTGGGTGGGGTTCACAGGTCTTAGTCTTTATCCTGCTTTCAGAATGTTCTACAACCATCAATCTGCCAAGGTGGAGCAAGCTGTGCAGCTCTATTTGTTTATCTTGAGGTCATTTCCAAAATGATGTGTAAATGGGCAATGCTTTTTCAGTAACTGTATCTACTAAGAGAGTATCTAATCAACAAAGTGGATATTCCTGCTCTGTGGGCCCAGCTCCTGCAGTAGAATTCTGGCCAGGCAGAAGAATGGTGTGTGGCCAATCCTTGTTCCTTTTGATAATGCTGAATACAAAGGCTAAAAGGACCAATAATACCAAGAAATTAAGATCTAATTTAAAAAATCCGGGCTATTTATTGCTTTCTGGTGCATCTTTTTATGTTTTTGTTCGTTATTTATTGGAGTGAATTGTGTTCATCCAACTCTTCTGTCCATTCTCTAAACAAAGTACCAGTCGGTATTTGTATGTCATTTACATGTTTGATGTAGACACCCATCAATTGCACAGAGTGCTTATTTGTGCCCTGGGTACCCCTGGAACTATAGCAGGGTGACTGTTACCCCAATGTTTCTATATATCTGTAACCTTGTTATGAGCTAAGGGGGCCCAGTCTGAAGGCCAGTTAGGGGGAGATTTGGGGTGAGTGCTTATTTGTGTCCTGGGTACCCCTGGAACTATAGCAGGGTGACTGTTACCCCAATGTTTCTATATATCTGTAACCTTGTTATGAGCTAAGGGGGCCCAGTCTGAAGGTCAGTTAGGGGGAGATTTGGGGTGAGTGCTTATTTGTGCCCTGGGTACCCCTGGAACTATAGCAGGGTGACTGTTACACCGATAGTTCCATTCTATTCTGTTTCTGCATTTCTTCATGTTTTTACCTGTTCATCCTATGCCTACAAATAAACTTTATTTTTATATACAGTATGCAACTAAAACCATTGTCTTATAACATTGTATCTGTTATCTATATGAGTATCCAATTTTAGCTTGAATGACTGTCCCTATGGATAAATCTGTATATAGTTGTAACTTTATTTTTTACATAAAAAATAGGAAAAGTTACATAAACATAAAAGGAAATTAGATTTTTACAGAAATTAAATTTTTCCAATCTGTGGGGAGTCAGAATGCATTTAGATTAATACACAATTGGCACAGACACCTACACTCAGCTGCACACTGGCAAAACAATACTGACAATATTTGATGTGCCCCTGTTTAATTCTCCTTGGCAAATAAAGGAGCCCGGAGCTCTGGCAACAGAGACTTGTCTGGCCCATTCTGTGCCATTAGATCATGTATGTAGGAATCTGTTTGAAATGCACTACACTGAAATCCACCGAAAATATAGAAATAGTTTGTTTCACATCATTTAAATTTTAGGGAACTGTATATAGTGTCTCTTTCCAAATGCACTGCATTGTTTATGAGGAATAGTTCCATATCCTCTTCTTATGTTTCATCCGGATTCTGAAAGTAGCTTTTTTTTATTAATACAAATGAATCTCTGCCTTCAGTCTTACAAGAATATTAAACCAGGAGACATACTTGTATTTGACACAGGCCATTGGTTAGAACTAGTCTGAAAGGAGTGGGGTGATTTAACTTGCTATCTCCTCCACTGCTCCCGGAATTTGTGATAAGAATTAATTTCTGATGTTATGGTTTAAAGTAATGAATATTGGTCCTATATAATGTCCTCACCTTTGTAAAAGTAATGGAGATAGAGAGATAGATAGATAGATAGATAGATAGATAGATAAATAGATAGATAGATAGATA